>NC_058130.1:774682787-774936961 GCF_016433145.1 Gracilinanus agilis | reverse complement strand
ACCGCGGGGCTGTGATGTGTGTGAGTGTGTGTGTGTGTGTGTGTGTGCACCAATCTTTGTGCAAGGCTGTGTGTGTGAGGCAGCGGCGTGTAAGTCAGGGCGTGTGTGGTTCGGCATCGATCAGAGCGGGGGAAGGGGAGGGGGCACTTTGCTTTTTGCGAGCTTTTTTCCTAATATGGCTCCTTTGTTGAGAACTAGGGAAGAAATCCAGTGGTTCTATCAAAATAAATTGCTATTGGTCACAGACCTAACGCTTGCCGGGATGGGACTGCTCCTACCGCAGGACGTGGAGGGAGACAGCAGTTCCCAGCAAGTTGTTGCCCCGCTTTAGCCCTGGCACCTCGGGGCTCACTCGGCTGCCTGCAGAGGACGGTTGGGTCAGCCCACCGGCTCTCTGGCTGGGCTTGGCTACAGTCTAGAGGGAGCAGCCTCCTTCCAAGGGTGCTGAGGCGCCCCTCTGCCGTCCCGCCCCAGGGCCCTTAGCCGCTGCCCAGTGGTTCTCTCTTTGTGGCCCGATGTGTCTTATCTGCCACGCGGGGCTTCAGCTTAGGAGCGGGGATGGCAGAGGATGTCGTGCTCAGTTGGACGGGGTGGGGGTGGGGGGGCTCCCAGCCTGGTCAGCGGCCAGCTCTCCCCACTGGCGTTGGCCTCCCCTGCTCTCGAAGCCGCCCAGGGTCTCTCTCCCACACCCGGGCTCAGATGACCGCTTCCAGTGAGACTGCTTTTCCTCACTTCATTCGGGAGTCGACTCTCTCCTCCGCGGCCCCTGACCTCAGGCGGCAGTGCCAGGGCGAGGAAAGGGCAGGGCTTCTGCCCACTGCCAAGCCCCCATTTCTCTTCCTGCGGATCCCGGAGTGTATCTCTAAGATGTCTGCGGCCTGGCCATTCCGAGGCGTCTGTTTTCCCCATTTCCCCCGCTGTGGTTCTGACTCTGGGAGCCCCTCTGGGCACCGCTTACAGGGCCCTGCTTGAACCACCGAGTGTTATTCTTGGCAGCCCGCAGGTGCATGTGTGGACTCTGGAAGATTCTCTTTTGGAGGGGCCGGACTCGCTCTGCGGCATTTACTTGCTCCACATACCCCAATGGCTATTCCAGAGGGCTGTGTTTGAGCCTCGTCCCAGCGCTCTGTTCAGCTCTCATTCTGTGGGGGCCAGTATTGGCCGGGCAGTTCCAGAATAAGCCCTGCTGCTCCCTGCTGGGAAGCTGCCTTCAGAGGGACTCCGGGAGAGATGCTGAAAAGGCTTCCGGAGGCCGCCCTCATTTGCCTGTTCTGGCCGAGGTGAGGCGCCTACCTGAGCATCCCTGTGCCGAAAGCCATTGAGCTGAAGATGGCAAGTGATGCTTCATTCTGTTAGCATTGATGTCATTTTAGCCAAGCTTGGAGGACCAGCCCCGTAGAGCCCGAGCAGCATTTATTTCCAATTGGGCAGTGATGGATCAGAGCGCCTCCCTATCACTTCCCCTTGTCAGCCCGTGGCGGAGCTGGGCCCAGGCTAGAAGAGGGCCGGCCTCGGGATTTATGAGTGGAGTGGCTTATGAAGCCTAGCGCAGGCCAGGGTGCAGAACTGACGAGAAGCCCGCTTTCCTCTTGGCTCCTTCACGAGGGCAGCACTCCCATTCCACACATGGGCCCTGCTGTATACAAGTTCAGGCTCCCTTTCACAGAGTCAGCCCCATAGACAAGATATCCTAAGGTAGTGCCCCCCCCCCCAACCCAGCAAAGCCAAGAGCTCTTTGGCCCTCAGCTATGATTTCTACCCATTTCCATCCATTTTGCACCCAGGTCCCAGACTTTCTAGTGCAGGTCTGACTGTGGACCTCCCCTTTTCAGAAGCCTCCCATGGCTCCCTCTTACCTTAGGGATAAAAGACAAACTTATTTTGTATTTAATGTCTAATGCAATCTGGCAGAAACCTGCCTTTTCCACCTTATTTCACACTAGTCTACATTTCATTCCCCTGCACTGTTAGAATTCATTGAATTTTTGCCTCTGTGTACTTGTCAGCTAGGTGGTACAGTGGAGAGAGTACTTGGCCAGAAGAACTGATTTGAAATCTGCGCTCTGATATTACTAGCTGTGAGACTCTGGACAAGTTACTTTACTTCTGGCTAACTTTGGTGCCTCATTGGTAAAAATGGGGATAATAATAGCACCTGCCTCCCTTCCTGGGATAGAATGAGATATTTGTCACATTCTTTGCAGATACTGAAGCATTCTTTATCATCGTTTATCTCCTTCTTCTCTATCGGGTCCTATTTTGTACCATAGGTCTATGTGTTTATGTCAGTCTTACTAACAGATCATAAGCTCCTTGAGGAGAGAGGGTGTCACTTCCTTGTTTTGTATCATTGCTAAGTGTCTATTGAATTAAAAGTTAGGATGCTATTTAATATTGTATAACAAATGGAAGCTTAGGGCTATTTTTTGCTTACTAAATTTGTTTAAATTGTTAAATTATTAAAATTCTTAAAAATCATTTAAATTTTTATTTCAAGTTTATTTATTCCTTTTGGAGCTGAAGTTCTCCCTTTCCACTCCCACCCAAGTTTCTCTTGGCTTCTATCCTTTACTTGGGTCGAATATATTGAGATTCTACACTGAACACAGTAACATTTTTTAAAATTAAGTTCAGTTAATTAATTAATGATATTTGTCCATGGTTACATGATTCATGATCTTTCCCTCCCCTCCTCCCACCCCTCTCCTGTAGCCAACGAGCAATTCCACTGGGTTTTACATGTGTCATTGATCAAGACCTATTTCCATATTATTGATAATTGCCTTAGGGTAATCACTTAGAGTCTACATCCCCAATCGTATCCCCATCGACCCATGTGATCAAAGCAGTTGTTTTTCTTCTGTGTTTCTGCTCCCACAGTTCTTTCTCTAGATGTGAATAACATTCTTTCTCATAAGTCCCTCAAAATTGTCCTGGGTTGTTGCATTGCTGCTGGTACAGAAGTCCGTTACATTCGATTGTACCATAGTGTATCAGTCTCTGTATACAATGTTCTCTGGTTTTGCTCCTTAGAGAAAACATCTTAATGGAATGTGTACATTATACCAGTGAAGAGAATTGGTGGCCTGGGCTGAGCAGGATTGGGTGTAAGGACAAGATGGAAAAGGATGATGACTCTTTAGTTTGAGAATATTAAGGCTGGGAAATGCAGTGACTTTGGTCTTCAATCCAACTCCCCAGATACCAAAGTTGAGGGGCACTCTTAACGCTTAGTAGCTGATAAGTAACAGTTCACATTTCTACAACAATTCAGGGTTTAAGCAGATTTCCTTCACATCAGCTCTATGAGATAAGTAATACCAATGTAATCACTCTATCTTCACAGATAAGAAAAATGGAGTCTTAGAGAAATCATGTGATTTTCCCACATTACCTGAGATGCCAGTCCTCAGTGTCAGAGTCTGTCCTCAGGCTCTTGTCTTCTGACCAGACAGACCAGTGCTCTTTCCCTATTGTTGCTTCCCAACCCTCACTCACTCTGCCTCTGGCTTCCTTTGTTGTCTAACACCTTGTCTTTAGTGCTCACTAAGTGATCTCTCCTACCTCTGAACTTTTACATTTCTTAAAAGTGCCAAAGGAACCCAGTGGAAGGGTGGGTGTCCCCAAAGACTACCTTCTGATCCTTCTATCTATTCATTCTCCCCAGGTGATCTTCTCTGTGCCCATAGTTTCAGTGATCTATATAGCTAGCTCACAAGTCTGGAGATTCAGACTCTCTGGAGTTTTAGTCATCCATCTCCAGCTCCCTGCTGGGCATCTCCATCAGGGTAGTTTGCTAGCACTTCAGTGTCACTGTGTCTAAGCCTGAATGCATTATCTTCCTTCCAAATATCTTATTTCTGTTGATAGCAATACCATCTTGCTCTTTATCTAAGTTCCAGTACTTAGTTGTCTTTAATCTCTCTCTCTGTCTCTCTGTCTGTCTCTCTGTCTGACTGTCTGTCTGTCTCTCTCCCTCTTTGTCTCTCTTTCTCTGTCTGTCTCTGTGTCTGTGTCTGTGTCTGTGTCTGTGTCTGTGTCTGTGTCTGTCTCTCTCTCTCTCTCTCTCTCTCTCTCTCTCTCTCTCTCTCTCTCTCTCTCTCTCTNTCTCTCTCTCTCTCTCTCTCTCTCTCTCTCTCTCTCTCTCTCTCTCTCTCTCATATCATCCAAATCCAATCAGTTGCTAAGTCCTTCTGATTTTCCTAGGCAGTCCCATCCTTTCCTTTTCTCTTCCTCTAAGCTCTCACATCTCACATTTGGACATTGGTAATAGGTCCCTTGATTTGCTTGCTGACCTTATGTAATTCATCCTTCAAACAAATGTCAAAATAATCAGCCAAGGATGGTCCAGATCACTGACTGACTTTTTCATAAAAACTCCTTCATTGGGCCCCTATTGTCTCTAGCTCCTTAGCCAGGTTCCTTTCAGCATTTGAGTTCCTTTCAGCATGCCTTTTCAGTCTTATTTTATGTTACTCCCTCATAGCACACCGTTTCCCTCCCTAAAATGGGCTCTTGGCTCTCCTCAGTCTTATCCTGCTACCTCCTAGCTCTCATTCAGGTTGGTCCCCTTGGCTTAGAGGTTCTCCTTCTTCATCTCTGACTCTGGGAATCCTTTTCTTCAATGCTTAGTGTCCATTCCTCCATGGACACTTCATTTCCTATCCTTAACCCTATTTGCCAATCCCCCTTGTCCCCAAGAATGTAATCTTTTCCTCCTGATGGAAGCTGGTGGCTCACTGGATAGAATCAGGAAGCCCAAGTTCAAATAGGGTTCCAGATATTTATTAGATGTGTGACCTTGGACAAGTCGCTTAACCTCTGCCTCATTTTCTTTAACTGTCAAATGGGGATAATAACAGTACCTTGCAGGTTTGTTACAAGTTTCAAATGAAATAATATTTAAAAAGCTTAGCACAGTGTCTGACAAATAGGCTCTATAGAAATGCTTAGTTCCTTCCCTTCCTTAAATTTTTCTTGAACACTGGCGTATTTATCTGTGTTCATTTTGTATCTCTTCTAGTAGACTGTAAGTTCCAGTTCCTTGCATGAACTGAATTCAGTTCTGGTCTTTGTCTTTGGGGAAATACTTTGGTGTTCTCTGTTTGGTCCCTCAAGCACCCAATAAACCTCTGGAGAGCAGGGTCAGTGCCTTTTACTCTGTCTCTTATGCACTTCTCACAGGGCTTTGAACATAGTAGGTGGTTGGTAAATATTTCCTAATTGGTTAAGCTAGGACAAATGATGCCAAGTTTGACTTTGCACATCAGTTAGCAAGTGTCATTAATACCAGAAACCCTTCTAAGTGTCCCTTTTGTGAGGCAGTTTGTGTAGTGGACAGAGGGCTAGACTTGTCAGAAAGATTTGGATTCAAATCCAGCCTCAGATACTTACAAGGGGTGGGACCTTGGACCAAGCGCTTAAAAGCTTTGAACTAAGTTTTCTCATTGACAAAATGGTGATCTTAGTACCCACCTCACAGGGTTATTATGAAGAGCAAATGATATAGAAGATGTAAAAGATTTTTTAAACATTAAAGTTAGTCAATGAATGTGGGTTCATAAACATGTATTAAGTAGCTACTATGTGCCAGGCACTACGCTAAGTTGGCACGAGGATACAAAAAGAGGCAAAGACACTCCTGGTTCTCAGGGAGCTTGCAGTCTCATGGGGAGGATAACAAACAAATATATTCAGAGAAGGAGGTGCTAGAATTACGAGGGCATGGGAGGAGGCCTCCTGTAGAGATGGGATTTTAGCTAGGAGGCAGAGATGAAGAGGAAAAGCATTCCAGGCATAAAAGACACCAATTACCAGGAGTATCGGAGGCCAATATCACTGGACTGAAGAGAATATGTTGGGGAGTAAGATCTAAGAAGCCTGGAAAGTTAGGACTCTAGTTATGAAGGGCTTTCAATGCCAAGCAGAGAATTTGTATTCGGTCCTGGAGGTAATAGGGAGCCATGGGAATTTATTGAATAGGGAGTGGTAGTGACAGTGTGCCTCAGGAAAATCTCTGTGGCAGCAGAATGGAAGATGAACTGAAGTGGGGAGAGACTTGAGGCAGACAGATCCACCAATTATTGCAGTAGTCCAGGCATGGGGTGATGAGGGCCTGCCCCAGGGTGGTGCCAGAGGCAGAGGGGTTAAGGGAACCTATTTGAGAGATACGGCAAAGGTGAAATCCACAGGCTTTGGCAACATATTGGATATGAATGGGAACGAGAGAAAGTGGCACCTGAAGGACTGGGAGGATGGCGATACCTTCTACAGAAAAGGGGAGGGAGGAGGGTTTGGGGAGAAGTTTGGCCAGCTTGAGTTTCAGCTGTCTACTGGACATCCACTTCAGGATGTCTGAAAGGCAGACGTAGATGGGAGACTGGAGGTTAGCAGAGAGACTGAGGGAGGAAAGGTCGATTTATGGTTCATCTGCACAGAGATGGTAATTAAATCCATGGGATCAGATGAGATCACCAAGTGAAGTAGTAGAAAAAGAAGAGAAGAGGGGCCAGGACAGAATCCTGAGACACCTGCAATTAGAGGGATGATCTGGAGGAGGTTCCAAGAAAAGAGACAGGAAGAGCAATCAGAGTGGCAGGATGGGAATCTGGAAAGCCGGGAGAGAAGAGTATCAAGGAGAAAAGGATGATTGACAGTATCAAAAGCTGCTGAGGTCAAGGAGAAGGAGGATTAAGCAAAGGTCATTGTGTGTGACCTATCAGATGCTATGTAAATGCCAATTGTTTAGTTAGCCCTTTTTTAAATTCTCATCTTAATTTTATTTGATGGAGCTTAGAAAGAAACAGACCAGGCATAGATAAGTCACTTGCCCAATATTATTCTTTTTTTTTTCCCTTTAAAAAACAAAACCAAAAACCTTTATTTTCTGACTTGGAATCAGTACCCTGTATTGATTCCAAGGCAGAAGAGTGGTAAGGGCTAGGCAATGGTAGTTAAATGACTTGACAAGGTCACACAACTAGGAAGTGTCTGAGGCTAGATTTGTACTCAGTAGCTCCTGTCTCCAGGGTCTGGCTCTCAAACCACTGAGCCACTTAGGCACCCCCACCCCTTTAAATTGTTCTTTAAAATTAAATGTTAGGTGAATCATTGTATAGATTGATAGAACGATTGCTTTTTGTCATTGAATAAAAGGGTTTGGAGGGAAATTCATCTTCTGTAGGCTCAAGGAAAGCATCTCGGGAGCAGATTCTTAACCCTGAGCTTAAGACACAAAGATCCACAATCATTTTTGTATTTCTTGAAATCAGGCACACGGTGTTTGATAAATGCGTGTTAAGGGACTCAGTTCCATTCTGACAAATATGTAATATGACTAATATGTAAAACATGACATGCTAACTCCCAACTTCTTTTATACCCCCTCAAAGATTGCTCCTTAAAACATTAAAATATGATCCACTTTATGGGCTTGCTGAATAGGCATTTCATCTTTGCGTGGACTTTTGCTAGTCTGACCCATCCACTCATGTTCTTGATCTTGTGGCAAGCCGAGGCTTGGCTTAGGCACATTCCCTTGGCAATGGTCTCTTCCAGCAGGCTTTTTCTCTCTCTTGGCAGGACCCCTCCACCCTTGAGGGAGGCTGCCAGGTTTAGAAATATCACCTCAGATTTTTGGTTTAGCCTCCTGTGATCATGCAAAGGAAAAAAAGAGAAGAGGTATCTCGAGACTTGAAGCGTAGCCTTAGGCTTGCCTTCACAGGCACGTGGACTCACCCAAGTGTGTGCTGGCCAGCCACCACCATTGCTGTGGTGCTCAGGAAGCACCAATATATTGGCTAAGGGGGAAAGAGTAGAATTGTCTTTTCTTTTGAAGTCTATGGAGTGGCCAGCCATTTCCTGCTCAGTGGCTTAAGGCAAGTCAGGTCAACAGACATTATTATTATACACTTCCTATGAGTCAGGCACTGTGCTAAGCCCTGAGCATACAAAGAAAGGCAAAAGACAGACCCTTCCAATCTAGTGAGGGAGACAACATGCAAAAACTGCCACGTATACACGCCACATAGACAGGATAAATTTGAGAGAAGGTCCAAGCACTAAGGGAAACCGGAGAAAGGCATCTTGTGTAGCTTTAGCTGGAATTTAAAGGAAGCCAGGGAAGCCCAAGGTGCAGACCATGTGGGAGAACATTCCATATGATGGGAATAACCAGTGAAAATGCCCAAATAATAATAATAGCTAACATTTACAGAGTACTTTTGTCAGGTACTGTGCAAAGTACTTTACAATTGTCATCTGAGAGACAAGAGATGAGGTGTCTTGTTCTAGGAATAGCAAGAAGGCCAATGAAACACAGATTATGGTTGGTGTGCGGGAAGTAAGGTCTAAGGAAACTGGAAATCCAGGAGGGGGCATGTTATGAATGGCTTTGAATCCCTTCGAAGAAAGACTTTTCTGTTTGTGGTGGTAACAGAGAGCCCCTGAAATACAGGGCTGACAGGGCTAGTTCTGTGAGTTAGAACGGTCCCTTTGATAGCTGAGTGGAGGATGGACTGGAGTGGAGCATACCGTAGGACAGGAAGAAAACCCAACAGCTTATTGTAGTAGCCCAGGTGTGAGATGTTGAGTGAGGATGCCACAGTGACCACTGTGTCAAAGGAGAAGGAATTCTCATGAGAGTGCTTTGGAGGCTGAAAGGACAGACAGGCCTTGGTAACACTTTGGGAAAGGAGGGGTGAGAGAGAGGGAAGAGTTGAAGATGACACCTAGACTTCAAGCCTGGGTGACTGGGAGGAAGTCATTGCCCCTGGCAATTATAGGAAAGACATGAAGAAGAGACAGATGGGGGGCAAGAGAAGAAGTTTAGATTTGGATAGGTTGAGGTTAAGACATCATTTTGAGATGTCTGTGTTCAGTTGGCTGTGGGAAACAAAGTCAGGAGAGAAGTCAGGGCTGGATAAGAAGAGATGATGACTGAGTCCAGAGGAGCTAATGGGATAACCACGTGAAATAGTATGGGGGGAGCAGAGAAGAGCCCAGAGAGAGCCACAGAGGCAGCCAGGGTTACTGAGCATAACTTGGATGAGGATCCAGCAAAGGAGACTAAGAAGATGACAACCAGGAGAGAGCAGTGTCACAAACCCCAGAAAGAAGAGAGGATCCAGGAGAAGGACACAATGAACAATGTCAAAGGCTTCGGATGAGGAACTGAAAAAATGCTATTGGATTTGGCGATTAAGAGACAGAGCACTGGTGACTTTTGGATTGTTCTCCCCACCTACCTCACCAGTGTGTGTGTAAAAGGGGCAGAAGGGATCAACCAGAAGTCTTGGGTTTCATGTCTTTTATCTAAGGGCCCATCAGAAGGGGCCAGCACACGTGTGTCATCAGAAGGGACCCAAGTTTTCCAAGTACATTCTCCAAAAAGGATGGCCAGTGTTAGAAATATGTGCACAGATATGTAAATACAAGATACATACAAAATTAATAAATCATTTTGACCTGGAATATGTCATTCTATGAATTGTATTGTTTAGAAAATTTCAAAAAGAACATTAGATGAATGAATGGATGTCAAATCAATAATGGATTTTCCAGGGAAACCATGTTATTTGGTGAGAAGGTGGCAGTATAAATCTAACTCTTTCATTTTAACATCAGGGATGGGCAATCCATGCCTTTCCGCCCAAATAGCTATTGACACCACTTTCAGAGAGAAGCCTGGCTTGAGTCACTGACTGTTGCCATTTTTACAGTCCTCTGACTAGAGTGGAGTAATGCACCCCAGGGTCTTCCTTATTTGTACAGGAGGGCAGCTCTGCGTTACAGCATTTTTATATCTTGCATTTCATATGTGAATCTAATTAAAACGCTCATCTCACAGTAACATGTTTGTTTACAATTGTGAGAAGATTTAGGCTCTTCTAAATCCCAGGATTAGTTGGAGATAACATTGTGTAAATAAGAGTGCCGGCTAAACCTTTAAGAAAGTTGACAGTGATTAGATCTCTTCATGGCTTATCTAATGTAATGTGACTGTTCATACATAATAAAAGATCATTAATAGGAATATGTCAAATATGTTATGTTAATTATGTCATTTGAGAATCATATGATGTATTTATCTTGTTAGACTTGTCACGTTAATATTATGTGGATGTGGTTCCTTAAATGACTTCTCTGACAGAACCACATTTTCAAAGCTTGTTTGAGTGTGCCATTTTGTGAGTACTACATTCTGTGTGTTTGCATTTTGGAGTGTCCTGGTATATTTTTCCCCCAAATTTACTGCACACTTAAATCTGGCTTTTCTTTATGATCACTGTGTGTGTGTGTGTGTGTGTGTGTGTGTGTGTGTGTGTGTGTGTGTGTAAAATGCTTTACTTCTTCACTGGAAAGCCAAGACCAGAACTCATTCATTCAACAAACATTTATTAAATGCATTTATGTGTATGTCTATGCTTTAGGGCCTTGTGCAAGGCACAAAGATAAAAATAGTCAGTGCCCTCAAGAATCAAACATTCTAGGAGTCGATGATAAGGTGGGAACATCAGCTATCTATTGGAATGCTTGTGTTGATTCACATGAATGGCGCAAGAGAACTTGGAAAGATTTTCTCCCTTCACGTCAGAAGCTTAGCACAGATTTCTGGGATATATAGTAGCTACCAGTGTGTTAGTTAACATCCTATTTGTAATCACATTTCAAAATAAAGTTTTATTAAAATAAGGGGGAAAAAAGAGATGCCCTTGTGAACAACCATTAACGCCAGAGTTGTTTACAAATTTACAAAACCTCCTCCAGTCCTAAGGGTTCAGACTCCTCAGATAGAAACCCTTTCCCACAGTTACTATTTCCTTGAAGGGGACTAATTCTCTCTCTGTCTGTCTCTGTCTCTCTAGCTCTGTCTTTGTCTCTCTCTGTCTCTGTCTGTCTCTCTCTTCCCCCTTTCCACAATCAATCCCTTCCCTCTCACTGTCCCTCTCTTCCTTTCATTCCCTTATCTCTTTTCTCCCCCTTTTTCTTCCCTCTGCCCCTCCCCTCTCACCATTCATCATTTCTCTACCACAAGCCACCACTTCTCATTTTCCGCTGAGGGCAAGCCTCTAGAGAACTTTTAGCCTTTCGTTGTGTTGTCCTTAGTGTAGGAAAAAGGCAACCCCTCTTTCTGAATTTGTCTGTCCTGTTTGTTACTACCCTCTCTCCCCCTATAAGTCCATTCCTCTCCTCCCTCTTCTTCAGTGTCTCCTCGTTACCAGTCCTACCTATCAACATTAGTGTACTTTTGTGGGGCATTTTCCCCAGTACATGTGGAAAAGGGAGAAGGAAGAGGCAAATATCCTACCACTCACACTACAATAGAATAACGTAAAAGTGACAATTCCAAATACTTAAATAGATCTATGAGCTTGTCAGTTTGGTCATTCCTTTCAAAATTACATATTACAACCAGCCCATGTGTGTACATCCTTTATGATTCTTCTAAGATGAGTATAAAATACTATGAGATCAGGGGAGGGGGGGGAGAAATCATTTTTAGCTGAGGGGGTTTGAACAAGTCGAAGGAAAGATGTCAGCAAGGTAGGGACAGAGGTTGGGTAAAGAGGAAAGGGCATCTTTTATGTCAGGGCAAGAGTTGGAGAGCGTGGCAGTACAAGATAGAAGCCAGCAGAGGAAGAACTCAGGCAGAGAGGGAATTCCCCTCCTTCTCTTCACCTTCACTCCCCACCCCCAGCCCCTGCACTGATAGAGTAAGGAAGAACCAGGTTCATATCTAGCCTTAGATACTTGCTAGCTGTGTGACCCTGGGCAAGTCACTCAGTTTCCTCAGCTGTAAAATGAAAATATATTAGCATCTACTCCTCAGGGTTGTTGAAAGGATCAAGAATATTTGTAAAGTACTAAGCACAGCGTCCAGCATGTAGTAGATGCTTGATAAGTGATTATTCTCTAGTGGAGCTACTCACCTGAAACAGACACACAATGCAGCAGTTAGAGGGTCAGTTAGAGAGAATTAAAGGTCCAGCTGAGGAAGCAGAGACAGTCTATAAACAGAAGGAGACCCAGAGAGGCAGTCACAAACCCCCTAAAGTGGGCTACCTGCTCTCCCCAGTCCTGGCCTTCAAAGAGGGTGACTTTTGGCAGCAAAGTGAGGAGCCAAATCTAGACTCAAGGGAAAACTCACTAGCACATCAGAGGCCAGTGGGGGAAATGGAGACTAGTTTGGGGCATTTGTTCATGTCTTCTCACTAGTCTGGCACCTGTGAGGCAGAAGGGTAGATGACATGTCTGAGAAACCAGTCAGGAGCTAGAATTCTCCAGGCCAAGGAGCTTGGTCCTGATTTCGTGGGCAGTGGAAATTAAGTGAAGGCTTTAGGGTGGCAAAATGACCCAGGCCTACATTTTTCAAATACACATCAGTCACATCATTGATCCAGCTACTCAGTTAATTGTCTGAGTACCACTTCATAGGATATATTACAGGTGAAACTCTTTACCCACTTTATGCCAAATTTTTTCATTGTTATAATATGGGAACAAAATGATCTGATTTTGTGGCTAGAAACAGATATAAAAAGAAAAACTCCATTCAACGATGGATGACACATTATACTAATCAGGAAATGTGGACTCTGAGCCACTAACTGCCTTCTCACTTCTGAGAGAAAGTAGACAAATCCCTCTTGTCTTTGGGCCTCTGTTTCCTTATCAGCAAATTGAATGTATCAGTACTGACCTAGATGAGCCACTTAAGGCTTCCTCTCAATCCTAAGAGTTCATAATTCCTTGAAAATGTTTGGGGAAAATGATCAAGAAAAAATGCTTTCTCAGACCATTATTAAATCTAGAAATCTTCTTGGATACACTCCATTAGAGATAAAGGAAGTCCAAATCATCAGGTAGACAGTCCAGTGGAGGTGATAGGGTCTCCGGAAGGGTCCCAGCAACCTCTTCTATTTGTCTGGGCAGCCACAGGGAGGACAGGCTAGGGAAAAACCTCACTGCAATAAGAGAAAACATGAAATCAGCAGCTGGCCCCAGCAGCCTCAGCTCCCAGGGTGAATTCATTAAATCATTAATAACAATGTATGGATCTGCTTTAAGACTTGGCTTTTATTGATGTGCTAAAACCATGTCCTTTTATTGAAAGCTGTAAAAATGGTATCACTTCACTGACATTTGTAGGATTTATATGAGGCTTTGGTCTTGAACCTTCTTGTCATTCCCCTCTTGAAGTTTTTGTAGCTAAGAATATCTTTGTTCCATTTTATTCAGTTACTTTGTAATTTTTTCCTCTTAGTTTCTCATAAATCTTTTAAGATACGGGGAACTTTGGTCCACGTTGACTGAACTTTGTGTTGACAATTTTTAAAAAGTTTTGCCCATTTGGGCTTTTAACTTCTTAGTTCTACATCTTTTAAATGAGACAAAACAAAAATTTATTTAAAAAAGATTATGGTAAGATAAGGAGCTCTGCATTAATGGAAGTGTTTAAAGGCTGTTCTGTCATTTCAATTGTGTCTGACTCTTTTGACCCCATTTTGGATTTTTTCTTGGCAAAGACACCACTGGAGTTGCTTGCCAACCCCTTCTGCAGTTCATTTTACAGACGAGGAAACAGAGGCAAACAGGGTGAAGTGACTTGCCCAGAGTCACACAGCTAATGAATGTCTGAGGTCGGATTTGAACTTGGGTCCTCCTGGCTCTTGGCTTGGTGTTCTATCCATTGTGCCACTTGTCAGAAAGTGGAAAGGGTTTCTGCTTCTGCCTGGGGCTGAGGCAGATGACTTAACAAAGTACCTTTCTTTCTCTTAAGAGTCTGATTCTGAGTTGGGTAGCTGTGACTTTGCCAGTACCATATAGTAGGAAAAGCATAGCTCTGGAGACCAGAGTGCTGAATTCGAATCCCCTCATTGTTCCTTATGATTCCTCATGAGACCTGGGGAAATTTATTTTAACTGAATTCAACAAGCATTGATCAAATACCTATAGTGTGTCAAGTACTATGGGAGCCACTAGCAGCAGAAAGACAGAAACCAATTTGTTCTTGACCTTAAGGAACCAGTGGTAGTGGCCACATCAGCTCCTCAGACATTCTGGGTGTTGAGTTCCTCCACTGTAGGAAGAATGGAGGGATTGGACTAGATGTTGTCTAAGGCAGTGATCTCCAAAGAAGGCTGTCTGTGCCTTCCCCATGGAGTGCCCAGGAAGATGCAGTGGAGTGTGCAAAGTCACAATTAGACCTGGAGCGCCTTTTCTGCTTCTCTCCTTCGCCCTCCCTGCCAGCTCCTGGGGTGCACTGAGCAGGATGGGCAGCCTTGCATTCCTCTCCAGATACTCGGGTGGGCAGGAAGTCAAGTCCTGCCTCCTGCCTCCTGGCACTTCTGGCTTCTCCTCTCCAACCTGTGGCAGCATATGTAAAGCCTTTGTGTCTCCCGGCCGAGGCTCTGCTGTCCCTCAGGCTCTTGTAACACACAGGCTGCATGCACCAGGTAGGCTGACCTTACTTCTCTAGCTCAGGGATGCTTTCAGATCCCCACTCGCAGGGAAGATGTGTGGGATGGATGTTTTACTGCTCTCTGGGACGTACGGCAGGCATGGTCCCTGGACTCCTGTGAGGCCTGGATTACAGCAGGGTCACACCAACCCTACTCCCCTAGGGGATGACAAGGAGGAGATAGACAAGGCCCTTCCCAAGCCTAGGAGAGGAAGGGGTCCCACTGCTAGGCCTCTGGGACAGCCCAGGCCACAGACTGTTCAGGCAGACCCTACCTCCCCACAGTGGGGACCATCGAAGGGCTTCGCTGTCAGGGGACAATGGCCGGGCCACATCTGGGGCCTGAGGACAGTCTTGTGGACTGGCAGGATCAAATCTAAAACCCTCTGTTGGGCTGTCAGAGTCCTTAGTAACTTCACCCCTTTGCTCTTTTTTCAGTCTTATACTTGACTTACCCCCATGTGTGTTATGATCCAGCAGCACTCACTGGCCTTCACCTAAGACATCCATTTCCCAATTCTTTCTCCATTTTCCCTGGCTGTCTTCCCTACCTTACGTGCCCTCCCTTTTTCATCTCTACCTTCTGGAGTCCTTTAAGACTCCGCTCAAACCCTACCTTGTATGAGAGGGTTTTCCTTCCCGCCCTACCCTCACCCTCCTAAGATCCTTCCCTCTGAGATGACACGCCGTCTGTCCTGTCCAGACCTGCTTGAGGGTTGGGACTGCCTTTTACCTTTCTTTGAGACCCCCTCGCTTAGCCCAGTGCCTGGCACAGAGTCACTGGGCCAGGCCTAGCTCAGGACAGGTACGTGTCTGCTTCTAGACCCAGTCAGAATTGTCCTGCATGCTGTAAGACCTGCCCAGCTTTGGCGAGCCTAGGATTGCCTCCCCGCCATGTGGAGACCTGCGTGCAGAGGTGGCGCATCTGCCCCTCTCTGTCTTGGCATTGACCTCCGCCTGGGAGCCTCCTCACCTGGAGGGGCCTGCTCTGAACATCTCCTTCTGTTCTCCGTGGCTTATTTCTCTGGCTCTGGCCCGGCCTCTTCCCTTTGAATTGGGCTGCTGATGCCATTTGGACTTTTTCTCCCCTGCAGATCAGGCCTTCCTCTTAGAGAGTTTGAAGATGTGAAGAAATAGCTGGGAGGTGTCTTTCTGACTCCAAGGTCGCCATGGATGTAGAGAGGAAACGCATGAGCATACATACACACACATGTTCACACACAAACTTCTAAAGTTCTTTTGTGTATAGAGTAGGAAGCTAGTTTATTCTATATAAATGGAAATACTTGATGTCAGAAGCATGAGACCTTTTCAGTCCAGACTCAATTAGATGATAAATGCTGCTGCTGAAGACCATCAAGATAAAAGGAGGCCTGACATTGCAGGGGGATGGAGAGGACTTTCCCAAGCCGAGGGAAACCCAGGAATCACTGGATCCTCTGTCAGAGCCTGAAACCCCCTCAGAAGCCAGCCGGCCAACCCTTTCCTTGTATCACTGAATGCTTTGGGCCCAGGAAGACAACAGAATCTGCCCATGGTCACACGGCCGGTGATGGTGGAGCAGACTCTGAACCCAGGTACTTTGCCTCGAGCACTGGCACTCTTTCCACATCCCCAGGACCACTGGGTCTGAGAGGACAGCGCTAAGTTAGGAGGACTTTGAAGTGATGGGTTAGGAAGGATGTGGTTAGCAGGTGGAGGTGGTCAGAAAATCAAAGCGTCCCTCTCTGTTCTAAATGGTGTGATTCTGAGCTAGAGTGATGATCACGTCTCACAAAGGAGGATTTCCATGTCTACCACAGACAGGCAGGAGAAAGGACTTGTGAAACACACACTGCTTCATCTGACCGCTTGTTAGCACTTTGGGTGAAAAGAGTTTGGGCAACGGCGTACATGGTGGAGGAGAATATGGAGACCCGACAGTCCGGGGAGGTTGGGAGCTTGGCTGGGGATGTCCATTTCCCTTGTCAAGGGCCCCCATTACAGTGACACCTCCTTTATCTGTCACGGTATGATTGGCTCCAAGTAAGTCAAGTCCCCAGATGCTTACCCCATTCGGCGTCAAAACCTTTGCTAAGAAGAGACTGCGTGGTACCTGACTTGGCCTTTTTGATGCCTCAGGTCATCATTATGAATCTCTGCGATTCTCTCAGATGGTGCCGCTAATGTCTCTCGGCCCGTTTGTTGGCTCCACCAAATAGCACCAGGTTCTTGTGATGATGACATTTCGGAGTCGACTTTTTATAAGTTGGATGGCATCTTCCTAGGTGTCCTAATTACTCCATCTAAATATGATTTTTTGTTGGTACCAGAGAGCTTGCCTCCCTCTGATAGCTCTTTCTAATCTTTTGCTTCTAATAGTATTTGGTCTGGGAAAACTGATAAGTTTATAAATTCTCACAGAAAATGTGATTAAGTAAATGTTGAATATGTACATGAAAGGCAAGACAGTGAATAAACTATGTCTATTTCAGTGTATGGACTTTGTGTTATCATTTTTAGCTGAAGATTAGAGTTTGTTATCCTTATTTTCTATCTTAATAACAACTCTAAGACAGAAGAATGGTAAAGGCCAGGTAATTGGGGATAAGTGACTTGCCCAGGGTCACATAGGAGGCATCAGAGGGAAAATTTGAACCCAGAACCTCCTAACTCCAGGCCTGGTTCTCTATCTACTGTGCTACTTAGTAGCCCTACTGTGTGTGTGTTTTCTCACCAGTTCTTCATTTATTTTAGAAAGTTGAGATTGCCTAGTAACTGTTGGGTAAGTGAGGTTCATGTCTTTGGAATGAAGTATTGGCTTGTCTTGGAACTTATCTGACTACAAAGACTAAAAGCGTAAACCAGACATTTAAGATGTAATGCAAATAGTAATAGCTGCTGGCATGTATAGGTATTTCGCAAGTAAATATTTTTATAGTTCATGATACATATGTTGATATCAAATGTTAGCATTTACAAAACTCTTTCCCCCTAGTAATCCTGTAAGATAGGTTATATTCCTGTTTCACATAAGAGGAAACTGATAACTGAATATCTTGTAAAAATAAATGAAAATAAAGAGGAAAATATTTCCTTAAGAAGACTGAGTTTTAGATATGGCTTCTTAAATTCCAAGCGTGAGCACCTATGGAGGAGAGGCGGCAATGCGTGATGGCCTTGGAGCCTGGCTGTGGTCTTAGAATCTGTAGGTCCAGCTTCTAAGTCTGTCACTAACTGGATGCCTGACATTTGACTAAACCTTTGACTAGACCTGAAACTAGAGTTTCCTCATTGGTAAAATGGGGGATTAATCTCTGTCAGTGGCTCCTAACACTTCAGAATATGAGGGCCCTTTTCTTAACACCGAAAAAAATTTACGAACCCCCTTGGGATGGTTAGCAAGTGTGCTTCTTTAACATGTATTGATTGAGAAAACACATTATGGCAAAGATCTACCCTAGAGTCAGGTATTCTTGAAAATGAATTCATATCTTAGTAATCAAAACATCTATGTATATTAAAAATAGGAATACTAGTATGTGAGATACATTCATTTAGTCTGCACAAAGTATGCTTGCTTATTTGTGATGCTGAGACATGAAGTAGGTTTCACACTAATAATAGAAAAATCAAAATGACAACACTTTGGTGGGAGCATGTGAGTTTATGATCCTCCTAAGATAACTTCTTAGCCCCTCAGGAGTCTGAGACCCACAAATTAGAAATCACCTTATTAAATGATTTTTAAACATTCCCCCAGCACTAACATTCTTTATTCCAAAGCATTGCCCCATCTTGATATTCCCCATTCTAAAGCCCCTTTCAGATCTGTTTAAAGGTCCATTCTGGCTCTGACATTCCATGTTCTATGATTGTTCTTGGCACTGAGACTCTGTGTTCTAAGCTCCCTTCCAGCTGTAACATATCCATAAATCCATAGTTTTAAGGTCCCTTTCAGCTCTAACATTCCATCATTTCGCTGCCATTTTACATTTCTACTGACCTAGCAAACTTGGGAGGATTAATAGGCACAGAGGCTGTACCTCTCACTGTGACTAATTTTTAGACAGTAATATAAAAAGGCTACTTTTTGTTGTTAAAAAGAGCCAAGAATTTTTCTATTTTAAGAGTTTCAAAGATGTGCTATCCTTGAGTATTATAGGTAGTTGCATTATCTCAACTCAAGCTATAAAGTAAGCAGGAATTGTTCCAGGAAATTGGCCAGTGACCTCCAAAGGTTAGGACCTCCCTCGGTCCCTCAGGTGCTCTCAGTGAGGATGCTAAGAAGATCAGGTAGTGCATGTGGTGCTCATTTACTTATGAAGACCTAAAGAAATGCTGACTTTCTCTATTTTCCATGAGAAAAACATCATATGTTAGACTAGGCAGGGACCATCGGAGACTCTTATGTTAGTCATTGAAGGTCTCATCCAGTAGCTTCATTTTTTCCCCCTTCTGTTGTAAGTGTTCTTAAGGGTTAGTTGGGGGGCACAGTGGATAGAGCACTGGGCTGGGAATCTGGAAAGCTCATCTTCATAAGTTCAAATCCAGTTTCAGACACTTACTAGCTATGTGGCCCGGGGCAAGCCACTTCACCCTGTTTGCCTCAGTTTCCTCTTCTGTGAAATGAACTGGAGAAGGAAATGGCAAACCACTCCAGTGTCTTTGCCAAGAAGACCCCAAAAAGGATTTTGAGGAATCAGTCATGGCTTAAAATGCCCGAAATGAATTGATTATCTTGAAGTTTTATGCTTTTTTTGTGTCTCCATGTAATATTAAAGTGTGCAACCTTTACCAAATCCTTCTTTGTAAGACTAAAGAAAAGTTAAGGAAAACTGGCTGGCTTACACTTGCCTCTTCTGGTGGCAGATATGTATTCTGTACCAGCAGTGCCATACCCTCCCCCACTGGGGGCACCATAGGGTTTTATAATTTGCATCTCTTTGTGTATTGTTCTCCTAGTTCTACTTAACTCCAGCCTGGTTCTTGCAAAGATCTTTTCATGGTTCTCAGAGTTCCTTACAGTCCTTATTTTTTGATATTTCTTTGTATTCATATTCAATTCAGTTGAACAATTCAGTCAGTTAATTGATGTTTATGGTGTCTCTACTACGTTCCAGGCACTGTGCTAAGTGCTGGGGATGCAAAAAAGGCACCCCCGCCCCACACCAACTCAAGGAAGTATGGAGAAGACATTTGACTAGGTGCAGTGGAGACAAGGTCAAAAAGAAAGCAATTCATGGCCTCAAGAAGCTGCCATGCTAAGAGGGGAGTGAAGAAGCAGATAGCTTTTAAAAATGGAGGCGTATATAAGTATATATAAAGCAGCTGAAAGATAATGTTGGGAGGAAGGCCCACCCTGGGGAAAGGAGGAGGCACTAGAACTGAGTCCTGAAGGAAACTAGGAATTCTAGGGGATGGCAGTGAGGAGGGAGAGCCTGTGGACTAGCATGAGCCAAGGCAAGGAATGGGAGATGGAGGGTTATTTGAAGTCCAGAATTACCACAGTTACTAATAGTTAACATTTATATAGCATTTACTTTGTATGTGACAGGCACTGTGCAAGTACTTTATAATTACGATTTAATTTGAGCCTCACAACTCTGGGAGGTAGAGTGCTATTTATTATCCCCATATTACAAATAAGGAACTAAGGAAGAAGTTGAGTGGCTTGACCAAGGGCACATAGCTATATCTGAGACTGTATTTGAACTCATGAAGATGAATCTTTTTGACTCCAGGCCCAGTGCTCTGTCCACTGTGCCACACAGCTGCCTTCTTAGACCATAGAGAATATAGAGGAGAGTAATATGTAATTATGGTGAAAAGGTAGGATGGGGTCAGGTTGTGAATATTTTAAAATTCTAATCACAAGAGTTCCTATTTAATCCCAGAGAAAAGAAAGAACCAATAGATTTTGTTTAGATGGGAAGGTCATATGGTCAGAACTATACTTTAGGAAAATTACTATGGCAACAATGTGGAGAATAGATTGGCATGGGCCAGTTGCTTGTAGAGATTGTAGGATTTTTTTTAAGGATGGGTGAAACTTGGGTATGTTGGTGGTCTGTAGGGAAGGAACCAATAGACTGGTGAAGTCTGAATTTTTAAAAATTCAAATTTTATTATCTGATCTGAATTCCTTATCTCCCTTCTCTATCCCCATCCTTACCTTTTCCAATTGAGAAAGCAAGAAAAACAAAACCTGTTACAAACATGTAGTCAGACAAAATATGGCTTGATTAATTTTGCTCACAACCAAAAAACAACAAAAACAACAGCAAAACATAGGGCTCAGTCTGTAGATTAAGATCACCACCTCTCTATATGGAGATGGGTTATTGTTGTTCAGGCTTATATGATTCATCATGATCCTATGTACTGTAATAATGAAAGTAAAATTTTAAATGTAATATTAATAAAAAAAGATTGTGGTCGCCATCTATAAAATTAACTCTCAAGTCAGGAGTGTGTTAGTAGCTCTTAACAATTAAGTTTTAATAAAAATGGAGATAAAGCAAAAAGAGGGAAATATAGGAAGGAGACAGAAGGTATAACCTAGCTAAATACCTAAGCTGAATCAGGAAGCCAAAATCCTCAGCTCGCCATACTCCACAAAAAAACCCCTCATGTGTACAACAGGCACCAGAGCTCCTGCTCAAGACTGTCTTCCACTACAGCACTGACCCAATGAGAGAGCAACCTCCCCTCACACACCACACCTTTTTACTTCTGTCCCCTTCCATCATGCAAAGTCCACATATAAAATGGGATGTGGGATAGGACAAAGTTAGGGAGTGGTTTCTCTCTACACAGGACCATAGCCATAACGTCCTTCTATTCTCCACTATCTCTCAAAGTCTTGTTTCCATGACAATATCAATCTATCTCAACTTCTGTTTTCCCCTCCTTTTGCCCTCGATCTTTCCCCAAATCAAAATATTTTCCAATGAGTCCTGTCTTTCATTATGTGGCCAAAGTATTTAAGCTTCAGCTTTGGTATTTGACCTTCCATTAAATAGTCTCTGAGTTAATTTCTTAAATTACTTACTGATTTGATCTCTTTGCTGTCCAAGGGACCACAATTCTCCAGCACCACAATTAGAAAGCATTGATTCTAGTAGGTAGCATATTTTATCACAAGTCCTCTGGAAATTGTGGTTGATCTTTGCATAGATCAGAATTCCCAAGTCTTTCAAAGTTGTTTGTCTTTACAATATTGTTATTGTATATACGTCCTACAGATTTTGCTCATTTCACATTGTATCAGTTCATACAAGTCTTTCTTAGGTTTCTCTGAAACTATCCCCATCATTATTTCTTGGGACATCACCTGTCACATTTACATATCATAACTTGGCCGTTCATCCCCCAGTTTACCATCACAGAAAAGAGCCACTATCAATATTTTTTGTACACATGGGTCCTTTTTTCTCCCCCCTTTGATCTCTTTGAGGTATAGACTCACCAACAGCATTGCTGGATTGGGGAACATGAACAATTTAATAGCTTTGGGGGCATAGTTCCAAATTGTTTTACAGAAAGTCTAGACCACTTCACAGCTCTACCAACAGTGTATCACTTTCTCCTTCCTTCCTTCCTTCCTTCCTTCCTTCCTTCCTTCCTTCCTTCCTTTCTTCCTTCCTTCCTTCCTTCCTCTTAGTGGATAGTGGAGGTAGGAGGGAGAAAAAGGAAAGTTGGATAATTGAAGGAAAAAACAGTCAAATTTAAAAGCCAAACATTCATATTGAAGGAAGCAGTAAGACAAATCATGGAAGTTATATACAAATTAGGATAGATGACAGAATGTTTTAGTAAATGGCCTTTTCAACTCTGAAATGAAATAAAATCTCAGCACATCCACTATGGAAAGAATGATCTCACTGGAGAAGTCCACTGTTAGCAGTTTCTGGGGGTGACAGAATGTGTTGGGGGTCAGCTTTCTCCACATGCATACAACTCTGGAGAGACATCCTGTTTGCCTTAGTGATCCTTTGTAACTCTCACCCCATTTCTCTCTTCCTGTCTCTGTCTCTCCATTTCTCCCTCTCATTTTCTGAAATCTTTCTTCATGTTTACAGCGTCATCTGGTCTCTCCTTTAGCCAACATCTCCATACATGTATATAGCACAGAGGCAAGGCTATTCTTTTGGGGACCCCCACCTCCACCCCAACCTTTGTAAGTGATTTGCCCAACGATACACCCTTCTGTAGCAGAATGAAAACTTAGTGAGAACGTCTGGTGTTCTATTTGGCTTTGTCTAGCTTTTTGAAAACCTCTGGCAACAGCTGTTGACATATTTTTCCTGATAGCCCCAAGATGTGCACATGAGAGTAAGCCTCTTTGTTGTTTCCTGTATAAGTCCACATTAGGTTTAACAACACCTTCAAATGCCTTTTATTCTTTTTTCTTTGTTTTCTCCCAGGTGTCTCTGAGACCTGATTAGAAGTCTCATAGATTGGGAATAATGGAGATGCTTTTGTGTTCAGTTTCAAAATGCCATCTCTGTGGTCATCGCTAAGCAGCGCCACCAATCAGTGGGAGCTCTGTAGCACAATTCATAAGGAAACAATTCCTCCTGTATTTCCAAATAAAGTATTCAGAGGGAATGATATTTGCTGAAAGTGCTATAGTGGAAAATTTAGAGAGTACAAGATAATTACTCGTAATTACCGCAATTTCTGCAAGGGAAATCATCTTAATTTGTTCCTACTAAGGAATAGAATTGCTCCACTTATAGCATTTGAATCTTTTTAGGAGATTAATGTCCTGTGCCTTCATTAGTTTGAATGGACATTACAGCCTTTCAGTATATCTGAAATTACCCCTTTAATTCACTCTGTTTGAATTTCTGTTAAATGCAGTCTTCAATTAAAAAAAAAAGTCTTATTCAATAACATGTTGAGAATTCTTGCTGGAGAGAACCCCCACCTTTGCCCTAATCAACTATTAAAGAATAGTATACTTCTAGTTAATAGAATAGACCCACCAAAAAAAGAGTCATAACTCTGGATGGTGAAAAGAGTCTTTGGAACATACGCAGAGGATTATCCTGTCATGAGACTCCCAGAAGATTTAAAAATTTAAGTTGGCCTTTAGACTTATGGGTAATTACCAGAGAACAGAAAAAATTCTGTGTCTCTGGGTATTTATATGGAGGAAGAATCCTGACTTTCTTTTTCTTTTTGTCTGTTTAATTGTTCCTGGTGGAAAAGGTGACCCTTATGCAGTTTGGGAAACGAAGAAAACTGGATTAAGATAAATAAATGTGTGCTTACAGCTGAAAATAAGTATAGAGTCATTAATTATTGAAGCTAGAAAGGACTTTAGAGATTCTGTAATAGAAGCTCCTCATTTTACAAATGAAGAAACTGAGACCTACAGAAATTAAATGAATTGCCCAAGGTCATAGTGCTAATTTGTGGCAGATTGGTATTTAAGATTCCCGCTGTTCAGTTCAGCATTTTTTGCCATTTTACCATGTTGTAAAATGAAAAAAAAAAATCACAAGAAAGGGCAATAATGGGCATAGATCCTCAAACTCTTAACTTTCTCAGAATCTAGCGTTGTTATCAGTGCCAAGTATGGACAGTGCAATCCATAATTCTTTTAGTAATCATAAGACTGTGTCCCAAGTACCATCTAGAAATCCAAAATGGCTGGTCAGGGACACTGCCACCATGTACTGTTGTATGGTAAGAATATGGTAAGTGTGTGAGGAATGTGCTCCTGCCTCCTCCTTGCCTCTTGGAATCACTTACTTCTTTCGGAGAAACAAGATGAATGCAGGGAAGCATGGAAGGAGCCACATGGATTGATGCAGAGGGAAAATGAGCAAGGCTAGACAAACACTGTACACAATGACAGCAGCAGTGCAGAGAGAGGAGGAAGCCTTTCCTGACCTCCTTCCCCCAGCCCTTAGCACCTTAAATAGCAACAACACTTGTCTGGCAAGCCGGGTGGTAGAGTGGGAAGACACTGGTTTGGTATCAAAAGTTTGGGGTTTGAATGCTGCCTCTGGAACTGATGACCTTCTCTTGGAGGCTTTGAGCAAGTTCATCCATCTCCACATACTTCAATATCTTCTCTCCACGATGAGTGTTAGATTCAGATGATCTCTGAGGTCTCTTCCTCTAATGTATTACGTGCTGCCTTTTGAAATGAGATTTTATTGATGTCTTTTGTTTAAGTTTTCCACAGTATCCCTTCCTTCTCCCACTTCCAGAGAGCCATTCCACACCATTAACAGTCATTTTTCCTAGACAAAAAAAAAGAAAAAAGCCACATAATTGATCAATACATCTCAAAAAGGTCTGGAAGTGTGTGCAGCATGCTTTCCTTGTGGCTCTCCTACCTCTGCAGAGGGGCAGAGTGGGAGTATTTTCTTGTATCTCTTCATTCAAAGACAGGATACTTTTTGGTGATTTGGCCACACTTTTGAGTTTTTTTGGTGGTCGTTCCCTCCTTTGCATTGTTGTCACTGTATACAGTGTTTCCTGGCCTCTGCTCATTTCACTCTGCGTCAGTTCATGGACCTCCTTCCGTGCTTCTCTGCATTCTTCCCACTTATCATTTTTTAGAGCATTCCACTCATGCTCCCACTTGGTTTAGACATTCCCCGATGGATGAGGATGGCCTCTGCTTTTAGCTTATCTTTTGTCTCTACCACGACCAGGTTTACGCTAAGTTCACCTTTTCCTAAAATACACCCCATCCAAGCTGACTTTCCTTGGGTGTCAGTTGGGGTGGAAATTCGTTTTGCCAACAACCAAAATCATATCAGATGTTCTTGTAGAGGCAGCATGTCCTGGGAAGTGGCTGGAATCCAGGAGACCTGATTTAAGCCGACTTCTGGCACCTCCTGGCTATTGACTCTGGGCAAATCACTTGACTTCCTAGTGTCCCAGGCCACACTTGAAGACTAAATTATTGAGCAGTCGCTAATCTGCATTGATAGAGATTTCCTTATGGATTACTTCCTGTATGGATGAAATCCCAGATCTGGGCCCCAATTTTTCTCCTCTGTTGTCAACAAGGATTTATTAAGCCCCTAATGTAACAGCGAAGAGTCACAGTTCACAAGCACTTTACATCTGGTATCTCATTGATCCTATTAATTTTCAGGGCAGGGCTTTAATGAGACCCATTTTAGAGATGAGGGAACTGACGCTGATGGAGGTGAAGTGACTTATCCAAGTAAGTCTCTGAGGTGAGATTTGAACTCAGGTCACCTTGACCTTACGTGAAATACTCTCTCCACTGTGCCAGACTGCCAGGCTCTGTGCTGTGTAGGCTCTAGAAATAAAAAAGATGATGGTAAAATAGTTCTTGCCTTTGAGGAGCTTAGCAGGGGGAGATCCTATATACGTTGATGGGAATATACAAACATGTACAAGACAGAAATAAGGTGATGGGGGTGGGGCTAGTAGCTGCCGAAATCAGGGAAGGCTTCCTGTAGGAGGGGACATTTGAGAGAAATCTTGAAGAATTTTGAGAAATGGAGATGAAAAACGAGTGCTTTCCAAGCATGGGGCACAGCCCTTCCAAAGGCACAGAAGTGGGAGATGAAGTATGAGATGAACCTGGGGAGCAGCCATGAGACCTTTTCATCTGGCCTGGAGCTTATTTGTAGAGGAGTGCTTGAACTGAGGATGGAAAGGGAGACCGAGGCCAGGCTTTCACTGTTAGAGTCTACATTAGATTCTAGAGGCAATAGGACCTCATGGCAGGGAGAATCAGCCCCCGATAATGTGGAGCAGCAGAGTGGGTTGTTCTTTGGCTTTCCCAGGTTCTTGTTTCTAGTTCTGGCTACATCTGGCTTCCCGACACCTGGATGATCCATCTCTTTAGCCTGGAGCCGTGTCCTAAATGAACAACATTTGCTTTCCTGGGGATTCCTCCTAGCTTAGTGGAGGTACAGCAGTGACCTTCTGGCTGTGTCAGCCACAAAAATGAGCCCAGGGCAAAGAGCCTGGCAGAGAAAAGGTCTGTGGTTCGAGGCCCAGGATATTGGGGGGGGGGGGGAAGTCATCAAGATGGTAAGAGCTCACGAAGATCTGTGGCAATCCTTTGGGAGATGAGTTCTGGGGTTGTCATGGGTAGAGAGGGGGTGCTGCAATTGATACAGAAGGCATTGGATTTGAAGTCAGCAATGAGTGAACCAATCCATCTATTAAGTGCTTACTGTGTACAAAGCACTGTGCTAAGCACTAGAGATATCCGTAGAAAAGCCAGACAGTGTCTTCTCTCCAGGAGCTCACACTCCAGTGGTGCAGACAACTCAGGGAAAGTTTCATCTGCCATTCAGATGGAAAGATCTCCTAGGCCATAAGGGCCAGAGGCAAAGCATGTGGTGATGCCTCTTCCCTGATTTCATCTTCACCGATAAACACATTTCACTTTCTAATGTTGAAGCATTTGACAACCCCAACAACCTTGATAATAAGAATTTTCTGTCCTGAGTTTTCAGTAGTCATGGTTATAGGCCCTGCAGGAGCAGGTCCAGGTTGCATCTCCTCCAGGGTGGCTTCCCAGGATGATAGCTGAGGGCCCTGGACTGGAAGGATAGCTGTCCCCAAGGCTCCTGGGCTGGCTCTCTCACAGTATGAGGAAAGATGGTGGTCAAGGTGGAAGTGGTAGTGGGAGATTGACTTGGCTGTCAAATGCTGCCTCCTGGCTCTCCCTCAGGGTGTCTGCTGCTTTAGTTGTGCTGGCTTGCCTTCCCTATGGATAACAGTGGACTCCTTGGCTTTACCTGAGTAGCACATTGACCTGGAAGCCAACCCTGACCCAGAGTAGATGGTGGATGGCAGAGATCCCTTTCCAGATCTTCTTGCCCAGGAAGGTTCTCATGTCTTTATTTCTCACCTGGCTGCACTCAGGGATTTATGTGTGCCTTGGGCCTTTCAGCTTCCTTTAGTTTGTGAGCTCTTTGAGGACAAATACTGTCTTGCCTTTCTTTATATTCCCAGACCTTATGACAGTGCCAGGAACTGACTGATTAAGAGGGAGCATTGGAGAGAGGAAGAATGGGAGGAAAGGATTTATAGAAAGGGGGTGGGGGAAACATTGGTTTGGGGGCCAGGCAAGGGGGATTCTAGTCTTGGTTCTAAAACTAATGGCTTTGTGATCTTGGAAGAATAATTTATTTGAATTCTTTCTTAAACTAACTTATAAGCTCCTCATGGATAAGGACCATTTCTTATGATCTTATTATCTATGAATATAAACATCCACAGAGATAGTTGAATGCCTGACACAGTATATTGCACATGGGAAGGGCTTAATGGTGTAAGAATGAAGTTTACTTCTCTGAACTCAAGGTTCTACCTCTATAGAGGGAGAATAATGGACTAGATGATTTCTAAGTAGATGCTTAATAAATAAAAATTAATTAATTAACTAGACTCTACAAAATAGGAAGGGTATATTTATGTAATGCTTTGCATTGTGCAGAGCACTTCCCATGCATTAGCTCATTGGAATAGGAAGGAACAGATATAGACAGAAGCAGATAATTAGAAGAGAAATAACAAATGGCCAATAGAATCAATCAATCAACACATATTTATTGAACACTTATTTTCTGCTAGACTGTGTGCTAGGTTTTAGATTCTTTTCCCAAAGAAAACATGAAAATAGTCCCTGCCCTCAAGGAGCTTCCATTCTATCTGGAAAGACAACTTGTACATTAATAGTGTGTGCAATATATGTGAATCGATACAGAATTACCCCAGAGAAGAGTTAAAAATCCTTCATAATGATGTTCATTTCGCATGTTTCCCATGCATTTCAGAAACTTTGCTAAGTATGCTACATTTTTACCTTCATGGTGTTTTTTTTTCTCACTTAGATATTTCTCCTAAAAACAAAACTCCAAACCAAAGTCCGCCCATTTTAGACTAGAAAATCAAAGAAAAGGCTGTGGCTCTCTCGGTTAAGCAACTCTCTGAGGATTGAAAACCTTTCTTTCTTCCTTCCTTCCTTCCTTCCTTGGCTTCCTTCTTTCCTTCCTTGGCTTCTTTTCTTCCTTGACTTCCTTCCTTCCTTCTTTCTTTCCTTCCTTTCTTCTTTCCTTCCTTCCTCCCTTCCTTCCTTGGCTTGCATGCTTGCTTCCTCCCTTCCTTCCCTCTTCCTCGTCCTCTTCCTCTTCTTCTTCCTCCCCCCTTTCTCTCTCTCTTTCTCCACTCCCCTTTCTCCCTCTCTCTCCCTCTCTTCCTCCCTGATCTTCTAATACTCAATGCTAAATACTGGTTCCAAGGCAGCAAAGTGGCAAGGACTAGACAATCGGGGTTGAGTAACTTGCCTAGGGTCCCATACCTAGGAACTATCTCAGACCAGATTTGAGCCCAGGTCCTCCTGACTCCAGGTTCAGTGTTCTACCCACTGTTCTACTTAGCTGCCCTGAAAAGTTTTTTTTCTGATCAATTAGCAAGTGTATATCAAGTGCCTATTATGTGCCAAGCATTGTGCTAGGTGCTGGGCATTCAAATACAAAGAATTAAGCAGTCTCCATTCTCAAGCAGCTCATATTTGTTCTCCTCCGTCATTATATTTATTCTCCTTCCTCCTGATTCCTCAGCTGTTTTCCTAAATTTCATGATCTCCAAAAATTCATCATTCTGTTAGATGAAATCAGCTTTGAACTCACTTGTCCTTAGCACCTGCTCCATACACCTGAGGCTGCTCCCTCTCTGGCTTACTTATAGTATAGAGGTTTATTGATCCCAAAGGATAGAAGGTGAGCATCATATAAGGAAGGCTCTCTGGGTATTCACCTCATCATTTCCCACCCAGCCACTTTGCTGGATTTCATGATTTGTGATTCAGAATCATGAAGACTTGAGTTCAAATCCAATCTCAGGCACTTAACTATGAGCAAACTATTCAACCTATCTCAGCCTCAGGTTCTTCATCTATAAAAAAAGAAATCAGTTACTTCCTAGAGTTGTAAAAAATCAATCACACGAAACACTTTCCAAACTTTAACTATCTATATAAATGCAAGAGGCAATTAGTATGTATAAAATTTATTCAATATAAATACAAAGTAAATAAATTTATGCATATACAAAATAACTAATATGAATAATTAAATCACATGAATAGGGAAGTGCTTCATGCAGAAGGTGGTGGTTGAACATCCTCTCAGAGTAACAAAAAGGGTTCTGCAAAGTAGAAATAAGGAGGAAGATCATTTAGACTTGGGGGATATCAGTGCCGAGGGAGAAAGTAGATGGAGTGTTATGGGTGAGGAACAGAGACAAGCCCAGTTTGGCTGGACAACAAGGTGAACTAAAGGAAGTAATCTGTAATCAGGCTGGAAAACAAGGTTGTGGCCAGATAGGACCTTAAAAGCTGAACAGAGATTGGGCTATGCCTACCAGATGTCTTCACTAAGTTTGGCATTTATATGGAGAACTTCTAGTTACAGGGTATGCCAGTTTTTCTACAAAGGAGTGGATAGGACCATGCTAGAAATGGAACAGGGCCAATCTCTTCTAATCATCAATAGTGCGACTGGGTTGTTAGTAGCCTCTACATTTCAAGCATGGGAGACCTATTCTTTAAAAAAAATCAAGTTTGAAGCCAATCGTACCAGAGTTAACAAAACATTGGGAAGATTCATGAAGGTTATGTCTAGATGATATCATTAATTCTATTGTTTGTACCTAGATAATCCTCTTTAAGAATCTTATGAGTCTAAATTTTAAACATATAGTAGTTCCCAGCACAGAGAACCATTTAGTAAATGCTTGTTATTGAATTCAAACTAAAAAAAAAATTTAAAAGCCAAACAGAGGAGTTTATATTGGATCCTAGAGGCAATAAGAAATTCCTGGAGTTGATCAATAATTCTTTAAGAAAAATTATGTTGGCTACAGCATGTAAGATGGACTGTTGTAGGAAAAGATTTGAGACAGGGACCCCAATTTGAAGGCAATAATCTAGACAAAAGATGAGGAAGTCCTGAACTCAAATGGAACCCAAGTGAGTGAACAGACGTTGTTAAGGTAGTTATGGTAAAATTGGCAATAGATTGAAGTCTGTGGGTGGGATGGGGAAAAGAAAAGCATTCAAGACATTGCTTAGATTTTTACCCTGGGAAACTGAAAGGTAGTAGTGGAAGTCTGGAAGAGGAGATGGTTTGGGAGGAAAGATAATGAATCCATTTTGGGACATGATGAGTTTGAAATGTCAAATGTGCAATTGGTATTATGGGGCTGAATTTCTGTGGAGAGGTAAGGCCTGAATCCACAAATATGCATATTTCTTCTGAATATTTTATATGCATGTTTTATACATATATTACATATATAAGCTTCTCTCTCTCTCTCTCTCTCTCTCTCTCTCTCTCTCATTTGCATAGAGATGATAGTTAAACCTGTGGGAGCTGAAGAGGTTATTGAGAATGTGTGTAGAGAGAGAAGAGAAGATAGCTGAGAACATAACTTTGGGTAATACCCACAGTGAAGGGTAATGATGCCAGTAATGATCTAGAAAAGGAGATTGGGAAGGAATAGATTGATGGAAGGATAAAATTGTATCACAAAAAGCCTGGGAGAAAAGGGATGAATCAGGTAGAGAGAGTGCTTAATAGTTTCAAATACAGTAGATAGGTCAAGAAAAATGAAGGCTGAGAAAAGATCATCAGATTTTACTATTAAGAGATCTCTGAAATTTGGGAAAATACCATTTCCGTTGAGAGATTGCAAAGGGTTTGAGGAGTGAGAGGAGAGGAAGTGGAGGCAGCAAGTAGAGTCAAAGTTTTATAGGAGTTTGGCTAAGAAAGGGTGGAGAGATGAGGGTAAGAGCTTGAGGACGTGGTAGGATCTGGTGAAAGTTTTATAAGGTTGGGGGATAGTTGGGCATGTTTGAAGGCACTATAGAAAGAACTAGTTGGTAAGTAAAAGTTTAAGAATTGAGATGGATGCAATCTACTGGAGAAGATATTAGAAGCTGACCTTGGCAAGGAGAAGAGTCTCCTTTTTGTCAGAGTTGCAGGGGAAAGGAACAAAGAGTGTGGTAGATGATTTCAAAGGGTTTTAAGATGAAGAGAATAGGAGGGAGCTCATATTGAATAGCCTCAATGTCTTCGATTTTCTTGGAAAGAGGCAAGAGAGAAGGAAGGAAGGAAGGAGGAAAGCTTAGAAAGGAAGAGATTTGCAATAGCTTCTGTGGGGAACAAAATAAGAAGTCAATAAGGGGGAGAGAGAGAAAAGGATCATCTTGATTCAATGAGGGCCTAATTGAGGATGGGTAAAGGGAATTTGTCAGTCAAACAGGGAAGTGAGACTTTTAGCTGCATTTAGCTGTTTTTGTGACTAGGAGCAGAAGAAGCAGGTGGCGGGAGGAAGACAAGACTGAATTTGATAAGAGATGGTCAGTGATAGGAGGAGAGAGCAAGAGATGGAAGGAAAAGAGATGGTGTTAATTTGAAATGGCTAAATATTGGGTGAAGACTGGAGAGGCAGGAAAGTAAAGTCAGAGTTGGGATAATTGCCTAAGGGGTAGAGGTTTTGGGGGTGAAGAATAGGCTCAGGAGAGGGGATGCTGAATAATAGGATTTTTGGGGGGAGGTGAATATCAGTTTCTCTTTAGGTAAGTCGAACCCTTGTGGTCAATGGTGAGATCCTCTAGTATGCAACCATTCTTATGTGTGGTCAAAGTCAAGTGAAAGAGTAAAGAGATGTAAGGAGACTGGAAAATTGGGAAGTTGAAGGACTTTCAGGAGAATCTATATTAAAGTTCATGAGTAGGAGGATAGGAATTAAGGCAGAGAGGAAGACAGTGAACCCGGTAGATGCTGAACTCCTTGATAAAAGAAGGAGAATGAGGGGTGCGAAGGTGGGGTAGACTGCAGCTACCAAAAATTCAATTGAGTGGAAAATTTTGATTAATTGTATTTCAAAGGGGGAAGTATTGTTGAAAGAAGAGGTAGTGAGAGAATCTTGATCTCCAGGACCAGAGCATGTTCTGGGGCAAGAAAAGATAGAGTTAGTGTAGGAGAGGATTGCTGGGGATTCAGGATCCTTAAGGGGAGCAAAATCTCAGCCAGGTTATAGGTGGAAGGAAGGAGTGTGAGAGAAAGGGGCCCAGGATGAAGGAGAATTTGTTCACTACAAAATGAGAATTTCAGAGGGCACAGTAGAAGGAGTGGGTGGGATTGGAGAGGGATATGGGTAGGATAGAATTGAGTAAGAAAAGGGCGAGAGGATGAGAGGAGGAGGCTGAGGATAATTTTTTTCGAGAGAGAGAGAGAGAGAGAGAGAGAGAGAGAGAGAGAGAGAGAGAGTGAGAGAGACAGAACAAGAACGAACTAGAAGAAGCTATAGAGGTGACAGTGGTTGGCAGGAAAAAGGTGAGTTCATAATGTTGAAGAGATGTCCAAAGGGCTTGAATCTAGATTTAACTGAGGCCACCTTCCAGCTGCTCTGCTTCCACCCCAGATCTAAGGAGGAGGAAGATGCTCATGGATGGAGGCTTTATCACAGCCTTAACATTAGTAAATTCAGCAGACATCTTATCTGTCCTGGGATAATTGTGCATTTGAACTGATTTGAAATGAATTATGAAATATCACTCATTAGAGTCGGAGAACTTGGCTTAGAATTTGGCCCTGCTTCTTAAACACGTTTGTGGAGTTGGCCTGGGAAGGGTCTTCTTGGGTCTTCAGTTTCTTTATTTGTAAAGTGAGGGAGTCAAGGAGGGTGATTTCTAAGGAACCTTCTAGATCTAAGTTAATCAATTAGTAAGCATTTATTAAATACCTACTATGTGCCAAGCACTGTGCTGTTCTATGATTCTGTGATCTTCAGTATCTTCTTGCCCTCAGAATGGAAGATTCACAGCTGCTGGTCTGGTCTATGTGATAGTTGACATTTATTTGGCATTTTTATGTGAATGATGATTTTCACTGGTAAAAGTCTTTCCATGAGCCACAGAGAGGAGTAATTGGCTTGTCTAAGGTTGCATGGACTGCACACATTTGGGAGCCCCGGGACCCCAAGCCCAATCTCCTGGCCTCGAGGCCGCATTTTGGTATCCTGTGCTGTGTTGCCCTCCTTAAAGATTTAGGAAACCAGTACAATGACCCCAGAGGGGAAATGTTTCATCCAGAGGTTAGAGTGAGCAGCTCATGATGCAGACTGGCCTTCCATCCTGATCCTTTCCACTTTCTGCTGCCTGCCTGTTCCCATTCTGTGCTCAACTTGCTGAATCAGGGAAGCTCTTGCCTCCCTTTGGGAAGAGGCTTTGCTGGAGAAGCCCAGGACCTGGCCTTGTTTACATGCCTCGCTGTGACTTAGTAAGCAGGAGAGGCTGATGTCAGAAGGCTGGGAGGTCACCAGTTGAGCAGCCTTGTGGTTCATTATTTACCTTTTGGCTACAAAAAACTTCTTCTAATCCAAAAGCCCTGAGTAAATGTTTTTTGAGAGTCTCTGCAATTCCTAAACAATGAAATGTTTGCCTCTTTAGTGGTAGCAAGGCTGAATGGCAAACAGCTGCCAGCAGCCATTCTCAATTGATCTAATCCAGGCTTATGGAAGGAAGGGGCTGACTGGAAATGAGAAGAAACTAAGGGACAGACCAGTTGTGTGCAGCCTGTGGCCCGATGGGGCCCCAGCACCACGAAATAACTGGACCCTCCTCACAGAGTCAGGTTATCAGGCCGGGAAAAACTCTCCAACCTCACTGGCAGAAGACCTAATTCAGATCCTGTCTGTGAGGGAATATTATTACTGGATATACCAGAAAGAGATTATTAACCCGTTTCACTTACTGAGTAATAATAGGATTGATAATTCACTCCATAGATATTTATAACGTATTTATTATGTGCAACACACTGGACTAGGCACTGGGTGAAATCAAGACTGATAAGAAAAGTTCTCTGTGTACACCAACACTATAATCCTAGTACTAGAACCTTAATGCTAATATGACATTATTGCACCATAAACATTGTATGAGAGGAGTAGAAAGCGTGCAGTGAGCTTAAAAGAGAGAGAAAGCACTTCCAGAGCAGATCCTGGAAGAAGTATCATTGGAACTAGCCCTGGAGAAATGAATGGATGGAGATTGGGGCTGGGGGAGGGAATGGTAGCCGTAAGCTCCTGGAGAACAGGTGCTAGCTTTTGTCTTTCCTTGTATCCTCAGCACTTATGAAATATTGGTTGACCAACTGAATAGTGACTAAAGACACCATGGTGGGAGAGAGTCATTCTATAATGAGAATCAGGAGGGCACGTTTATAGTAAATGACACATTGATAAAGACTTTGTTTATAAATTACAGTCACATGAAATTTGATTCCATCAGGAAAAAATGTTTTGCTTACCTGGATTTGTGCCTATGGATTCTGTCCATGCTTACAGATAGATTTTGAAAATATCCAGTGTAATGATTGTGCTTATTGACTAAATTCTGGAGAGTACCAACACAATGGGGCTACTAAGGGCACACCCAGCCCATTCAGCTCTCCCTCTCTTCCTCCTCACCTTTCTTCTTTTCAGAAATATTTGCGCCATTTATTACTGAGTGATTGTTAAATGAAGTCATGAATAAATCCCTTTTGTGCGTACAGCACTATATTCTGTGCTGATAGAGGTCACAGTCTGCTAGTGAAGACAAGCTGTATACTCCAAACAGTTTCAGGCATCAGATGATCAGAGTAAGTGTCAAAATTAGTTATGCTGACAAAATATCCGCGGAGGAGTTAGATGGAGGAAAGCCTCTCAGAGGAGGTAGAGAATTACCTAGGCCAGGAAGGAGAGCTAGTATTTCGAATAGGACAGAGGAAAGGTCTGGGCTCCCATTGGGAAATGAAAGCTGGGTCTTTAGGCCTCTGCAAATAGGAAACAAATTTTCCTGTCCTTGGGCAGTTCCAGGATGGGCTTTTTCTCAGCGACTTTAGGCTACTAGACCATGAAATCTCAGGAAGGTCCATTATTGATACAAACAAAAGAATTGAGTTTCTTAATATATAGATATTCTAGCTAGGCAGGAGGCCCATTTTATACTAATTATGGGTAGTTGGCACAGCAAATGTAATAAGGTAACTAAGGTTTTGAGGGTCACCAAACTGGTAGATGAGGGCAATGTCATACATATAGTTTCCCTAGATATAGATAGAAATATATCACTTACCTAGATATAAGCAAAGCGTTTGGTAAAGTATTTTATTTTGTTCTTATGGGAAAGATAGAGAGATGTGTGGATAATAATTCAATTAGATGGACTGCTCCCTGTCCCCTGTGTATGTATGCACGTGCACATATGCATGTAATCAATTCAATATCTTCATTATTACTGAAAAGAACATGCCAATCCTCTCCACTGTGGCTCTTCTGACCAGCCCTAGACTTTCCAAAACAATTCACCTCGATGGTCACTATTCCCCCTTAAAGGTTATCTCTTACTCCCATTAAAATGTAAATTCTTTGAGGATTGGGACTGCCTTCATTTTTATATTTGTATTTTTATCACTTAGCACAATGCCTAGCACAATGTAAATACTTAACAAACGCTCATTCATTCATTCATTTTCATTCTCGGTTCAGTCATAGCCTGGGAGCAGGTCTCCAGGGGAGGACCTTAAGGATCTATGCTTGTTTAATGTTTATTGGCGACTTGGATCAAGGCATGGATGTTATACTAATTACATCTACTGATGACATTCCAAAAACCGTCCACCCAGCATTGGGATGGGCTGAATAAGATGCCATTCAGTAGGGCTAAATGCAAGTCTTTCACTAGAGGATAAGACAATCCATGTTGCTCATACTAGATGGCAGAAGCATGATTAAAAGATACTTCTTTGGAAAAGAGCTTAGTGGCCTAGAAGCTCAGCAGGAGTCTGAGCCTCTCCCTGGCAATCAAAAAACACAAGGCCAAGCTGGGGCTACATTGAGAGAAATCCAGCTTTCATAAATTATACTGTTATTGTTGTTTCTGTGAGGATATCATTTCACTCCCTCAGTGCTTGATGCTTTCACTTAGACAGACCTGGTAGGATTAATGTTGAAAACAATACTGGGGGCAAAAGCTTTATGAGGGCACCTATTTTGATTGAACAATGTTAAAAATTGGTATTCAGGCCAAATCTTATTCTAATAGGGTTTTGCGATATTATAGTGGATTTCGATTTTATGTATCAATACTTGTATTATGAAATAATGATGGCACAGCAGCATTATTTAGTGTGATACACACCAGCAGAGCCTGTGGGGTCATAATGGATTGGGTTCTAGACCTGAAAGGCAAAAAGGTATATCAATCCCACCTTTGATATTTAGTAGATGCATGACCTTCGAAAGTCAAAGGATCATAGACTTAGAGTTAGGAGGAGTCTCTGAGCTTATCTAGTCCAGTTTCATTGCCTTTCAGATGAGTAAACTGAGTCCCAGAGTGACTGGGTGAGCTGCCTGAGGCCACTGAGGTCATAAGTAGAGGAACCAGAACACAAAGGCAGGCCCCCTGGCTCCTAGTCCAATTTTCTTTCCACTGACATGCTATCTCTTAGTAAATATAAGCCTCACTTTTCCCATATATAAAATGAGAATAATGTAGTATCTATCCCACTGTGAGGACCAAGTGCATTAATGTACATGAGGCAGGGAGGGAGCTGTAAAGCCTTATAGAAACATGAACTCCATGCAGACCAGCTTTGGTCACTCCTTCGGGCCTTCCTGGGCTCTGTTCCTGACTCTCCCCATTGTTTTTTCTAGCACACTCTTCCCAAGGATACCTTCTCCCTGTCCTCTTCAGCTTCCTCTCATGGGTTGTCTTCTTCCCTGAGAATGTTAAGCTCCTTGAGGGCAAGGATTGGCTTGCTTTTTCCTTGCATCTGTTATCTCTGGCATTTAGCTTCGTGCCTACCACATAGTAGCTGCTTAGCAAATGTTTGTGGTCTTGATTTCTCTCTCTCTTACTCTTGTTCTCTCTGTCTAGGTCTCTTTCTCTTCCTCTCTTGCAGACACACACATAGACACACAGACACACAGACAGACAGACAGGCACACACACTTTTTGAAAAGTTCTCAAAGGCCAAAGATTACCCATCAATCTCATCTCAATGACCATTTAAGAATAATATCTCATTCTCTGGTATTTTCTTGGTTTATTATAATTTCCCAAATTTTGAACTGAGAACTTTGATAAATGTCACCCTGCTAAATATCTTGAAAGATTCTAGATCTTCCTCATTGCTTCTGTAAATATACGGTAATTCTCCTCAAGGTTGTATATTCAGGGAATTGTGATGTCGACGCAGACCTAAAGCAATCCTGTTTTTGGAAAGATCCAACCATAGTGCTTGAATTGGCTCAGAATGAGACAAATCTGTTTTCCAGAATTATAGCTTCATTGGTTTAATTCGGAAATACTGACTAGCTGCTAGCTGTCCTTCTGGATTGGCTCCACATTCAAAATGAAGGAGAGCAGACACCAGGAGAAGCTTCTGGTCTGGGCTGAGCTCTGCTGGGGCCGCAGCAGCTCTGCCTGCACTGGTGTGCCCTGAAGTAGATGCTTCCTTCTAACAAAATAATGATGGTATCAGTAGTAACTCTCCTTTGGCAGAGCCCATATCTGCTATGTAGAAGTTTTTGCTTGTTGTCTCCCCTTTATTTATGGGAGCTCCCTGAGGGCAGGGACCTATTCTTAGCTCTAGCTTACTAAATGCCTGTTGACCAGCTATCTGATGGGCATCCCCTTTGAACTTTGCCATAGTTTTGAAGCACCCACGCTACTGCTAAATGTGAAGGAATCCAGGCCTCCCTCTCTTGGCTGCACGTCTAAAGATCTCTCTACACATGAGGTGGGGCTGTTCCTTTTAGAAACAAAAGCCCAGGCCATACTATTCTAGCCCCTGCAAATGGCAGGTTCAGTGATAAACCCCAGAACTCTTCTTACGGGAATTCATTTGAGCAGTTGTTTCTGCCATTCTTTTCACTTCATCATGCTTGTGATGCTGTCTTTGATGAAAAGCGTCCCTTTCTCGCTCATGCGCTGATTCTGTTTCTTTGCATGCACATAAACCATGTATTCGAAGACCACAAAATAAAATTCCTCCTGCGCCCTCTCTCTGTACTTTCATGCCCACACTGATACTCTCCTTTCTGGGTCTTTTTAAGGTTTGCAAAGCATACTGCATATGTTATCTCCTTTGGTCTTTGCCGGGAGCCCCTCAAAGAAATAAGGGTCTTCATCAGGGTCCATCGAGTCAATGTAGACAGCAAAGCCTTACGTTGATCCCTAATGTCTGAAAATCAGGCCACAGGATGGATGGAAACCCAGGCAGACCCCTTTTGTGACTCCTTATGGGAGGGCTCCCGGCAGGTCTTCACAGTACACTAGGTGGTGGGTGCTTCACAGTCACAGAGCACCAAAAAGCCATCACTCTGTCGGGGTCAGTGTCCGGTGTCCGACTGTGGCGGATCAGACCAGTATGAGCTTGGAAAGCTGTAGCACAGGTCGGGTACAAATAGCCTATAGATGAGAAAACTGAGTCACAGTTGCTCAGGCAGCACACAAGTAAATGAGGGTCTGAGTATGGATTGGAACTCAGATCTTTCTAAGGTCAGGTTCAGCACTCTGGCTCTGCTCATCATGTAAACATGCCTTCACAATGCTGTCTTGTATCTGTCTGTCTGTCTATCTCTCTGTCTATCTAAATTCATGGTTCTTTCACAGAAAATTGGAGCAGTGGTTTTTTATGTTATTCATTAGAATAGCTAAAGGGAGTTTGTGATGTTTTAGCCATATATTTGCCACATATGTACAATATGTGCAAAGGGGCACTTTTGCCATTTGCTGATCTAACAAATATGCCAGGCTTCCTTGAGATAGTTGATAGGTCACACCTTTGCCATGAATTATTAGAGACTGTGAAAACCAAATTTGAGCTGCTTTTTTGGATTTACTTTTAAGAAAAGAGCCCAAAGGACCAAAAATCAATGCTATTTTTTTAGTATCATTTTCAGGGGTCATTCCAAGAATGAACTAAAGAAAGGAGAAAGCACTAGGAGAAACCTAGACTTGTGCCTATCAGTTGTGGGTTTTGTCCTTGTTTTTAAGGATTAAATAAAGGGACAAAATTCTTTTCTGAGAGAAAGAGTTTTTCAGGCCCATTGTCCCCCTTCCCCTCTTTTGCTCCTAATTATTAGTTAAAAGCCCATTAAGAACAGGCTGACTAGTTTGAAACTGACAGTACAGTCTTTAAAATAAGCATTTAGTGATCCAGCCCCAAACTCTCGCCAGTCATTTCAAAGAAAACTTTATTAATTCCGTCTATCAGTCAGCCTTCATTTAGGGATGAGGGCCTAGCAGCAGCACCAGCTGCCAGGAAATCCAAGATGTCACACTTTGCAGAGTTTCAGATCCTGAGAAAGAGTGCTGCCTTTTAACCGGAGATGGCCATCTCTGTGCTGAACTCCTGATGAAGCCACATCTTAGCATTCAATGAGATGGTTTCAGGACTTTCTTCTTTTGTTTGGAATCAAGCATAGCTATTTGTGCTGAGAATGAAATGAGCGCCTTGCTCCTTCCCCAGCTGCTAATTGGGAAAATAGCTGCAATCTCAGATATCTGGGTATTTGTTCCATGTGGCAGACAGAATTGAAAAAGAGAGTTGTTCCACAGCCTGCATTTGTAATCTCGGAGATTCATTTCAAGATGATGTCGCTAGTTTCTGTTTAGGCCAGCCCACTCCCTTGTGGGCAGTGAAAAGCCCACTGCTCTCCTCTCCCCTCCACATCTGGAGTATTGTGTTCAGTTCTGGGCACCACATTTGAAGAGGGACGTTGGTGAGCTAGAGTGTGGCCGTGCTGGTGAGAGGAGGCCTGAGACTGTTCTGGGAGGGGTTGCTATGGGTGTAGTGGAAATGGCACAAGGTTCGGTGCAAGAAAATCTGGGCTCCAGGCCTTGCCCTGCCTTTGACTTCATGATCTTGAACAAGTGTCTCAGTCTTTGTGGACCTCACTTACCTCGTATGTAAAAGAAGGTGGCAGAAGAAGCTGATCTCTGAGCTGCTTTTCAGCTTTGATAAGGATCTGATCATTTCAGAAGGTTAGTTTGGGGAAGAGGTTTTGAAGGAATGAATATTTGCTGTCTGCAAATATTTGAAGGCTTGTCATATGAAAGAAGCATTAGTTAGACTTATTATGCACAATTCCATATGGCAGAATAGGGATCTGTTAGAGGGAGGCAGCTTTTGACTAATCATCTTTGAGAACTTTCTAACAATTAGAGGAGCCAAGAAATAGGTTGGCTTGAGTAGTAGTGAGTTTCCTGTCTTTGAACATGTTTAAGCAGTCATTTGATGAGTAGTATTAAGAAAGAAATAGAAGAGTTTCATGCTTTCCTTAAGGGTTGGCCTAGATATGTTCTAAGGTCTCTCCCAAGTCCAATTTCCTTTGATTCACAGAATCATGAACTGTTAGTGTTGGAAGGGACCTTTGACATGCTCCAGATTTCTAAAAGGACTCCCTCATTTACAGAGGGAGAGACTGGAGCCCAGAGAGGGGAGTGATCTCTCAAAGGTTCATGGTAAATGACGGAGCTACCTGGGACGGTCACCCCTGGGGTTTTCATTGCATCACAGTTCTGGGAATCTATCGTTCGGGTGCTTGGTCTTATCAGGGCTGTGTACTACAGCAGAAAGTGAAATCACTTTAGAAGCGCGGGTCCTTTTCTTAATTAGATCGCTGGTTGGGTGGCTGTATGAAAGCAAATATTTTAAGTAGGAGTACTGTCAGTGTGAAGCTGGAATGGAAGGGTTTCTTTCCATTTGACAGTTTTAAGCAGCTGCTTGTAGAAGGCATGAGGAAGAGAAGTTAAATTGGACAATGATATCCCTTAAGGACTTTGTAAGAGAAAACTTTGTTGTAAAACAAAATCCTAGAATTCCATCCCAAGGATGCAGATAGTTAGAAAGGAGTCTTGGCTGTGGTTCCTTTATGGGGACGACAGTGTAAACCGAAAGAACAGCTACAGCAAAAGAGAAACCGAACGATGTGTAATTATAATGACCAAGCTTGGCTCGGAAGAAGAGTCAAGAAGATGTCATTTCTCTGCCCTCCCTAGAGAGGTAGACAGCTATCATCTGTCCAACTATCGGGCTGCTGAGTTTTGTTGAACGACTTAATTTTTCCCTTTTTCTTTTAAAATCTTTGTTATATGGAATGGCTTGTGGCTGAGGAGGTGTTAAGACAAAAGTTATCAATAACACAAGACAATTTTAAATAAGAAAGGCATCGATTCCCTTAGAGGAAACAACTGCAATCTTTTAGTTTTTCCACACTGGGCTGTCTTGGAGTTTCACTTAGATACTCTCTGTCCTATACCTACATTTGGGAACAGCTTCCACGTTTTAAATGGGGGCCTTGGCATTAAAGACGGCCTTCTTGTGACCCTAAAGAATGTTGGACGATATGGAAAACATTCTTGAGAATCTTGGCAGATTGTGCTCATTTCTGGGCGCCATGATAAGGTGGGGAGAATCCAGACGAAGGCTGCTAAAATATTAAAGGATCGCCAAATTCCAGTCGCATTACCTTGCATTGAACTGAAGTAGGACAAATGGGCCCAAACTGCAAAGCAGCAAAATTCGGCTTGACATCAGGAAATGCCTCCCCACAATGAAAGCTCTACTTACTACTGAATTGGTTTCTGCAGGAGGACGCGGTTATTTCCCACCTGCAGGTTCCTGGAGGCTGTTAGGCAGAAGCTGGATGGTCAACCACTTGTTGGAGATGTTCCAGATGGGATTTATATATAGTCTTTGAGAGGTCTTCCAGGGCTGAAATCCTGTGAATTTTCAGCTTTCATATATTTTTTATTTCGTTTCTTCTTTAGATCAGATCTTCCTGTTTTCTATAGGTTCTATAAAGGAAATCTACCCTGACAAGAGTATTTTTGTTCTAAGCTGTTGAACTACTGTCATTGGGGGTCGTACAGAGTAGTATATTTGATTTGTTATAGCTTCTTTATTCCACCCGCTCAGCATTTTCCTGGCAGTTAATTACATAGTGGCTTCAGGGTGTATTCCATGAGATGCTGAAGACACAGCTTTGCTAAAGTCTGACACACTTTCCTCCTTGGTTACATAGCTAATGGCCACTCGGGGATAATTAGTGAGAAGAAATTCCAGTGGCCCAATTACTGGCTTCTCAAGGTTCCTTCCCACCCACCCCTTAATTCTTTCATTCTCAAATTCGAAGAGCATTTCCCTATTATGGAATGTGCTTGTATGTTGTTTAGAACTGGCATTTTCTTTGATACACATAAAAGATCCTTTTTGTTTTTTTGAGTGGGTCAGGATCTCCATAAAAATTTAGTGTAATTTTATGTAAGCAGAGGCCGCTACCATTGAGTGAAAGAGATAGAACTCATATTTCCCAAGCCACAGTCATTTCTGGTCTCTGATTTCTGGGTTAAGACTCAAACCGAGGGCTGCAATCTCTGCATTTGGAGTTTATTGAGGTTTTAGGCTCTGAGCCCCCAGGGTTTCCATGGTTTTTCCCTGACATAGATCAAGAGATGAGTGTTTCAGACCTTGGTCTTGGGGCACTATTTGAACAAAGATGCCCATACAGGCCTTTGACAAGACTTCATGTGTTCTACCTCTTCTGTCATAGGCTGTGACCTCTGAATCAGGACAGCCCCTAGAGAAAGGGAGAGAAGTGTAGAGATCAGAGGAGCCATGAATAATGTCTCTGAGGATTCCTCTGGCTACTAGTTATTTCCTCTTTGGTGATGGCTTTGCCTAAATCACTGCCTTCTTGCTCTTTAGGTCCTCTCTTTCTCTCACTTCCTTTTCCTCTCCCTCTCCCCACCCCCCTTCAAGACTACTGTGGGCATAATTATTCACTGTGGGGGAGACCCCTTTTATCTCTGATGAAGGCCAGTTTTGGACAATATGGACAGCTATATTCTTCCTTTCTTCCTCAGCGCTGCCTATCGGAATCCTTTTACTCCAGGGCTTCTGGTTAGCAGTTATCACCTCTGTGAAAGTTTCACCGAAGATCCCTGACCTGAAAACATTCTCTTTTCTTCCCAAACTTTTCTTGAGCACTTTGTCTGATTTTCTTCTTTGCTGCCAGCACTCCCCACCTTATATACCAATTATCAGAGTTAATGTTGAGTTTGTTTTCCTCCCCTCCCACCCCAGTAAAACAGGGTAGGCCTCTTGAGGGTGGGGACTGTCAACACCAGATCTCTGTACCCTTGCACTTAACATAGCATATTTGTACATGGATCCTGGTGGGCCTACTAAAATGCCTGCTCGATCTACTCAAAGCTTTCCCCCCATTTTCATAGCTCCGATTCTACCACTGCTTTTTGCCTACGAGGCTCTGTGAGAGGACTCATGGGGTTAAATCTTTAACAGTAAAGTTCTAGTCCACTCTGGGTGATTCCTCCTCAACCAGATCCAGTGAATCTTTTCCTTTTGACCTTTGCCTAGGATGACAGAAAAGCACATAAACTATTACTGATCAATTTGCATCTGTGAATATTCCCTCCCAGAATGCAGGCTGCAATCTCTCTAGCCTATTTGTCCTCCAGGATTCATTCATGTACACCAGGACCTTCACCATAGGCAAGCCACTTAATGTGCTGGGGGCCTTACTTGAATTTTCTTGAAATTTATGGATGCCAATGGAACCCATAAGCTACCATGATTATTCTCTGTTCTCAACACATGAATAACCCATGTTTTTTTAGTCATTGCTATTCTTTGATAACATTATTTGCGTAGTCTCTCCTGCACAAATTCTCAATTGTAACATGCTGAAGCCCACCCATGCCCATCATGCCCTTCTCCATGATTCTTTGGCTGATCCTGAAATTCATTTCCTTCAAGATAGCAATATTAGGAACAGCCAGATGACTTAGTGGGTAGAATGCTAGATAGAGTGGAGATAAGAGGTCCAGGGTTCAAATCTGACCTCAGATACTTCTTAGCTGTGTGACCCTGGGCAAATTACTTAACCCTGATTGCCTAGCCCTTCCCACTCCTCTGCCTTGGAACTTAAGCTTGGTAACGATTCTAAGACAGAAGATAAGGGTTAAAAAAGAGATTGTAATGTTATTCCAAATTACTTGAAGAGTATTGGTGTTAAAAAAATGAGATTTTGCTTCAGGGAGAAAAACTTGGGGCCATAAAAAGACAAGGCCAATCACCTTCTCTCTTCTCCCTCCTTCCCTTTCCTCCCTTCTCTCTTCCCCCCTAGTTCCATTCTAGGCCAACTTCATTTGTGCACAGGCAGTGCATCTTCAGAGTTCATGTACTAAGGAATAAACTCTTTAGGTGGCCCATCTAGCTGTATCTCACAGCATCATCTGGATACTAGGTATTCTCCATCTGCTTTGCTTCTCCTGTGGGAAGAGTTAGGCCCAATTCCCTTGAGTGATTATTGTTGTCATCTAGAAGACCGTGTAGGGTTCTTTGGTCATGAGGCAGTCAGCTCTCAGTCAGTACACATGGATGGGGCCAATCCTAATCTTACATTCAATAAATGTGAAATACATGTTCGATATGCCCAGCGGACCAACCTAGATCATGCTTATCTGTAGGCATTCCTCACCATTAGGACTGGAAGCTTCTTGGAGACAGGGACAGGTAGGACCCATCTGTCTTTCTCCTTGGCCTTCCTACAGCACCCAGCCCAGAGAGCTGCACAGAGCAGAGCTTTGAGAAGTATTTGTGGAATGAACAATGAATGAATGAGTGCTGCAAAATAAAGAAGGCAGACGGGGGAATTACCAAAGGCCTTCAGGGTAGCATATCTGCTATAAGGGAACATTACAAACAGCATTAGTAACCCTGGAGGGCCCCTGCCACCTGTCAGTAATCCCTCTTTGACTCCAAAACTGCACTGGACCTCCTCCATGATGGTGATGGGATTGACCATTGCAGACTTGGGAAAAGCCCCTTGGACAAATGGCTTTGTGTGGGGTGAATAGTTTGGTGATCATAATAGGAGTATTGAGAATTCTTAATGGAGATTATTGAAATTCCGTCATAGGATCTCTAAATCTTGTTGCAGCATTTCCCTTACATTTTACAAGTGTATTTGTTTACAATTCCCTCTTAGAATCAACACTATGTATTAGTTTCAAGGCAGAAGAGTGTTAAGGGCTAAGCAATGGGGGTTAAGTGACTTGCCCAGGGTCACACAGCTAGGAATTATCTAAGGTCGCATTGGAACCCAGGACCTCCCATCTCTAGGCCTGACTCTCAATCTACTGAACCACCCAGCTGTCCCCTTCCCTATACTTTTTATTTTTGTTTTTTTCCTCTATACTTTTAAAGTGTATACATGTTTCATTCAGATTTTTACTGGAAGTCATGATGAGTTACTTACATGCATTTAGTGTTTTAGTAATTCTGCTTGTTATTATTATTAAAAATAGTCATGCTAGCTAGGATTTTTATAGCACCTCGATAGAGGTCCTAGACAGAGAAGATGTGTGCCAGGCACTGTGCTAAGGGCTTTACAAATGTCATCTCACTTCATTACAAGGGTGTGTGTGTGGGGGGAGGGGAGAAGTTAGGTGCTGCTACTGGACTAATTTTATACTTGAAGAAACTGAAGCAGAGATTAAGTGGTTGCTTATTTGTACCTGCAAGATTTTCATGATTTTCAGGATTCTTTATATTTTACTTAGTTTGGAACATGGAAAGGTTTCTAACGAGAATTAAATAAAAGCACTTCAGGTAGAAGCAATCCATTATTTTCTAGAGAAAGTCGATCATTTTCCTAGTTGAGCATTCATCACATGCTGCCTTTGTAAAGAGAGCACATGGTTGTAGGATTGTTTTGTTTGTCGTGACCCATTAGACTGAATGAAGCTCTTCTTGAGTTCTCCATCTGACTTTTTAGATTCTGCAGCATTCCTTCATTCCTTCCTTCATTCCTTCCTTCATTCCTTCATTTCCTTCCTCCTTCCCTCCCTCCACATACATTGTTTGAGACTCTACTGTGCCCAGCTCATTGGACTAGGCCTTGAGATAAAGGCAGTCCTGCCTCTGTTCCTGTCTGGTCCCCCAGATCCAGCATGCTCTGGGTTGGTCCACTGGGCACATGGAGCGTGATCGACTTGGAGAGATCTGGACGGCCCCCTTCATGTGTGCTGCGGGTTAACTTTGGCCAAGCGGGAGAAACCACGCGTGGCTTTGTGCCTGCCTTTCTGGCTCTCACTGCCCGCCCTGGGCCCCGCCTGCCCTGCCACTTGGGAATTTCTCCTAACTGGCTCTTCTCTCCTCCTCCTCCTCCTCCTCTGGTCATGCCATGAATGTGTTAATTAAGCTCAGCCTGGGGACCTGCGCTGCTTGCACCCAGCGGATGCCTCCTCCCTTTTGACATGCCTCCATTTATCCTCATCCTATGTGATCTCTGAGCCCGTTCTCAATCCATCTGGCGGTGTTCAGATTAAGCCAATTTTAATTAAGCTTGTGAAGTAGGCTGCACCTCTCTAGCAGATACTTTAGGAAAATACAGGCTAAAATTAAGTGGCTGTTGCCTTTCTTTCAACCAGGAGACATTTTGAAAAACCCCTACTCTGCGCAGTGCCCTTAGGACATGCTTCTTGCTCTTATTGGGGACGTTTTATAATGATAATAAATTGAACCCAGGTATTTGAGAAGTTTAAGGAAATTCATTCAACTACCTACCAATTGGGTTGATGACTCCATGATCCCAAAGGAATATTCTCCTTGTCTGTGTCCCCACAAAATCAGCTTGTCTCACCTGTCCAGATTGGTAGTGTGAATTTCTCTGAAAATTGTGCCATCTCCTATTTCCCTTGGATTGTTTTTTTTTAATCTTCTGAAATTCTCCTTGCCCTTTCCCAGGGACACTGGCCTTTTACCCACCTCTCAGTACTCGGTCCCTATAATCTCTTTGCCTAAAGATCGTTATTTAGCATAGTGTAATGGAAAGGGCTGGGCCTGTGTTCTATTTCTAACTCTTCACACTTACACTATAGCCATGTGACATGGGGAGTTATTTCCCTCCAGAGCTTGTTTCCTCTTTCAAATGAGGGAACTGGGCTAGAAGACTTACAAGACCCCTTCTAGGTCATTGATTGCATCCCTCGATTTTGACTAAGACCTTCTTCTATCCTTTGCTGCCCAGATTCCTGATGCGACTCCTTTCACATGAAGGCTCCTGTTTGTAGAACAATTATTTTCATCGTTGAGTGTAGCTGTCTCTAGGGAGAACATGCCTTCCAGCATAGACCAGCACGCCTTGGATCATCATTAGAATGTTCATCTCCATCCTGGGACGCTCCCTTCCAACAAGGACGAATCTCCCTGAGAACACTACTCATTGGTTTCCCCACATTCCCTTCTTTACCTATATGCCCCACTTTGTTGAAGTGTCTTACTGTTAGCAGCCCAGATGTTTCAAATATTCTCTCCTGCAGGCAGTTCCCCAGTTACAGGCTGATCTACCCCAGATTTACTGCTATTCTCTAGGGAGCCTTGGTGCATCTGTGCAGGGTGTTTGTATCTGAAAGGTCATTTCCTGGTGCGAATTCCAACAAAAGACAGTTGAGCCCAAGGATAGCCTTTCCTCTCTTGCATGCTGCTTTCTTTGGAAGAGAAATTAAGACTCTTCTCCGACACACTGCTGATCCCACAGAAGTAGATGATGATGTGACATATTAATGATTGACACATACACACACAGTCAGAAAAAGGTGAAAATCAGAAGAATATTTAAACTCATCTAAACATTGACACATGTCCAAGTTTCGAAGTGAATTAAATAGGGATTTGTTTCTACTGTCTAAATTGCTGTCAGCCATTGATGGATAGTTTATTCTCTCTCCACTGTTTGTAACACCCTCCTCAAAGCTGGAGGATAACACAGCTCTTTCCCTTTCCCGGTAACATCCTCCTACCTCATTTGGCAGCCATTGTATTTTGCTCCTGAATGAGCAGGAGCCAGTCTGACAGTCTTTTGTTGATTTCTCTGTCTGTCAGTGACATCCTCCTAGGCGTTCTGGTCTGGAAAGAGCATAGCTCTGAGAACGGAGGGTCAGAGGTGTCCACTCTTTTTTATTGGTCTGTCAACGTCACTTGTAAAATGTCTGAAAATATGGCTTTGGTTGCTGGGCTTAGGGGAGAATTTGATTGTGTGTTTTGAACTTTTAAGGCATTGCAGATTGAAAACAAGGTCCACTTTTCTGCAGCCAGACTGATTCTTTGAGTAAACCTTGTGCATACTCCCAGGATTCTCCTGGTATTAGGAGAAGGATCATAGCTCATGATGACATTTAAAACCCTTCCCTCTTAGGATTTCAATAGAACAAAATCCAACTCATATTGTTTTCCAAGGAGATAAAATGTGGGTGAATAGGAAAGGTCAGATCTTAGTTTTGAATAAATCTATTTGGTGCTTGGACTTTTAGTGGGAGCCTGTTTGAATAGAGTCTCTTCTTTGGGATTAATCACCTCAGATCACAGACATGCTGAACTGATGAGATCCAAGATTCATTTGATTAATTGAGCATCCAGGACATGGGCCACCTATCCACAGCTAAGGTTTGGCTGATCTCTTGCTTACTAAATCACCCTCCTCTCACCTACCCTCCTCGAGAGCACCCCACACTCCAATGTACTTCCTCCTTTTGTCCAGTCAGTATTCCCATTCCCACGGAATGCTACACTCTTTCATGAATCCAACATTTCCAGAAGAGGAGCCTGACTTATAGGGAAGTGAAGTCACTTGTCCTAGGTCCCAGAGTTACTTAATGGCAGAGCCTGGACTAGAAACTTTAGGTCTGCTCAGCTCTGAGAGCTGTTAAATAAGAAACCAGGGAATAGAGATGGGATTTGTAGTTTCATTGGTTCAGTGAACTCCCAGGTAAAGAAAAGCTCTCCCCTGAGACAGGTCAGCACCTTGTCTTTTTCTCCTTTTTTTCTTTTAAAACCTTCCGCTTCTGTCTTAGAATTGAATAGGTATCATTGAGCAGCAAAGGCTAGGCATTTGGGGCTAAGACACCCTTGCCCATGTCACACAGGTAAGAAGTGTCTTTCTTCAGCTTAGTCTTAAAGTATCACCTGGGGCCCTGAGTTGTTAGATGATACCCAGGATTACCCTGTTAGTATGTGTCAGAGGCACAATTTGAACTTGAGCCTTTTTTGACTCTGAGGCCAGCTTTCCATTTACTATGCCATAACTAGCTAATACAGTAACACAAACAAAAATAATACTGTATCTTTGCATACCTTCCTTGATCCCAGCACAATGTGGAAAGAATCCTAAATTGAGAGTCAATTAATTAATCAGCAAACCTCGATTAAGCCCTCCTATGTTTCTGGCCCCATGCTCAGTTTTGGGGACACAAAACCAAAAATGACAAAATTTATGTTCTTGAGGAGTCTACATTGTATTGAGGGAGACAACATGTCCACATGATATATGCACATGTGAAATACATGCAAGGTATCTTGAGAGGGGGACAGTATCTGCAACTGAGGGGGATCAGGGAAGGCTTCATGGAGAAGATAGCCTAGGAGCTGACTTGGGAAGGAAATAAAGGATTTTGAAAATAAGAGCTGAGAAAGGAGCACACTTTGGGCATGAGGATAGCTGGCTAGTGCCAAGGAGGAGAGAGTTGGGAGATAGGATGGGAGTTGGGAGGAACTGCAAGAAGGCCAATTTGGCTCAACCCTAGAAGGTGTGAAAGGCTCTAATATATAATAAAATTGGAAAGGTAGGTTGGAGATTGGGTCGTGAAGGGCATTAAATATCGAACAGAGTAGTTTATATTTCCTTCTATTGGTGATAGGGAGCCTCTAAAATTTAGCAGATAGTGAAGTGACTTGGTCCTTTGCATTAGAAACATCCCTTGGACAGCTGTGTAGAGAATGGATTGGGATGGGGAGAGACTTGTGGCAGAAGGACTAATGAGGAGACCATTGCAATAATCCAGAGGAGAAAGTGATGAGGTCTTGAACTGAAGTGGCAGCCCTGGGAGTGGAGAGAAGGGGGGAGATCAGTGGGACATCAGGGCAGACATATGTGGCGCCAGACTGGGAGAATGAAGAATAAAAATGACTCCGAGGCCCCAAGCCTGTGGGCTTGGCTAGTTGAGGTGCCCTAGAATGGTATTCTGCCTCCAGACCTAAGAAGAGGGGGGGGGATCATGGGCAAATCAGACAGTTTTTTCTAGCCTTGGTTCCTTTATCTTCAAAATGAAAATGATACTTCTTACACTGTCTACCTCAGAGGGTTGTTGGAAGTATTTTTTAAACCATGAAAATCCTTTAGGAATGTGATTAACTTATATGTTGAATTTCCCCAGAGGGTAAGTGCATTCAGACAGAAAAGCTTATGCCCCCCATCTCCTCCCGTCAACCTACCAGCCAAATGGGGTGAGCAAACTTGGCACGATCCTTCTGGAAGGTTGTCAGGTGCTCTCTAGTTGCCTGCTTGCATCGTCTTGATGTTTCTAGCTTTTACCTCATACCGAGCCTCTGGAGAGCAGAATCTTGGAGAACTGCATGGTTAAGGGGCTGCATTGCCCGGCTTGTCCACTGACCATAAGAGATTCTCATTGGTGCTTTCATTCGAAGAACCAAAGCGATGCCAATGGCTATCTCCTACTGCTAGGCTTATAGCGAGCTGAGCTATCACTTTGAAAGCATTCATTTTTTGCCTTTTTTGCTGCCATGGAGATGTATCAATAGCAGCAGCTATTAAGATAGCATTACAGCTGTTGCTGTGTGACTAGTCCTTTTCTGCTCATAGCAGTTCATCCCATGCCATTCCATTGGTAGAATGCTTCCATCTACCAGATGAGTCGTACATGCTTCAGGTAGAGGTTGAACGAGGCGACCTCTGAGGATGTGATTTCAGAGCATATCCAGGGAACCCGATTTTTGGATTCTCCAGTGATTTAGGGGGACAAAATGATGTTGAGCTTGCCAAGCACAGCTCTAATCCTTGACGTTGTCTCTTGTTGGGGAGACATGGACATGTGACTCTGGGAATCAGGATCGTCTTTGCAGCTCCTGTAATTTGGAAACTTGCTTTGGGAGTAGCAGTTATGATAAGGTGCCGTAGGCTTACACACAGGAATGTCTTTTTTTTTTTTAAACCCTTGTACTTCGGTGTATTTTCTCATAGGTGGAAGAGTGGTAAGGGTGGGCAATGGGGGTCAAGTGACTTGCCCAGGGTCACACAGCTGGAAGTGGCTGAGGCTGGGTTTGAACCTAGGACCTCCTGTCTCTAGGCCTGACTCTCACTCCACTGAGGAATGTCTTTTTTAAAAAAAAAATAAGTGAATGGCTTTGTTCATTTGCTTTGTCTGGTTCCAGATAGGACATGCAGGTGTTACTACTCTTCATTGGGTTTGCAGCTGGCCATGAGACAAACTGATGAAAGTGACAGAGCATAATCAAAATGGAAGACTTTTGTCCCAAGTCTGTTAGAAGTATCGTGATGGGATGTGGAATACAGCTGGGGGGAAACCCTATCACTGCTCCAGACCAGCTGAGCAGAAAAAAACCCAAACGTCGTCTTTGTGCCAAGCACGTTCTTCTCTCATGACCCTCCTCCCGTATCTGAACAGGACAATCTTGTGCGTGTATTGACCAATGAATAGACCTGATCTGTTGGTTTTTAGTAATTGGATTTCTTCCTCCTTCCAGGTTCTCTCTATTTACCCACTTCCTCCCATCTTTAGATCTCTCTTGTTCCCTCTTTGCTCTGCCTTCCTCTCACTTTCAAGGTTTTTCTAAACTTTCACAGATACATAGACCTGAAAAGGACCTCAGAGATCATCTAGCCCAATCTTCTCATTTGATAGCCGACAAGATTGAATGTTAGAGGGGTTGTGATTTGTCCATCGTCACCCACCCTGTAAATTGTGAGGCTGAGAGGAGCCCAGTAGGTTTCTCCTGAAGCTTTTCAGCTCTTTGTTCACTGCCCTGTATTGCTTTGTAGGCCCTCTGAGGTCCCTTCCAGTGCTTTACATTTTGTAATTCTGCTACTTGGTCAGGGGTCCTAGAGCTGGAAATCTGCTTAGCAATTCTCCTAACTGTCCTGTGTCTTTGAAGGCATCATCAACCTTCTCTCATCCAATGTTTTTCTCATTTGCCTGAGTGCTTGCTTGGCTGATCCGATCTCATCATGTGCTACTGCAACCTGGTCCTACTTGTGCTTATTCCTCTATGTCAGTAGAGTAAACTAGAAAGAGAATAGATTCAGGAAATCAGGATGGTTAGCCCCGACTTTACCATTCACTAGCTCCACGAGAATAGGATTCCTAGTCCGTGACTGGCACGCCTTTATCTCAGTGATCGCTAAACATGCTTGTCTCATGCATATCCTGGTTGGTAACATGCTCTAGTCTACCGACTCTCACCATGTGCCTTTCCATTGCACTTGTGTTCCTTAAATTTTGGTCCTTCAGAGGCCGTGGAATCCTGTGCTTCTTAACCATACAGCATTACCAAGCGAATATTGCTGTTCAAAGATGGACTTTGGCCAAAGGAAGCAGGATGGGATTGTTGAACACACTCCATAATTTTCCAGCGAAATTCACTTTAATATCCTCCTCCTGCGTGTAGTGCTTTTCCAAGATATAATTATTGATAGACCATATCCCTGGGATGCCTATTCAACTACATGCTATAGCCTGGATGGTCAAAAGGCAGCCTGAGTACTATCCTGGTGAAGAGGACAGCCACAGCCGCAACCACAGCCTCCACCTCCAAAGCCACAACAACATAATAGAAATAAAAAATAGGAACAGGAAGACTTCCATTGTATTGGATAGATGCTGTGTGCATGAAGATTGTATAGCATGCTAAGGTATGGATGGGCTACAAGCCAACCTTTTACAGGGAGTCCCTCTACCAATGGGATCACAGATTTCATCTGAGCCCAAGGGATTGTGGGCACATCACTGTCCTGGAAGCCCTCTGAGGTGCCTTCTGGCCCCAACTCCTAGGATCTTTCCACCTAACATTCTGGGTTCCTATTATTCTTTTAAAATACAGCCTTATTCATTTTGAGCGCATGTGCATTCATGTGTGTGTGTGTGCAACAGGGTTCTCCTATTTATTTTCAAAGTCCTCCGTTAGGGCCCATTATTTTCTCATCTTGCAAATGCTAGTGAGATTTTCTCCCTGTGCTATAACGTAGCTAGTTTATAATTTCTCAGTGTCCTTTTTCTAGTAGTTCTTCAAATATACTTGATGTAAAAACCATTGCCAAATTTTCTCATTTAAAACAGTTTTAGTGAAAATTTTGGTGTTTCTAAACTGTTGCTTAGCAGGTGCTCTGTGTGTGTGCCTACATGGAAGAGAATGCAGAGGGGAGGTCAGGGAGGATGACCCTGAAACATATCATAAGGGCAGGGAAATGGCAGACTGGCGAGGGGAATATGATGACCAGATTAAACAACCATAAATTTCACTTGGGAGCTTGGAATGGATTTCTCTCTCCTTTGACAGTCCAGAAAGAACCCTGCCTCAAGTTTAATGAATAATAAATGTCAGATAAAAAAGGGCCCTGCAGGAGATACTTTGTTCACTAATTCTTATGTGATTTCTAGTAATTTTCATCATAATATGCATACAGTAATATTAAATGTGCAAAAAGTCGTTCATCATTCATTCATGCATCCATCCATTCCATATTATTTGAGTCTCACACTAACCCTTTCAAAGTAGTTATTGAAGGCGTTAGTCTGTTTTACAAATGAGGAAACTAAGGCTCAAGTTAAATGATCCATAGTCACATGGCTACGAAGTATTAGAGGGGAGCTTGGTTTCCAGATCCCTTCTTGCTCCAACCCAGTGCTCGTGGGAGCAGGCTACCATATTTCTCAAAGTTTCCATGTATAAGTAGGTATCTGGGGGCTTGACTTTAGATCACAAGCCCTTTGAAGATTTGTCTCTTCAAACACATTCGTTTCCAGAGAGCCATTTCTTAAAACAAAAAAGAAAAAGGGGAGGAAAAGTTCAGTAAAACTAACAAAGACATTGAAAAAGTTTTGCATTATATGTGTGATTCCATACCTAGGGTCTCTCCTCCTCACATACCTCTTTGAAAAAGGGATGAGATGCTTTCTCCATTCAGTTCTTTGGAATCAAATTTAGCCACTGTGATTTCTCTACTTTCAGGTTTTTTTAAACCCTTACCTTCAGTCTTAGAATCAATACTGTGTATTGGTTCTAAGGCAGAAGAGAGAGAAGGGCTAGACAGTGGGGATTAAGTGACTCACCCAAGGTCACCCAGCTAGGAAGTGTCTGAGACCACATTTGAACCAGCTCTTCCCATCTCCAGGCCTGGTACTCTAACCACGGGACCACCCAGCTGCCCCCCACCCCAGTTTTGGTTTTTGAAGTAGTTATGTATATTGTTTTCCTTGTAGTACTTGCTTCATTTTGCACTAATTCATATAAATCTTCCAATTATTTTCTTACTTCATCATATAGACATATGATATATATACATACATATATACATATATATATATAATCATGCCTAGTAGTAGAATATCTGGGACAAAAGACTATACACCTTTATTCACTTTCTTGCCATGATTCTGAATTATTGGGTCAATTTACAGCTCCACCAACAGTGTATTGGTGTGCCTGGCTTTTTTCATATTTGTTTGTTTTATAATTAATGGATTAAATTATGATACTAATAATGTCTGTTGATGTGTTTTTACTCCATCCTAGGCTGTAAGCTTTTTATCCTCTTATCATCAGTATAGTGCTATGTCCATGCTAAATGTTTAATCAATATTGATTTTTTTGTTTCAGAAAGAGAACCTCCTAAGGGTTCTTTAAAATCGTGTCCCACTTTAATCATCCAAATCTGGCTAAACGGATGAAATTGGGGGTGATTGTTCTCCTTACTGCAGGATTCCTGGCTGAGTGCCTTCCAGCATGGGGTTTACATGGTTCATCTGGAATGTGATCTAGCTGACAGAAATGTGACTCTGACCCACCTTTCAAGAGCATTTGTCATGACTGAGAGGTGATGATCTTGGATGTTTCCTTCTTGGGTCAGGCAACTGAAAGGGAAGGGATGTCGAGGAAAGAACCAGAGCGGAGAACAAAGATCCCGCGGCTTCTGTCCTGCCTCTGCTGGTGGCTGTGTAAGCCGGGCCAAGGAGCTTCACTGGTTGGGGCCTCTGTTTCTTTGATGAAAAATGAAGAGGCTGGACTGGGGGATGTCTAAGGTCTCCTGGCTCTCATATTGTGAATCGATGGCGGGCTCACTTTCCTAGGATAGAGGTCCGAGGGACCAAAATTTTGGAAGGAGCTGCAGAGGCTGTGTGGAATTCAGTTCATTTGGAGCTGCTTTGTACAGCATTCAGCGATAGGGAAAGGCCCATCAGAAGACCTTGGGCCCAGCAATGGCGTGTCCTCGAGGAGTGAGTGAGTGTGGAGGAAAGGAGGCGCGTGGTGAGGAAAGCTCCCTCCCCCCAGCTCCTCCCGGCTCCTCTGCTTTAATTAGAAAGCCCACCAGATAACCTCATTTTTCATTCTGCGCACAAATCACAAAGCCGCTAATAGAGAGGCCGAGGCCTCCACTAAAAGGATGCCTGTTGCTTTTGTAATTGTAATTTTGTGTCTGGGCTGTGAAATGGGATTAGAGTCTAGTGGGCAGACGGTGAGTGGGATGGGGAAGGGGATGATCACTGGGCTCCCCTTGACCCACGCTTTCTGCGTGACGGAGGAGAAGGGTGCATCCTTCACTCTCGGCCTCAGTGGAAGGATGGGGGTGCCTTAGGTGGAAAGTCCCTGCCCTGTTCCGACCCCTGGTACCAGGCGTGCTCCTTTGGGCCCAGAGGTTTCCAGGCACACTCTCTGCACGCTTGGGGAGGGAGAGCCAGGGCCTGCTTTGCTGCTTTGCTCCTAACGGGGAGGCGTAGCTGTCAGTCACTGTTCCCACCTGATGGTGGGCCGGCTGAGCCTACCTTGGGCCATAGCGCACTGCTCTCAGGCCTGCTCCAGTGGGGAGGACTGGCTTCCAGCCCAGGTCACAGAATGTGTCGGGCACCCGAGCCGGTGGTCTGGCCCAGCGATGGGCAAACTTTTTAAAGAGGGGCCAAAGGAAAGGAAGTGCTCCTCTGTCAGTCTGTTTCTAAGGCAGCTCTTTTGAAGTTTCATTGTACTGTATTCTGCTCACTGTATTCCTCAGATTAGGAATGATGTCGGAGGCCGGATAGAACATTTCAGGGGCCCCATCTGGCCCACGGGCCGTCATTTGCCCATCACTGGTCTGGCCCGTTGGCTTACAGTTTTATTCCTTACTCAAACAGATGCCCCCAGAAGCCCAGGGATGTTTGCTTTCTGCTTTGGGGAGTTGTTAAAAAAAAAAATCAATAACTTTATTCTTGGGCTATAAATGCCCAGCTAGAAGTCTCATGGGGGCAGATAAAACAGGTTTAAATATCTCTCTTTTTTGGGGTGAATCCCATTAGTCTTCCTCCTCCCACCCCATCCATAACCATGCTTTTAAGCATTAGTACATTCACTTCCATGGGTGGTCATTGTTTCGAGTACATAGAATAGTGGTTTCAGTGAAAATGGACAAAAGCACCTTCCCAAGGCCAAAGCGTGGGCCCAGCTGGGAGGCAGTAAGATCATTTTTACTCTTTAAGAACCAAAGGGTGAGAGGAAAGAGGAAAGAAAAAGGGCGAGGCATCGATTTTGGACCACAGCTAACGTGAGATAATCTTTTGGATAAGTGCATCTATTAATTTATTACATGTTTATAACAAATCCGATGTATTATATTATTGCTACGTTACATTTTATAGCATATATTTTTTTAGAAAAAGAACCAAGGTAAAACAAAAGGGGGAGGGGAAGCCTTGCACCTTGGGCCTTGGGTCAGGATGAGGGGATGAGCCCCTCCTGTGGCTCATTCCCCAAAAGTCACCCCGCTCTGGGAGCGGCTGTGCACCCAAAGTTCCCACCTCTCCCTGCCTCACTGTCCCTCCCAGCTCTGGCCAGCCTTTGGAGTGCCAATTCCATCACATACATACACATGTATGTACGAACACACACACATACTTCCTAGTCAGGTTCTCTTGTCTTTAAATGGACACTCTGGTTTCTGAGAGACAAAGCACATGTGTATGTGCACACATGTACACATGGAGAAACGGGGATAAAGACATGTAAGACCTGTTACATGTGTAACATGGATGTGTTATAAAACGCCATATGCAGGCTACATGTAGGTGCATGGCTATCCACACCGAGGCATTTACACACGCACACACAATACACATCCACACACTCCCATAAATATACATGTGTGAGTACATTCATGTAGCGAATTCCTGGTAGAGAAGCTCCCGCTGCTCGCTTAGACCGATAACTGGGCTTTGACTCCTTAGTTCTGGGGGGCCCTCAGACATTCGGGGCTACCGAGGCAGTGTGAATCCGAGGCCCCACTTAACTATGTCTTTCCGCCTCTGAGGCTGGCTGTCATTACGGGCACCCAGAATACCTTATCCCAAACCACTCGGGAATGCTGAGAAAACCCCACTGCAGGAGCACTCAGGGGGAGCGTTTTGTGAACCACGTCCCCAGCAGAACACGAAGAGCATCGCCTATAAAATAGTGAATCTCCATTTTGGACCACTTGCTTTAATTTAAAAAGTATGTAACTAATACTCCCCCATTAATTTCAAAATTGTCCTGCTTGGATATGCTTCTTTATTAACTTCCTGCTCTCGTCTTCTTTGCATTAAAAAGTTGCAATTTTGTTTGGTCACTCCCTGCTGGATGGCAGCCCCCTCTGATACTAGTTCTTTATTTTCCCATTTTTCCCTTTGGTCTCTCCTGCAGGAACCATTATTTGGCTAGCAATTGTTCCCTCTTGGTGGTCCTCACCCCTTCTCCTTTCCCTGTTGGGGTTGATGTATCACAGCACCTTTTATTACTAATATGTAATCATACAAGTCCTCATAATTGTTCAAATAAATTTAAATGAACCTTTCTCAGTTTCTCTTGACTTTTGTGTTTGTGCTTCAGAGTTCCTACTCAGCTCTGGTCTTTTTTTTTTTTTTTTATCAGAAATGCCTGAAAGACCTCTATTCTTTTAAAAATCAATTTTTCCTGTGTAGGATTATACTCAGTTTTGTAGGGTCAGTTAATTTTGGTTGTGAGCCTGTGTCCTTTGCCTTTTGGAGTTCTGAATTCCAAAATTGCTAGTTTATACTAGGAACTATTGTGTGATTCTGACTGTGGTTCCTTGGCACTAGAATTGCTTCTTTCCATGATTTTCTTTGGCATGGAAACTTTGAATTTTGACTCTGATGTTCCTGGAACTTTTCCTTTAGGTAACTTTTTTTTTCAGAAGGTCATTAAAAGAGTATTTCATTCTTTACCTCTTGGTCATTTTCTTTTCTGATTTCTTGTAAGTATGTAGGCTTTTTTTTTTGGTCATAATTTTCAGAGAGTCCATTGATTCTTAAATGATCTCTTCCTTTACCTGCTTTCTAGGCAATTATTTTTGATATAAGGAATTTCTTTTTTTTCTTCAGTATTTCAGTTTTGCTTGAATATTTCTTCTGCCTCGTGGATTTGTTGATTTCTGTTTGGTCCAACCTCATTTTCAGGGTAGAATCCTTTAATTGGATTAGGTTTCCTTTTGGAGGGGCCATTTTCTTTTCTAAGCTATCTATTCTCCTGACAATTCTTTCTTCTAGCCCTTTTGTTTTGTTTCTTCTGAAATTTTTCCTGATCTAGTCTGGTCTACACAAGGTTGGAATCTTCACCATGATAATAGGAGGGAGCCTATTCCACTTTGGCAGGTTGAGAGGTATTTCTTCCAGACATTGTCTGAGAATGGTTACCCTTGGCTCCTGGTTCTTCCCACTGGGGCCAAGCAAAACAATGAGAGAGCACTTGAGATGCTTGAAGACAGAGCTGGATCATCCCTTTTTGGTGTTCATGGAGTCATTAAGAGAAAACCATTTTTTCCTTTACCAAAGTTAGTTTTTTGCCTTTGTTTACTGCCATTCTCAAGGTCCTTTGGGTTCTGTGCTGACCTCCATCTTGTAGATGGTTTTAAAAGTTGAAGGGCACTGGATCTTCAGGCCCTCCTCGGCCCTGTATTCTGTTTGAGGACAAAATTCTCTCGTCCTTACTCTAGTTCTATCAATCTCTCTCTCTCTCTCTCTCTCTCTCTCTCTCTCTCTCTCTCTCTCTCTCTCTCTCTTTTTTGCCTTTAGAGAAAAAAAGTACATGGAAAGAAAGTGTCTTGCCCCAAGACTCATTGTAGTAAAACTAGAACTAGAACCCAGATTTCACCATTCCAAAGTCAGTGTTCTTGATAGAAAAAATAACTCCAAATTGAGATTTTGGTTTCTGAGACAAAAAATTTTGTCCTATAATTTTACATAGTTCTTTAGCTCTAGATTTTGAATTGGGAATTTGACAGATGTTGTCCCGTCTCTTTTATTGTATTTCTGGGTGTCTCTAGGATTGCTTTCCTGGTTCCCTTTGGAGAATGCTCCTCCAGATACATGAAGCTGTCCCTCTGGTACACAGCGGGGCCAGGCTCCTGCCCATCTGTTTCCATCATGGATTTCAGCCTGAAATTCAGGAAAACGTTTGCTGTGTTAAGTCATTAACAACTGTTTCAAAACAGTCTGATTTCTAACAGTTGGTGCATGTGGAGATACCTAATTAAAATAATTCCAGTCTCATTAATAAGATAAGTGTGTTTTCCAGTTGCTATGGGATTATGGCGATCAGCTATGAAGGGCATGAGGCTTAGCTAAATAAATTATGCTTTCCTTCCACTGTATTTTATTAAATTCATGGTAAGTGAATGCAAAGCAAACACCACTTAATATTTTTATTTTTCATCTTATTCAACTCAGTGAAATAGCAAAGTTCGGGAGATCCGATATGAAGGAATACTGTCACTAGATCTAATCTCAGACAATTTCACAGAATTGGGTGTTCAAAGAAGTTACAATTTGTCTCAACTCTTTTTCATCCTTGGTAGGAACAAGTAGCATTGTAGAAAAGGCCTGTTTCTCTTTAATCTGTTTTATGTAATGATGCTCCAAGTCTCGATAAGAGACTAAGAAGCTGCTCTTTGCTACATTTCCAGTCTTTTTGGAATCTTTTCCGTCAAAGCAGACTGTGGGCCAGTGATACCCAGACACATCCAAGAGCATCCCAATAACTGTGTTGTGAAAGCTGATAAAACCATGAGTAATGAAGCCATCTCTACACAAAATCCCTAAACAAGGTGTTTCTGTGTCAGGCTTGGGCTGGGCTCAGTGGACTTGGAGACTCTTTCAGTGCAAAAGTCTGATGCTAGGAATTTTGTGATTCTATGACTTTGATTACTTCATAGAATAAGCAAATATTTGCAGAATGGAATAGAGCAGCCCTAGCCAGGGAAGACAGAAAATGGAAATCACAGAATTTCTGAGTTGGAAGAAAACTCCCTGGCGATCTGGTATGACCTACACAAGGATGGAATCTTCACCATGACAACAGGAGGACCTCATTGAGAGGTCCTTCTTCCTGATATTGTCTGATAATGTGTGCTGGTGGCTCTTGGTTCTGCCCACTGGGGCCAAGCAGAACAAGGAGAGAGTACTTGAGATGCTTGAAACTAGCTCTCATGTCTTCCTTCTAAACATTCTCCTTTCCTTCAACTAATCCTCATATAACATGGACCCAGGACCCTTCCCTGGGAGGCAAATATTCATCAAAGAGAATATTAATAACAACTCATTTATTTAGCACTTTCTGGGCAGTGAAGTACTCTCACACACTCCTGCCAAGTAGGTGGTGCCTACAAAATTATCCCTGTTTTACAGATGAGCAAATTGAGGGTCAGAGCTTTAAATGACCCTCCAGAGGTCACTTAGCTAGTACATGTTGGAGCAGAACCTCTTACCCAACTCCTTGTGACTCAGTGTCCTGGCTTCTTCCAGTAGAGTCCATTGCCATTTCTGACCATGAGGTACTCTGCTAACCCTTCGAACGGAGCCTGTATAAGTTTCTCTCTATTATTTGAGGAGATTTCCATCCCCACCCCCATAAAGCTTATTTTAGTCCTTCTGTAGGCCTTCTTCAGTTTTTTGTGGGCTGCTTAGCAAAAGGAAGTGAGTTAGCATTTATTAAGCATCTATTATGGGCCAGGCACAATGCTAAGCACTTGCCAGTCATTAACATAAATTCAGCAAACACTAATAAGCATCTGCTTTGGGAGAATACTCTTCTTGGGTCTCTTAGTGACTGGGGCCCACTCAAATCCGGGCTTGTGATAGTGATGTATTGGCTATCATATCCATTTGTGCAACAACGTTGGTGAGATACCTCTAGAGTCTAAAGTAAAATTAAATTGACCCAGGGAAAACCGTTTCCCTTTGCAAACATTGTCCTGTTACCCTGGGCCTCAAACATAGAACCCATAACTCTTTCAGAGAATAGCCCTCTTGCCATAGCTCCCCAGGTAAACTTTGCCCTTGAATAGAAGTTTAGGTCCCATTGTCCAGTCCTGTAGTCCTCTAGTGCCCACTCTGGCCTCCATACCTAAGCAGTTCACCTTCTTGGCCTCGGTGGCCTGGGTGGTCCGCCTCCATCCTGTCCCTAGCCGATTTAAAGGCCCCCAGAACTTCCTTCCCCACTCATGCCAGCTGGTAGGGACTCCTTTAAGTCTTATGGTGTCAGTGAGGAGCTTCGGCCTCCCTCTGGGCATTCTGTTTTCTTCTCTCTGAGACGACGCTTCGCCCATCTGTCTGTCTACCTCTAGTGTCTCTTCAGAGCTCTGATGCTGTAGCAGGAACTGCCTGGTGGACATTTCCAAAGAGAGTGCCCTTCCCTCTTTCTAGATTCCTTATTACTATGGAGGGCATCGCCCGACTGACTCCAGGCACTGGGTCTGCTCACGACAGCTTCTCCCTCTCGCTCCCTCTGATCCAGTGATGAATCTTGTTGGCACCTTTCCGTTATCTCCTCGGCAAGTCTCCTTCTCTGTGCTCGGCCAGCCACTGCCCTGATTCAGCCCTCATCACCTCTCTCTTAGGCTGATAGCACAGCCTCTAATGGTGGCCTCCTTGCCTTAACTCTCTTTCCACTCGAATCCCCCCTCTCCATAGCCCCTGCATAGCCATTACCTAATCCAGCCTCAAAAGAGAAATGGGGGCCCGGAATCATTCATGAGGATCTCCGGGGCGCACATATTGCCTTAGAAAACTACACATTAACATGATGTGTGCTTTGCTGCACTTTTATTCTGTCCATGATTTCCCAGGTCCATTTTCATTGGGTTCAGACTGATGGACTCAGGAGGGTGGCGAGTCACATGTGTCCCGTGTTTAACACCCCTGGTCTATGCCATTCTTCCAAAGTAATTTTGTGGAAGTACAGGGGTCTGAACGTGTCACTGTCCTATCTCATAAACTTCAGTGGCTCCCCATTACCTCCAGGATCAATTCCAAACGCTGCTGGTATTTCACGGAAGCCAGAGTGTGGCGAGAATGCAGTACACAAGCCGTGTTCTTCGTGATCTTATTCACACGTGTATTGACTGTGCCTGCTGTTTCTAGGACCTCAGTGTCAGGGGGACCCGACCCCCTGCTCTGCCTGTCCCTTCCCTGCTCTCCAGGAACAAGGGTGACTGCCTAAAGCCGTGCTGGGCAGCCCTGCCGCCCCTTTCCTCATGGGTGCTCTCACTGACCTCCCAGCACCTTGGGGGGAAGCGCAGCGCTCCATAGGTGGCTTTCATTAGGAGACAAACCCTGCAGCAGCTTTGAACCCTACGGCGGGAGTGACTACCTCTGCTGGCACGGTGCCAGGCTAACTGTGCCTGCTGCTTTCTCTTAGCCTTTGTAACACACCAACACTTGTTAGGTGCCCATCAGAAGGCACGCTGCCTTGGGAGGCAGAATATCATTTACGGGCAGGAGATGGCTCCGAGCGTGCCGGGCACGTCGGGAGGGGAGGCTTCTCTGGAAGCACTTGGGTCAGAGAGCGGCGAGGAAGGGCAAGCGGCCCCCAGGGAGCCCCTCGGGCTTCGGCGTGCTCTGGAGACAGAGCAGGCCTCTAATGGGAGGTGACGTGGATGAATGCTAGCAAAGCTTTGATTTTAGAAGCGGGCGTCATGTTCAATACTGGATCAAGGCAGCTGCAAGATTAATGAGCAGAGTCTTCTCCCACCTGCCCATTCAGTAAGCCATGTCCTTCTGGTGGCAGAAATGTCATTAATATTATCCGAGAGGCGCAACTTGGCTCAGAATTCACTCATTTGCAGTTGAAACAAGTGTGTTTTGTGCTCGTTTTTTCCTTGTTAGATAGTCCAGTGTGTGTGGACCTGAGTCCATGAACAGTGCTGGGTGGATCAGTAGCAAAGGGCACTGATTGGGTTCCAGGTTCTGCGTGGTGACGACATGACTGGGCCAGCAGAGTCGGAGACTTTTCTGCAAGGTCTTGGCTTTGTGTATTTATTCATATAAAAAGTAGTAGGAGAGGAAGGCAAGGCCCGATGACTGTTGCCATGGGATAAAGGATCTCGAGGCTGCACCAATGTGCCCCAAGTTCCAGGTGTTTTAGACTCTCCAAGGAACGCCTGGAAGCTCGAGCTGTAGGAATGGGGCGCGAGGTGAGAACACTTGAAGTCTTTACCTCTCTCCCGAACCGCTGTCAGGGCCGTGTGGTTGGAGAAAGCGGAGCTACATTTCTGGAGTTTTGTGTCTTGAGAACGAAGGCTGCTGCCAGACATCAGAACACTATTCCGAGGGCAGCTCCATAAAGTTGAGACCATGTACAGTGGATGAAATCAGGACTTACAGAGATCATAACAAATGAGATGGGCCTGAAATCTCGGGGACTCCCAAACTCCTTGGAAATGCTAAGTGAATGCAAGCATGCCCCCAGCTAGATTAGTGGGTGGTTTGGTGTCATTGAAAGAAGCACTCGGAATGTCTGACTCTGTGACCAACAAGGTAAACTTTGGCCTATGCCTACCTCTTGTGGGTCAGAGACCCTAAGGGGCCTGGGTGGCCAGCTTTACACCTGAGGCTGTTCATACTTTCTTGGCTTATAATTTCACCCCAGGAAAGCTGAGAAAACATATGTGTAAAGAACTTTAAGTGAGGCTGACACTACATCCTTCCTTGTAAACACAATATAACCAAAGAAAGTTTATTATTAAAAGGAGCAAAAGAGAACAGAAATCCTAGACGGAGAAGCCATGAATCTCAAAGATGTATGCAAACTTCCAGAGTCATTTGGGCTTGGAGGATGAGATATCATCCGGTGGAGGACCTTTCTGTAGCCAGAGGGAGTGCTGTGATTTGTTCTTCCCTGGATGTCCCCTGCTGCCCAGAGTTGGAGGGGCAGCAGTGGGGGCCAGGGATGGGGAGCATTTCTCATTTCTCTTTTCTCCCTCACTGATTTGTAGCATGGCCACACAGACCCGTTTCTCAGGCCAGGCAAGTCTCTATAGAGGCCTCCAGTCTTCAGAAGTACCTTTCAAAGTGCAACATGAGGATAAAAAAACCCAACGCAATTTTAAATCTCTTTCAGTTGTCTTGAGTATCTCCCCACAGATACTTCTTTGCCACATTACCCTCCTTTTAGCCCCTTGTTCAATCTTCCTAGTTATCAGCCCTACCCATCACCGTGGCTCTCCTCTTGAGGCAGACACATTTTATTTTACCCTTTTACTCAAATCATTTCTTTCAACATAACCTCTGAGCTTCAGTTTCCCAATCAGAAAAATGGAGTGTTGAACTGTATGTTAGCATTTTAAGAGTCTGTGCTTTTAGACTAACAGCATCTCTGGCCTTTGAATGCCCTGCCGGATCTTTAAGGGACACAGCACTGATCTGACCCCACATCAGAACAGCAGTGTCGTTAGAATACACAGTATCCTTCAGCCCTATCAGGCATTATTCAATATAGATTCAGGAAACGTTCCTCTTGAATAATATAGCTGGAAACAGACACTTGTGCCATAGCAGTGACATGATGAAAAGAGCCCTGGGCTCCGCTGCTGGGCACTGACAGTTGTGTGCCCTCTCCTCTCTGGGTATATTGGGTGCCCACTTGGAAAAGAGGGTTCATGATCCCTGGAGCTTCAGGAAGATGCTGTGGGTACCCTCTATAGTGATATGAGTGAGAATCTCCTCCTCCTTCTCCTTTCTCTTTTCCTTCCCCTCCTCCTTCTCTGCCTCCTCCTTCTGCCACTTGCTCTGCCTGCCCTTTTTATGCGTCTGAACTCTGAGGAGATCATAAGAAATGTTTTTATTGTGGCTTCCAGCCCTGCTTTGCTCTTTCTAGACTTCAGTAGATTTTCATTTCCAGGGCCGGCCTTCTCAATTTTTCACTGAGCAGAAAATGATCAGTCTTCAAAGATGGATGTGCTTCTCCCCTGGAGCCCATCCTTAAATGTAATTAGTGGTAGACTGAAGTTGGACTTAGTTAGGCATGAGAATTGGGAAATGGGATCAGGCGGTGGAGGGATGGAATCTTGGTTTTTCATCTATTAAGGAGCAAAGCTTCAATTTTTAAAAAATTCTGAATTTTAAACATTGTAGCAGAGAGCCAAAGGAATATATATGTACATATATAATACCTCTATCCATCTATCTGTCTGTCTATCTAATTTCCATCCCCTTCTCTCTACTTATGTATTTGAAACTGGCCATAAACCATCGGCAATACCAGGTGATTATTTCTTCAGCCTAATGGATTGGTTTGTATAACTGATGACTTCTGGGCTCGTTGGGAGCTGTTAATGTTTCAAATAGAGGGTTCTTTGCGCCTATAAAGTGATAAATTTAGGTCGTATTTACTCTTTTTCCCTAAGGCTAATTGCTGACTTTTATGCCCTCTTGCCATGCTGTTCATTTGCAAAGAAAACATTAAGAATACAAGTGTTGATGCAAAGACAATTCACTGATTTGTTAATGGTATCCAATATGCGCCAGCTACTGAAGAGCAACACAAACACACACATAGATGTATGCGTGTCTGTGTCCGTGTGGCTCTGGCTCTCTGTGAGCCATCATGGTGGCAGGGAGAACGCGTTGGGTTTTTGGACACTGTACCACTTAGAGCATCATCTCTGGCACACTCTGAGGAGCTTGAAGGGCTCATAGAAGGGCTCTGGCTGCCTGGTGGAGCTCCGTCCTAGCCAAGGGTAGAAAGGTTCCTGGCCAAGTCAGTCACAGAATAATTGATTTGGGGGCACGGCAGCCCTCAAAGATCATCTGTTGAGTGTTAGAGGAATAGTAATCAGTGCTGGTGGAGAGAGTACTTACTATAATGAAATTATTTTTCTTTTAGGTAGAAAAGCTGTTTTGTGGGGTGGGGGGCAATATATCAGAGTGGGCAGAATCAATTAGACCATGTTGCCTTAAGACCTGGTTTAAGTGCTGCTACATGTCACAGTATTGCTCCCCATATTTTTGCCAAATATCACCTGATATGCCAAGTGTCAAGGTACTCTGTGATCCACTATGGAGCACAACCCAACATTCTGCCTTCACTAGCAGAACCCCTCCAGCTTTGTGTTAGAGATGGTGGCTTCCAGCTCGTACTCTCTCCCTTCTGTAATCTACTCTCAGCTTAGAAAAAGCAGATAAATGCCTGGGAGGGCAGGGATTGGAGAGGGCATAAAGGGCTAGAAGAATCAATAGATGATTTTCCCATTTACAACTCCTGTGTTTGGGCAATGAAAATTCATTGCATTGCTGATGACCCCGCATCTGACGGAGTCCAACTTTGCTAGATTTCTTTGTTTTCCAGCCACCTGTCTCCTGTCAGCCTTTGTTTGAAATTTCTCCACTCCTGGGATTCTGTGCCAAACTCCTCAGACAGTCAGCTCTGCATTAATTCTGGGAAATTGTAAGTCCCAGGCTGGCTGCCCATAGTGCCCGATGTTTTTGGTCCACTTCTCCACAGTACCACTGCTGCTTCCCATTACATAGCCTGTTACTGTTTGCAAAGTGCTTGACGATCTACCAGGAACCTCATTTGAGTTTCAGCACAAACCTAGGAGGTGGGGATGGTTGAGATCCTCAGCCCTGTTGTATACATTGGGATAGACCCAGAGAGGTTGGAACTTAGCCAAGGGAACACAGCGTTAGAGCACAGACTGGAATCCTAGTCTTCTGACTCCTCTTGGGATGTTACAAGAATTTTGTTTTTTCTTCTCAGTTGGCAGTAGGGAGGGTGAAGGGAGCGATAACAATGGTTGCTAATTGAAAAGAAATTAAAATGGGGTCACTAGACTTGCATTTGGAGATTGTGGGTTCAAGTCCGATGGGATTCTACCACCTGTTCAACATTGGTCTCTCTCATTTCTTGGCCTTTCAGGTTCAGTTTTCTCTTCAGTTAAATGACAGGATGAGAGGGTGACAGCCCTGGTACCTACCAGAGACACCCTTAAATCCTTGTAGTTTTATACCGGGTATCTGGCCTCAAGGGAATTCATTTTTATACAACCAGGTGTGAATAACTCTCTATCTCAATCTCTGAAAAAGGGACAAAAGATGCTCCTTGTCTGGAATCTCCAAATGATTTAACTGACTCTATAATAATGTCCTCCGAGGGTACCCTGAAGATATGAAACTCAGCAGCCTGAGAGTCCCAGGATTGCCCTTATCACACCACAGCCTCAGCCATGTAAAGTGCTCCAGATATGTGGCAGGTTTCTATTTGCTCTTTTCATCCAACCTCCCTGGTTCCTTCTTGGTGAAGACCTACCCATCTCCTGTTTCTCTAGTGAAGGCAATTACCCTTTTCCCAAGATTAGTAATAAGAAAAGTCTGGGCCCTTTTTTTTTAACCCACCATTGGGAGCTTCCAAATCTTTTCTTCACTTTTGCTCATTCTTTTGTCTCATGGCTCTGTCCTCAGCAGGATACAGCGAAATCTTTTCAAAAGAGACCATCCTGTGGTGTGTCCATCCTCACCTTTACTAGTGCTGTCACCAGCAATATTAGCTACACCTTGGCTTTTCCTGCCATGTCTGTAAAAGGCTCTCTCTAGTTGCTGAATGTGCTGGGCCAGTTGACTTTCATTCCCATTATGTTTCTGCAGTCCAGTTTCTGCAGGATCATTAATAACCAGAGAATGCAGGACTTGGGCATTTTTGGTACACTTCTTAGCAATCTAGCACCTACTGAACCAATCACTCCACATGAGGGAGGAAATCGACTCCCTATTCTTTTGAGAGGACTCCCCATACACCACCAGTATCTAGCTGCCATGGGATCACCCCACTTTCCATATTTTCAATACCTTTACCCCCCACTTAACTATGATGTGACCCACAAGGCCATTTTATTTTGTTTGTACATAAAAAAACTGGGGGAGGCCTGATATAGGCACCCTATGAGTTCAGCCTCAATGTTGGGACAAAATGAGGCACTCATAAATCATTGAACAGTTAGCAAAAAGATGTTTACTTAGCCCTAATATAATATAGACCCCAAAAGATAAAGACCTAATATAACAAAGGCACTTAGTGACCACCTTGTCTCCTTGTGGAAATGCATCTGGTGAGTAGGAGATATACGATATCTAAGATTTCTATCGAGTCAGTAGGGCCCTTTGATGCCCTATGTGACCAGAAAGACATATCAAGGGAGGCATAGCTTGATCCTTGCCCCATCCTGGACCAATCAAGTCCTGGCTTTATTGCCTTTTCCTAAACCCGTGTAGGCAAACCTATGGCACATATGCCAGAGAGGGCATGCAGAGCCCTCTTTGTGGGCTCACATGCCATGGCCTGCCAGAGTTTGTTACTAAAAAGCCAGAAGGATTCAGGCCGAGTTGCTCCCCTCCCCCTCTCCGTGTACCCGAGGACATTTTTTCACATCACCTGCCCCTCTGCCTAGCAGCCCAATTGGGAGCGCTTCCTCCCTCCCCTGTATAGGGTAAGGCAGAGGGTTCACAGGCAGCATGAGGGTGCAGCGGAGATGGCAGTCTGTTGAGTCTGTGGTGAAGGTGATTCCTGGAGTGGGGTTGAAGAGGAGCTAGGTTTGAGGGGAGCATAGCTCACAGCATGACACATAGCTGGAGGGGAGCAGAGCACTCGGGCCACTCCCCTCTCCATGCATGCCTCTCATCACCCGCCTCCCTGTCCAGCAGCCCAATTGGAGTGCTTCCTCCCTCCCTCCCCTGTCTGGGATAAGGGGGGGGGCATGGCACTCAGTCTCTAAAAGGTTTGCCATCATTGCCCTAACCCATGAAGGGGGAAGGGCAGGGAACCCTGATAGATACTGGTCTTCTCACAAGGGGGAGGGATGGATTTAATTTCTTGTATTAAAATTTATTTATTTAGAATATTTTCCCATGGTTACGTGATTCATGATCCCCCATTCTCTTCCCTCTTCTCTCCCCACTCCCAGAGCTGACAAGCAGTTCCACTGGGTTATACATGGATCGTTGTTCAAAACCTATTTCCAAGTTATTCATATTTGCAGTAGAGTGATCCTTTAATATCAAATCCCCAATCATATCTCCATTGAACCACGTGATTGATCATGTTTTTCTTTTGCATTTCTGCTCCTGCAGTTCTTTCTCTGGATGTGGAGAGTATTTTTCTCATGAGTTCCTCTGGATTGTCCTGGGTCATTGTGTTGCTGCTAGTAGAGAAGTCAGTTATATTTGATTGTGCTGTATAATGTGTCAGTCTCTGTGTACAATGTTCTCCTGGTTCTGCTCCTTTCACTCTGCATCAATTCCTGGAGGTCTTTCCAGTTCACATGGAATTCCTCCAGTTCATCATTCTTTCAGCACAATAGTATTCCATCACCATCAGATACCACAATTTGCTCAGCCATACCCCAAATGATGGACACTCCCTCATTTTCCAATCTTTTGGGGTAGATCTAATTTCCCCTAAGGTCCCTATAGTTTTAAACCTGTGATCTCTAAAATGGGGATAACAACTCATATTTATATATTTTAAGGTTTTTAGAGTATTCTTTTCACATCAAGTATGTGAAATTAAGCAGACTAAGATTAAAGCCTTGGTGACAATCATATTGTTCTAAAAAATTTGAGAATTCTAACTCAGGTCTTCTGACTCCAGGTCAGAGTATATCAGCCTTCAGTTTTCAAGGGAGATGAGGAAAATCCTTTTTAAATTGTGGAGTATTTATGGTCTATGGCAGTGGTTCCCAAACTTTTTTGGCCTACCGCCCCTTTTCCAGAAAAAATATTACTTAACCCCCTGGAAATTAATTTTTTAAAAAGTTTTAATAGCAATTAATAGTAAAGATAAATGTACCTGTGGCCATCACTGCCCCCCTGGATCGCTGCAGCACCCACCAGGGAGCGGTAGTGCCCACTTTGGGAATCACTGGTCTATGGAATTCCAGGTCCAAGACTGGAAGCTCTGGGTTTACACAGATCAAGTTCAGTCTTGTAATTTCCCAAATCATTCTATCTGTTGATCTTTCTTTCTTTTAGACTATAACTTATATTTCAGTCTCTACACATTTGGGCAAAAGGTACTCCCATGCAAGCCCCCCAGCCAATAATAAATATTTTGGATACAGAACAAGCTTTATTTATCTTTAGATCCTATGCAAGCACCTTGCCAATAATATATCTGTTTCAGCTATAACTTTTATTCCGCCCTCAAGAAAGAATTCATGTAATACCAAAGAATCATAGTGACCAGTTAACAATTAAAAAAAAACAACAAAGCGAGAACAATTTTTCCATCTGTCTTCCTACTTTCTAGTCTGACACTAACTATATGATAATCCATGGTCATTATTCTAGCCCATGGACTCAACCCCTTCTTCAAGGACAAAGCATTTCAGGTTCCTTGGAAGTCAGCTAGGGGATCTGCACAGTCCCAATAAATGGAAGCCATGTGATTTTTCATCTTGTCCATAGGAACCTGGGTCTAGTACTGTTCCAAATTCTCTTTTCTTTCCCATGGCTGTATTTCTCAACTGGTATTCTCAATGGGGTCCAAACGATCCCTTTCTCTCTTTAAGAAACTGGGTTTGGTTCTCTTACCAGTTCACCACCATATCTTGGCTGTTGCCACATCTCAAGCTATGTGGCTTCCTTCTCTCCTTGGGCTACATAGATCTTTGCATAGCTATCATTTCCGAGACCAAGAGGTTCTACATTACCTCTTCATAGCTAGATGCAGGAGCTCTAAGGACAACAACACCCTTCCTGACTGTGGTTCTCTTTAAAGCCAAGAGGATCTGCTATTGCTTTTCCACTGCTATCATTTAAGGCTGAGATGTTGGTGCTCGTGGTAAGGATGTGATCCATGGGAAAATCTATGAATGCTTAGGGTTTGGCCCCTAGAAACTGAAGTCTGTTCCTAGATCTGTGGACTATCTCAGCTTTCTCTGGATCTTCCTGAATGACCTGGGTAATTCTCTTTGCTTCTGTCTGCCACCATGTTTTAGAAGTATAATAGCTTAACTCAGTCATATCTTGCCAAGAAAAATGATCTGCAGTCAATAGGGATGTTCTTATCTAGGTAGCATAATCAAAGTCTTAAGCCTTCTTAAGCTGTTCAGACTTACCTTCACTCATATTATATACTCATATAGGTATCTCGTGTTTCTCTCTGTCTTTGTCTTTGGTTCTCTCTCTCTCTCTCTCTCTCTCTCTCTCTCTCTCTCTCTCTCTCTCTCACACACACACACACACACACACACACACACTGTCTTATTAGCTTACAAAACAGTAGATTGGGATGTTAGCTCTGTCATCTTTAGCTCAGGAAATAAAACTTGCCCACCACACATATATGAGGCTTTAGAAAATCATGGACCTCGGAGTCTTCACATGGCAGAGGGGCCTTACCATAAGTTAGGGGGTAGTTCACCCTAAATTTGGAACTAATCTAAAGCACTTGGAAGCTTTGCCACATTATTACCCATCTGTTACTTGAGACTGATTAAGAAGAGATTTAAATTGCTTTAGGATATTTAAGATGACTAAAAATTGGCTACTTTGGCTAATAAAGCAGGAAGTACCAGATGGTGACGGCAATGCTGCCAATTCTCCAGGCCACTTTTCCTGTGTGTTTCTAGTGTGACTATGTCACCCTTGTGTATTACAGACAATGTAGTCTAAGAAATATGTCAAGAAAAAACTATTCCTGTGTCTTTTCCCTTTGTATTCTTTGAAACATGAAAAAAAAATTTTAAGGACATTTTTGAGGTGGTATAATATTGGAGGCACTGATTTTGGAGCCAGAGGACTTGGGTTCCAATTCTATCTCTGCCTGTGGGATCGTGGACATACGACTTCTTTCTGGGCCTTTGTTTGTGCTTCTGTAAGACAGGACAGGCAACCTGGGTTACAGAGATCTTTGGCTCTGTTATCCTCCCATGCTTTCCCTGCAGTCAGTGGCTTTTATTGCATCTCCAAAGGTTCCATTTTTGTGTCTTGTTCTCATTAGCGTTTATGATGTGGTGATGACAGCATTGGCCTGGGGTCAGAGACTGGTCTTTTGGCCCAGCTCTGCTGCTAAACTGAGGCATGATCATGGCTAAGCCTCTTCTCTAGAGAAGGCCTCATTTCCCTCATCTGGGAACTGAGGGCTGGAGCTATATTGTCTCTAAGATCCCTTCCAGTTGTGATGTTCTGTCATCCTAAGAGCCACAGCTGGCCCGAGGACTTCCATTCAGTGATTCTGGGCCTCCGAAGTCTCTGACTGGAAATTTCTTATTATTTTTCTAAGGTTGTGAAAGAGACAAATATGTCCATGCATATTTAGAGATAGCACTTCACCAAATATTGGAAAAGAAAAAGTCCTTTATTGATAGTAGCTTCTTTCTTTGATCTTTTTAGGCTTCTTTTATCCCTGTTTTAATCTGAATTAAAGAAGAGGACAAGGTTGAGAGACCTGGGAAGAATGAGGAGAAAGGTAGATCTGTGAGAGACAGTAGTTTTTAGTCTGACCAGGAAGTAGAGTTGGTAAGAAAAGGATCCAAGTCAAAGTATTCTAGCCAGCCTGGGAAGTGAGAAAGAAGGTGAGGATGGGGAGTGAGCCAAGAGATCCTCAGCCGAGGACCTGTTTTCAAATTCTAAGCATTCACCTTACTAGACATATAATCTCCAACAGCCCTTTCCGGGCTCCAACTAATGTTCCAGAAAATTAGGGAGTTGGGCAAAAGGATCCCTAAAATCCCTCCCAGCTCTCAATTCTGTAATGCCTACTTTAGAAAAAACAAGGTATATTTATTTGTACTTGCTTTGCACAGACCTTCTTAGAGTTGTGAACAATTAGAATAATTTAAGTCAAGTGCTTTTTGAAGTGTTAAAATGATATGCAAATGGAGGAGTTATTACTTTTGGGGCGCAGCTCTAACACCAGTCCCAGGGGACTGGCTGGGCACTAGAAGGAGCTGGACCTCCTTTGCATATTGTTTAAATGCTGAAGCTTGGCTACTTCTTCACTCCCTTCTGGCTCCTCCAGGATTGCTGAGAATGCAGGAACTGTGCAACAACCCCTCACATTTATTTAGAGGTTTGCGAGCTCTTTCTGGTGAGGTGGGGAAAGACAAGCGTGCGTCCTGGAAGGGGAGAGATCGCAGGACCTTGGAGTTCAAGCAGGAAGGGGCCCACTTCTCATTTACAGATGGAGAAACTGAGGAGCTGGCCCAAGGTCACCCCAAAGTAAGATTTGGATCCAAGTAAGAAATAATGGCCTCCAGGGAACTGGATGTGGGAAGTGTCCGTCTTAAAGGGAGAAGCTGGCCTAGCTGGTATCTGCGCTTCTTCACAGGCCTGACATTCTGGGTTTTAAGGTTCCTTCTGCCTTTCCCATTCTGGGTTCTCCGGTATCTCAGCATTTTAACTTTCTGTAATTCTATGATTTCTTCCGTGTTAACATTCTATAATTCCAATTCTAGATAAGGAATCAGCTGCCTTTTTGCATGGCTGCTCAGTGCACTAGACTGTGCCATCTTATTTAGTCGGGTTCACAATGTTCTCAGTGGTTATTATTATATTTCTATTGCGGGCTAGTCCACAGCCTTATAGATTTCATTTTATTTAATTGGCGTAGGGGAGGGAGGAAAGGGAGCTGCATTTCCTTGGAGTTCTTGCCTTGTGAAGCTACGGGTTATTGATTCAAAGGCTGAGAATAGTAACGCTTGGAAGCAAAGGCTCCCTGGGGACCTTCGGTGTGAAAGGGCAAAGGGAAAATGATTAGAATTTAAATCTCCAGACTCCACCAAATTTGTTGTTTCCATTTTTTTAAAAGAAGACTTAGACACGGTTACCCGAGGAGGAAATGATTGGAGCCGCGGCTGTAGGCTTTGTTTAACACTCGCATCCACAAAGCGATGCTCAGAAGGAGAGGCGGCACGTCTGCTCCTCGGCTGGCTGTGACCAGAGAGCCCCGAGTCAGGGCCTTCTGCTGCCAGCTGCCGGCCGGCCCCGGGCTCGGCTAAGCAAGTCCACGCACACGAGAGCCTTCTTCCAGGGCCTGCGTGCGGAACACGCCATCACAAAACGACAGCCCAGTTTGATTCCTTGATGTGTCGCTTCTTTTGAGTCTCTTTTCCCTAAAGTAAAGTTTTTCTTCTGGGCCACGTGTCCGGTTCACTGATACCTTCTTGGGGCGAGTGCCCAAACGGGCTTACCTCCCTCGTGGTGACTTAGCGTTTATCTGATGCTGGGGGGACACAGGAGCCTCGGATTCAGGCCAGCAAAGAGCTGGGAGAGGCCTTAGAACGGGGGATAACAGAGCTGGGAGGGATCTTTAAACTGGAACTGTACGGTGTTGCAGCGGAGGGAATGTTAGCCATCCGGCTCTCTTCTGTTTGCAGAGGAAGTGAAGCTGGCCGTGCTGGAGCAGGGACTCAAACCCGGATCAGAGAATGCCAAGTCTAGCACTCCTTCCAGTCAGCTATTCTGCTATCTTAACTCATGTTTCTATTCGCTTCTCTCTCTCTCAAGAATACCCAGTGACAGGGCAGCTGGGTAGCTCAGTGCATCAAAAGCCAGGTCTAGAGACGGGAGGTCCTAGGTTCAAATCTGGCCTCAGACACTTCCCAGCTGGGTGACCCTGGGCAAGTCACTTGACCCCCATGGCCCACCCTTACCACTCTTCCACCTAGGAGCCAATACACAGAAGTTAAGGGCTTAAAAAAAAAAAAAAGAATACCCAGTGATGCTGGAGGCCAAGATGATGCATTTGCTTGGGGGAGGAGCCATGTTTCTGTAGCACACAATGGCTCAAGAGTTTCTTCATCCATAGAGCAAGTGTTGTTATACCTGAAGGAGAAACAGAGGCACAGGAAAGAGAAGTGGCTAATTAGTGTTTGGGTAGTAGGCACCAGACTGAGCCTTGCCCTGGAGTTTTCTGATTCTCAGGCCTCTAAAATGTGTTTCCAGATTCAAGAAACAGAGTTGATGTATACAATTAAGAGGTGAACCAACATAGCTCTATAATCTGTAGTAATAATCATTTTATGAAGAGTTTCAGTCATACAACCTTTGAATTATTAAGAGTTAGGTCCTCGAAACTGCACGAAATAGTATTTTTAAATCACTTTGTTATTTCTGGGCATTCATCTTAGTTGTAACTATTTGTCAGAATCTAACAGCTTCCGCATGAAAAAGGCCAAGGTCTTTTCTGGTTTTATACCTGCTGAATGGTAGAACGGCAGAGCCAGAAAGAGACTTAGACACCATCTTGCTTTAGAAGTGAGGAAATGTGGACCCTGGGAAATGAACTGATTTGCTCAGAACTCCAGAGGGAGTTCATGAGAGAGCTGAAACTCCAAGTCAGGATTCCCAATTCCTGGTCCAGAATTCTTTCTAAGGTACTTTCCTTAACCCTCTTCTCTGCTCTCTTTAGATTCTCTGCCTCGACAGCCCAGTTTACTTCCACAGCTTTGGCAGAGGTCTCTAATTGGGATTTTCAGCCTTGACTTTTCCTGCAGGCCATCTGGCTATCCTACCAGCACACTTCCATTGCCAAGCGTTTTAGCTTTCTCCTTAAATCTTGTTGTCTTGACTTTGTTGCTTTTGTTTTCATCGCCACTTACTCAGTATCCCATGTTAGAAACTTTTAGAATAGAGCTAACAAAAAGGAAGAAGTCTCCAGTTTACCAAGTATTGTCAATTCCATCTTCATCATTTCCTTCCTGGCTTTTGAAGTGGCCTCCCAATAAGTCTTCCTACGTCTGCTCTCTTGGTACTCATGCTCTCCTCACCACCCTCTGACCAGCCTTCATCCTTGAGCATATGCTGCTTCCTTGCTTGGATATGTTCATTTCCCTCTTTTTGCCTACCAGATAAATTTCAAGTTCTTTTCTCTGGTATTCAAGGCCCTAATAATTTCCAGGCTTGTGTCCCCTGTAGCAGTCTATATTGTAGCCTAGCTAGACTTCTCTCTGTGCCATTGTTTTACACTTTCCTGACCCCAGAAATCTGCTCATGGTAGACACTATAGCTGGAACACTCTCTTTTGCCTTCACCTGTTGAACCCTAACCATTCTTTAAGGCCCATCCAAAATGCCACTTTCTCTATGGATACTTCTCTTGTTCCTGGGTGGGTAAGGTAATGGGGTGTCAGGGACCCCCTGTTTGAGGGTCCTAAGGGGTAAGAATGTAGGTGAACTCAGGAGAACCAGCTCCAAACAGGTGGTCCCTGATAATGGGGGTTGATTAAATCAATTAATTGATTCAGCCACTTAAAGTAAATGAAAAGATGCTCTGTCCTGATACCTTTGTCAGGGGAACACACTCCATCAACCAGAGGAACAAGATAGATGTTAACAAGACTTGAGCATCAATCTTGTCAATAATAAGCTTTAGCTTAAGTGAAGAAAAGTCCTTGACCACTCTGGAAGTTCTTGAAAGCCCTTTAAAGTGAAATGATGCACATATGATGTTTGAACTGGTTGAGGAAACTGGGCCCATTCTGTGGGGCTGTATGACACCAGTGAACTACTTTGGAGTGGGGGAATTGAGCATTTGGAAGCCTGTAGCCAAAGCCCTCAGGAAGTGTTGCTGGGAGGGAAGACCTCAACCTTGGCCTAGGTGTGCCCTCCTCTAGAAGACCATGAACCTCGTGAACCTCAGAAGGTTCATGAAAAACTGCCCCACACCTAAGGGGTCATCTTGAGGCCTCCAGCAGAAGGATTTTCAGAAGCCGTGAGCTACTCTTTTGACATGTGGGCTCTCTAAGTTTGAGTTCAGTTTCCCTTAAACTATATATATTCTGGCAGGAGAATGTCACAAAATTTCTTTTTTTTTTTTTTTTTTTTGGTGGGGGGAGAAAATATTGTACAAACTCTCCTTACTACCCCATCTTAGTAAATACCTGATTCTAAAAGCTTATTAAGTCTACTTGATGTCAGCTGATAATCAACGAGGGAGGCACAGCCACGGAGCCCCATGAGCTATGTAGCATTAGAAGATTAACCCCAAAGGCTCATCTCAGGACCTGCGAGGATACAGAAAGGAGGTTGCCTGCCCTCTGGAGCTGACCTGCCAGTGCAAGTGGGGTTTGGGAAGCTCTTTCCCCCTGGAGGCCACGTGGCACTTCTTGTGTTTCATCTCCCTGTGTGGACTACAGGCCCTATGAACGTAGGCTCCTTGCCTTAAATCAACTTTGCATCGTGCCAGACGTGGAACACAGTGATCTACCCATAGGCTGCTAACAAACAATTCCTTGGATCTTTATTGCATAGCTGTCGTGGTTCAGTCTCAGTCTAGGCTGACACAGAGAAAGAAATAAAGATCATATTATTGAGATACAACTGCAGAAACCAAGTAGTCCCTCCCCTCAGGGAGGCTTTCCGCTGGGGGAAACAACGCACACGCAGATAAACACATACAGAATTAACGCCATATATTTTTGGGTGGGAGAAAGAGTGCTAATGACTGAGGGGACCAGGAAAGGCCTCCTTGAGGAAATGTCGCCTGAAGGAAGCTGGGGATTCACAGAGACGCAGATGAGGAAGAAGAGCATTTTAGGCACTGACAACAGCCTTCGCACAGGCAGAGCGGCCACAGCTAGAAGGTTTGTATACAGGAAACACCGAATGGGTCATTTTGGCTAAAATAGTAAAGTTGAGAGTGTGGCATAATATACATTGTCTGAATGATAAGCTGGAGGCAGATTGCGAAAGACTTTAAAATGTTTGACAGAGGACTCAGTTTATCCCAAGGCCAGCAAGAGCTTAAGCAGGGGAATGACTTGATTGCTAGGACTGCGGACAGAGAGCCAGAAGGGACCTAATCCAACTTCCTCATTTTATAGGTGAGGAAGGAGATCCTATTTGGAAAGGTCGAGTCACCCAGGTTGGGAATGTGGGAGAGATCAGGGCCACAATGCCACAGAGCCCTTGACAAATATTCACTGAATTGAATGATATTTCTCCTCAGTGCTTTGTGCTTGGATGGGTGAAAAGCTATTCCTCTCTCTCAGATGATCATTAGGCCAACGGCCCAGGATGCTTTCACATTTTCTTACTTTTGTTTTATTTTGGAATATAAATATTTTGGCTGGGTAGCAAATGCCATAGATAAATTGGCTTTATAAGGATGGTGGGTTGTTTACTTTTGCTTTATATAAAATACACAATGACAGCGATGATGGGGAGAAGTCATTTCCCTGCACGGAAAGTCTGCTTCTTTTTCTTATTAAGTACTATAGGCTTTTGAGTTTGTCAGACACAGAGCCTACTGAAGCTCGAGAATGATGAAAACATAATCCCTGACTTTAACATTCCATGATTCGAGGGCTACCTCTAGTGCTAACCTCCCCAGGCTTTGACATTCCGTGTTCTAATTCCCCTCCCAGCTCTGACACCCCCTATTCTAAGGCCCCTCCCAGGCCTGACATTCCCTGCTCTAAGGCCCCTTCCTGTTATGGAATTCTATTTTCTGTGTTCTAAGGTCCTTTCTTAAGTTCTTATATTCCGTGTCTCTTGTAGTTCTAACATCCTATGATTCTAGGTGTGCAGGCAGCTATATTATTGAATTGACATTGCCTTGAAGATATACTGTTAAGACTGTCTGGAAATTCAGTATAATGAACTTCTGCTATCTGGGTCCTTGACTAGAAAACCCACTGGGGGGGATTCAAATTCAAGATGAAGGTGCAGAGGCTTCACTTTCAGTGATGCATATGTAGGCTGTTCATCTTGTTGACAGGAAGGAAACCATTTAAAGTAGTTTAGTTGGAGCCAGAGTAAGTATAGCCTTAACATAGTATGGATTAATCTAAGGGAGGAAGAGAAAAAATGGAGCCACTGGGGATAATAGAGTATTTTGAAATCCACACTCTATTGAGATGCTCTGCACTTTACATGCCACGGGTTACAGGGAAACAAAGCTCAAGTCCAAGCTCGTTATGGAGATTGGACAGTGGCCCAAGCAGCTGTGTAAGTGAATAGAAAATATTCATTATTTGTCTTTGATCCTCAGTTCTCTTGGCCTACAAAGCTAATAGCAGAGAATGGAAGAGATCTGGTTCATTATTGGCATTTTCAGGGCCTTACTGATTTCATAGGAAATCAAGATTTCATGCCACAATAAGATGAATCCAGCGTTATCAGAAGTTATTTATCCTTGCACTGGTATTAATTTGATGGATGGAAGCTTTGGGAGAAAAGGGATCCTCTCCTCTCCTCATTTCTCTTTTTCCGTTCCCCAACCCCAAAGAATTCTGAAGGGATTCCAACATTTGGGCATGAGAGATTACAAGATTAGTGAAAGGTTACTGCATGGGCAAAAGAGAAATGTGGATTGTATGTGTGTATCTGGACAGGGGTGTGGACACAGCCAGTAAACATCTCTGTATAACACCTCAGTGGCTTCAGAGTGTGTGTGTGTGTGTGTGTGTGTGTGTGTGTGTGTGTGTGTGAGTGAGAGAGAGAGAGAGAGAGAGAGAGAGAGAGAGAGAGAGAGAGAGAGTGTGAGTGAGTGTGAGTGTGTGCGTATGGATATGGGAAGGGTGTAGGACTAATGTCATGGGGGATTAGGATATCTTGAAGACAAAATAGCGTAGCTGGCTTCATTTTTCCATTCCCTGAGTTCTGGGAAGGGGATTGTCTCTGTTCCTTTGATTAGTTGGATCAGTTTCTTTTTTCCTACAGGGTCAAGGGGGAACATCGAAACTGTTAAGGGCTTCATTTATCAGGCAATACCTTATCTGGGATATATGCTGGAACAGCATTCTAGATAGGCTCTTGGGGAAGGTGATGGGAAAGGTTGGAGGGTGTCAAAGACAGACTTTTCTTAATTCATGATTTTGCTATAAAAGCCTATTCAGCTTCACATTTGTGGGCCATAGTTGGCTTATACCCATGCACTAACCCCCCTTATTTCAGGGTGAGAGAACTGAGCCCTGAGGAAAGAAGGAGACTGACTTGCCCAAAGCCAGGCAGGTAACACGAGTGTAAATATCAAGTGGCATCTCTTCTCTTCCTAGAGATTTCCAGGGCCAGAGGGACGTTCTGTCTGCACTTGACAGCCTCTTTTTATCTATGTAGTATAATTCTAATATCAAGAAGTTTTCCTTTGGATTCTTTGAAAGTCTCTCCTGCTCCACTTTAAGTGAAGCTCCCCCAAAACCAGCAGAGCTTCATATGGACTAGGCCATACCAGACTCACTGCATTTTCGAAAATTAAATGTCATTTTTTTCAAGCAGCAAAAATGTACTTTCTCTTTCTCCCACTCCCCTCCCCACCCCCAGAATGAAAGAAAAACAAACCCCCTGTTTCAATCATGCATAGCCAAACAAAACAGATTTCTGGATTGACTGTGTCCACAAGCATGCATGTATACACATATTTGCACATATCCATATATGTGTACTTCTGTATATATTTGCCTCCTTCAGCTCTCAGGAAGCAGCTTTGACTCCAAGGCTTCTGGAATCTTGCTTGATCACTATATGGAACAGACAAACAAAGAGTTATTTGTTTATACAGTGTTAGTGCCTTGTACAAGTGTTCTCCTGGTTTTGCTCACTTCCCCGTGCATCAGTTCATGCAGGTTTTCTCAAGTTTGTTTGAGACAGTCCCTGCCATCATTACTTAGTGTACAATTGTGCTCCATATCATGTTTAGCCTGTAACTTCATTAGCCATTGTAGAAGCAATGAGGTAGCACAGTGGAGAGAATGATGGGCTGGAGTCAGGAAGATGAATTCGAGTCTTGTCTCAGCCACTTACTATTTTGGGGACCCTCCTAACCATTGACTGCCTCATTTTCCTCAACTATAAAATGGGGGTAATAATAAAATCTTCCAGGGTTTTTGTGAAGATAAATGAGAAAATATTTCTAAAGCACATAGCACAGTGCCTGAAACATGGTAAGCAATTAATAAATGCTTATTACTTCCTTTCTTGTTCCCCAATGGTTGGTACATTCTTTGCCACATTAAAAAAAAAGTTGTCAATATTTTTGCATATCCTTAGAGTTTGCCTTGTTTAGGACTAATCCTTCCCCTAGTCTCTCCTCCTTTCAATTCTCCCTTCTTCCCTTTCCTCTTATTTCCAGTCAAGTGTTTCTGTACTCAACTCTGTGTGTGTACATGTGTGTGCAACCTTCTTTTCTTCTTTCCTTCCTCCATAACTTGTACAGACTTCTTGTGTATTATGTGGGATATTTTTCCCTAATCTTTTTTCTCCCCTCCCTTTCCCTTCAGTGCATTCTTCTTCCCCTCTTTTCAGTCTTCTTTTAAGATTATCAAGACATACAGAACAATTCCTGGGCCTTCTATCTAATTAGGTTCCCTCTTTGACCCCTGATGATGATAGACTTCCAAGGGGAGACGTGTGTCATCTCCTTATATTGGCATGTAAGCAGTTTATCCTTTTTTTTTTTTTTTTGGTCCCTTATGATTGTTCATTTGTTTTTACATTTTTCTGTTTCTCTTAATTCCTTTGTTTGAACTTCAAAGTTTCTATGCAATTCTGTTCTTTTCATCAGGAATATTTAGAAGCCCTCTATTTCATTGAAGGTATTTTTGCTCCCTTCCCTCCCCCATAGGATTATCCTCAATTTTGCTGGGTTAATTATTCTTGATTTATAAGGCCATGTGCTTTGTATTCTAAAATATATTCTGAGTTCTCTGTTCCTGTATAGTGATAGCTGCTAAATTGTGTATAATCCTGACTGTGGCTTTTGGGTACTTCAATTCTTTCTTTCTGGCTGCTTGCCCTAGAAGCTCTGGACTTTGGCTATAACGTTTCTAGGAGTTTTTACTTTGGTGTTTCTTTCAGGGTATGGGACCAGTGGATTCTTCCTATTTCTACTTAATCCTCTGGTTCTACAAGATTTTGGACAATTTTCTTTTGAGATTTCGTGTAACATCCAGGCACTTTTTTTTTTTTTTTTTGGTCATACTGTTCAGAGAGTCCAGAGATTCTACAATAGTAGCCTACGGATGGTCTCGGTCACTATCAGCCAACAGGAAGTTCTGCTGATTTAGACTCACTGGCTTCCTTTCAGCCAGATTCCTGCTTTGATTATTCCTCCATATGTTTCTAACTAGGGTACTCCTATTTATTGTATTTTATGCATTTAAAAGCATCATTCTTAGAAGAGGTCCATAGGTTTCACCAGACTGCCATAGGGTTGTATAGGTGGGATAGACTGGAGGACCGACCTGGGATGGCTGCTCCATTTCATGTTCCCTCCAGGAACACAGGTACCAGTTTCCTCAAGGTCAGCAATATGAAACAGAAAGAGAAGCTCGATGAGGTCACTTTTCTGTTCAGCTAGGTAATGTCATGGACAAGATATGAGCCCACTGCTTTTCCCACCGTCATGGTGTTTCTCAAGGAAGACAAAACTAGAGTCTTAATAACTTAGGGAATTGAGTTCTATTGACCAAATAAAATTGTAATATGGTTTTTAGATTTTTGCCCCTAATGCAGGCTGTAGATATTTATATTGAGAGGTAGGTTTAGCATTATGCCATCACATTGTTTTCATTTAGTCATTCATTTGTCTCATGTTTCCAGTGGATACTACCACTTAACAAAGATTTCATCTCCTGATGATCTTGTCAAATAATCTGGTCAGGTTGAGAAAGAGCATTAGAATTATAGCTCTTTTGTCCACTCTGTGAAGACGACGCACTGAATGTCCCATTTACCAGGCCTCATTTATGTCTGAAATGTCTTGAAGATTAGGGAGTAACCAGTTGATGATGGGAAGAAAGCAGCTCAGACTTCCTGCCAAGGTTCAAACTGAGAACAGAGCAGTCCTTGACTGTCTTACTAGTGGATTTTATCTTGAGATTTGATAGTGACTTGCTGTTTTCCCATTGATAGACCAATCTGTTTATCAGTTATAGTGATTATAGATCTCCAGAGATTTTTCTAGCCAAGGAATGCTGGTCCTGTTAGAAGAATGGGGTTTTCCTATCAGGAAAGACCATCTTCCTTGACTGGTAGTACAGTTTTTGGAGGGATGCTCATGGAGCTACAAGCTTAGGCAGACTGATCGCCATAATTTTATCCAAAGGATCTTTGCTGTGGCAGAGCAGCCCGATCATCCCACATCCTTCATGGGTCATGGACGTGACCTTGAGTTCATGACTCCATTATCTTATAGAAAATAAAGAGGAGCAAATATGGAAAATCCAGGCCTTTAACTCAGAATCCTGTTGTATACTGATAGTTTAGGTACATGATTATCACCAATAATGATGATGTCTTATACTGCTTTACCTTTGAAAAGCTCTATGTTACCTCCTTTAGCTTATTCAATGCTTATGCCAACCTGTGAGAGGGTAGCATCGAGTGCTCTTATTTGAGATTTACATTAGAAGAAATTGAGGAAACTGTTCCCTCTCCCCAATTCAGAGTTACCTGTGGAATGAGTAGAAGAAAGAGAACTTGAATCCAGGATTCCAGGCTTGGAAATTGGCATTTTTTCTACTCTTCTGCACTTCTTCCTTTCTTTGTGTTTGTAGTCTGAATATTAGGTTGACTCTTTCTAATGGTCATACTGTCTATTAACTGCAAAATAAAAAACTGGCCAAATCTTGGAGAGGCCTGCACTCTCTTCCTCAGCCAGTTCCTCAGAGCTTGGAGAAACCTGTATAGATGATGGGAGAGTTCACTTCCCACAATCCTGCAGTGTACGAAGTAGTTGAGGATTTGAAATATACATGATTTCATTTTTGAGGTTCTATTTTGAAGAAAAAAAGCCCCCAAATCTTTTAGTTATCTTTGGCATAGGAATAGTATTAACATCTGGTCACCAAATTTGTGGTGCCCTGAAGGGTTTGGAAGTAGTCCCACAGCCAATAAAATATTGGATTAAGCCACTTCACTTACTTGCATTGTGATTATTTATAAGAACATTTTCTTAAATTCCTTCTCGTCCAGCCGCTTCCCCTTTCTCATTGCATTTGAAGTTTACTGTGTACTAGTAAGCAGTTATTCTAATCTTTGAGATGGATCACTCCCTTGTGTAGGATGCCAGCAAAGATATGGGGAGAATGAGGACACCAAAGGACCAAAACGAAACCAGCCAGTAAGGTACCACCCAAAGACCAAACAAAAAATGAAAAGGCAGTCCAGGCCGTTGCCTCCTCTTCTTGGGTCAGATCTCCCATTTTAGTGGAATATTCTCTAGAAAGAATCTAACCCCAGTCTTTATAGTCTCAATGGTTTGTGAAGTACATTCCTCATAGGAGCCTTTGGTAGGGGCGGAGTTTTATGTATTTTACCTAGAAGGGAAGTTGTTCTCAAAGAGCAAGAGCAATTGACTGAAATTCTATAGCTAAGAAATGGAAGGATTTGAACCCTAGACTCCTGCATCTAAACCTGGTAATCTGAAATTATTAGCAGAACCTACATGAGAGCAGGTCTCTTGGCACCCAAGTTAAACCTCTTTTTAGTGAACCATGCCACAAAGATCATAGTCTGTTGTGGTATACAATCTCTGCCTTCAGGAAGCTTACATTTTATTAAGGGTTACAGTCTTTATACATACTACTGTAGGCTTTACACACACACACACACACACACACACACACACACACACACACACACACACACACAAAGACATCTTAGAGCCATTGGCCACAAGGAGAACAATGGATAGAGTGCTGGTCCTAGAGTCAGGAAGACTTGAGTTCAAATTTGACCTCCAACGTTTAGTTGTATGTCCCTGAGCAAGTCACAACCTCTGTTTGCCTCAGTTTCCTCATCTGAAAAATAAGGATAATAACAAGGTTGTGGTGAGGACAAAGTGAGGTAATCCTTGTAACGTGCCTCCCGCAGCACGGGGCACAGAGTAGACACTACAGAAAGGCTGGCTCTCGTTACTGTTACCAGCACCATCCAGTTCTCTATAAAATGGAACGATCACTTTGTAAAATAGATGAGATTATGTGTATCTTTATAAACAGATTTATATTCATAAACTAGAAAGATCAGTTAGTCCTGCTGCCACCTTCTAGTGGGAGCTGTGAAGAGAGAAGGCATCTGCTGTCCCAGATCACACAACTACCAGCAGAACCCAAATGAGAGCAGGCCTCTTGCCACCCAGGCTAACCCTCTTTTGACTGCTCCAGGAAGTTTTTTGATTCACAGTCATTTTAGGCCACATAGGATCCATCGGTGTCATTAATAGCAAGAGACAATGTCTTGTAGGACAATGTGAGACACCGAGGCTCAGGTTTAGAAATATATGGAATACCGTTTGAAAGGAAGGATGTGATTATGATTATTATTGCTCACGTCAGTTATAATAATTTACATCTTTAGGGAGTTTTATATAGTTCTTCCTACAGCACTTTTTAGATAGAATTTCATTTGATGTGGAATATAGACTTCTGGGTGTTGAATCAGGAAAGCTCAGGTTTACACTCCACCCCACGTCACCCCAATTTTCCAACTGTGTCACTAGCACTGGTAGGTTGAGGAAAATGGGCATGACCCCCATAGTACCCATTTCCCAGGATTCTTACGAGCTTCAAATGAGCTCATCTAGGTAAAGGGCTATGCAGACTTCAAAGTGCTCTCTGGATGTCAGTGATTATGAGTATCATGATTACTACTTCTCATTTTAATTCAATGGAGTTCAGAGAAAAACAGTCCTTGGACAGGTCCTTTTACTGCTCTCATTGTTCTGTGTGGTACATCCTATTGTATGAGTGGATAGAATGACTATTTTTTTAGTGACTGATAGAAATAGTGCAATGAAATATTAGAAAATTAAGTGTTGGCCTCATGGATCATTCAGAAAGTGAAGAGCAAGTTATGCTTAAATTTTTTTCCGAGAGAAATATGATCCAAAGTCTTTCTTTCTCCTACACTTTTTTAAAGCTATTGAGGTTGATTAAAAGAGAATTCTGCCATACTCTATCATTGCATTCCCTCCAACTTAGTCTTTGCATGTTTCCTTCTTCCACTCTGACCTCCATGGCTGTTTGATGGACTTTGACATTTGCTCGACTCCCCTGTCAGGCTTGCCACAACTTTAACAGGGAGGCCTTTTTATTTTATTGATTTGAAAATCAATAAGATGCTTTATGCAGGGTTTTTAATGCCCGTATAGCAATGGTTTGATGGCCTGGCCCTTTCTTGTACTCATCTTCTCAAAAAAAAATGCATTACATCGATAACTTCTCCCTTACAGGGTCTTCCCTGGACTCTTCAAGCTTATGGCCCATTAGCCTAGATAGGCACTGAAGCTTTCAGCTTTCTTCTTCAGAACCAGTCAAGTATACCCTCATACTTTTTTTTTTACTATCAAACACTCAACAAGGTAAAGAAATGTGTGAGTCTTAGTGATATTGCCACAGAATGATTTATTTTTGTGTAGCATTTTGCGTTAGCATACTCTGATCCCTACAAGAAGGCTGTGAGGTCAGTGGGGCAAGTTATTCCCATATTCCAGATGAGGTAGTCGAGGCTTCCCATGAGGGAGGGACTTATGCAGAGTTACATAGGTGGCAGGTGGGGAAGCTGGGATCCAGAGCCCAGACTTTGACTTCAAGTCCCAGTGATGCCTTTTCTCTAGGAGAGGTAATGCTGATGAGGGCTTTATCTGCTACTCTTTTTCTCCTCATATTCTTTCAGGATGTTTGTGAAGCATTTAGCACAATGCCTGCACGTAGTAATCACTCTATAAATAATAGCTATCATCATAATTGTATAGCATTATTATTATGCACATGGGTTATATAACAAGAAATCTGCCTTATGTTTTCTACTGAAGTAGGGAGCATAAGGCCATGAGGTTGTGGAAGCAGGGTGAGCAGAAACTTCTTGCCTTTTGGGCCCTTCCTAATATACCAGAATTTAAGAGCAGCAGCCATGACCAGAATAGCTCCTGTTTTCTGAGATGTGAATCCATACTGGGTAAGAACAGTTCCAACTTGAACTGTCCATGCATTTGTGCAGATCCCAGTTTCCTCATTCTTTCGTAGAGAGAGCAACATGAGTCGCTGTGACCCCAGCAAGCATTTCTCAGAGGCCAGCCTTAATAGGAGGAGCTTTCGAGAATTTGGCTTGACTGGGTTTTGAAGGACAGACACAGCATCTGAACCATCAGGGGTGTCATCACTGGCGGTGAATCTCTCAAGGCCTTCCCTCTTCCATACTTCCCCATCTCTGTTAAATGTGCCACTAGCCATCCAGTTTGGCAGCTTGAGAACCTTGGCATTATCTTTCCTCTTCCTCCTCCAGTCAGTTGCCAGGTCTTGTCATTTATACCTTCAAACATCTCTCCCATCTAACCTCTTGTCTCTTCCTACACAGCTACAATAAGAGTTCAGGATCTCATCACCAATGGCACATCCTTTCTGGTACTAATGGCAGCATTGAAGTAATTAGGGTGGCCACTGGAAGAGGTGAAAGAGCAGGCTGTGCCCTGAAGGCATGCCTACTACAGCAGGGTGGGTGGCAAGAGCATGACTGAGATGGAACATGAACTATGCCTGAGACTAGGTAGGTATGGTGGGCCACATGGTCACGTTCATTTGTTCTCATGAATTTACTGCTCAGGACAGTGCTGCTCCCTGGGCAAGAATTCCATAGTTGACTGGGTTAAGCTCCCCAGGGCAGGGTCTCTGCAAGGTTCAGAGGCAGCAAGAATGTCAGGAAGATGAAATGAATACGCAACATGGCAGGAGTTACCCAGATATCCTGGGCAACCTAGCCCTGGAGATCTGACTCTCTCCACAACCCTGACGGGCATCATGTCCATTTTTCAGTAAGCAAACCAAGGCTCAGACAAGTAGAAATAGATGCCCAAGTCGTAGAGCCAGGAAGTGGTACAACCCAGCTCAAATACAGGCCTCCTGGATCCCAGGGTCGTTCATTTTTCCCTTGACTACACTGATGGACATTTTTATTTTGAAAGTCAACCTTGTTATATGTGGGTGAACTTCTGAGCATTCTCTTAAGCTCTGGTGTTTCTTTAGACTCACATCAAGGAGACTGCTGCTCTTCGACATTTTCATGGATGGAGCAGGTTCAATTCATTGAGCGAAGCTCTATGACCAAATATAATTACTTGCTACAAAATCCGATCAAAGTAATAAACTCAAAATAACTTTTATGATGGAAGGCAGAGGCAGAGTGGGAGCTCCAAATGATGGACCAGTACTATTGTTTCCTTTGAAAAATGGCTTTCTTTTTTGTCTCTCTTTGTTTGCTTACTTTCTTTATGGATAAAAATAAAAACAAAAAAAACTCCTTACCTTCCATCTTAGAATGCACACTGTGCATTGGTTCTAAGAGTGGTAAAGGCTCAGCATTGAGGGTTAAATGACCACGTTGAGAGGAGAGGGAGATCACTGTTGGCTCTGGAAACCACTGAAGGCTTCCCAGAGGTGGAGATATTCAGGAAATTAAAGACAGAAAGCATTTTAGACAAAGGAAACCTTGGGAACAAAGTCATAGAAGAGGAGGCAGTATGGTGCAATGAACAGGAATCAGCAGATGTGAGTTCTGATCCAGCCTTTGGCACAAACTAACTGGGCGTCTGACCGCCTGGGCCTCTAGGCATGTGTAATGGGCCAGCTGGAGTCTGATGTCCTTCCCAGTTACTTCTCAGTGTTTCTGCTGCTCTAAAGGCATCTGTCATCTCTCTCTCCACATGATCTCATCCAGCAATCTTTCTTCTCCCAAGGACAGTCCTGCAAGCAATCGCATCCCTCTCACCTAAGGAGCCTTTCCCCTGTGTGGTCGGTGTGGGGCTCTCTGCCCTTGGAGCTTCTGTTCTTCCTCTGGCCCTGGGACACCTGGGACCCAGAACTGAAAGTGCTCCTTGGTGCCCATGTGGCTGGTGGTGAGCTTTGGAACTGGGGCCAGAAGTCTGGTTCTGGCTCTTCCCCCGCAGAAGCTGAGTGACCTTGGCCATCTAAGCCCTCATTCTCTCAGCTTCATTATCTGGGAACTCGGAAAGATAATACTTACCCTGCTTACCTCATTGTCAAGACTGAATGAAGTCATGTGAAAAGCCTGAGAAAAAAGAAGCCATATATAAATGCAGAATGATTGCAGTCATCCCTCTGGTTCCACATCCCTCCTGTGCAGAACCCAGCCCCTTTGTTTTCTTTCTTTTCCTCCCTGCTTAGATGGCAGAGTAGAATTCAGGAGATAGTCCAAAGCAAGACTCACCTCTTCTTAAGGAGGTGTTTTCCAGTTTGCCAGGGGTGGGGTCAGCTCGGCTGACCATCAGGACCTCCCCCCAAATGATTTAAAATGAGCGAATTATCTTGTATTTTGTGGTTTACAAAGTACTTTTCAGGCATCTCATTCTTAGTCCTTACAATAGTGTGATGTGATCAGGTTAGCAATTCCTTCTCCTGTTTGACAAATGAAGAAACTGAGGCTCAGAGTCACATTGCACCCCATTAGGGTATTGCATTATAGGGCAAAAGGCATCAGATTGGAAGTCAGAAGATCATGGAGTCTAGCCCTGGCTTAGATGAGTCACTCAAGCTCTCTCTAGTCCTTTAAAGTCCCATCACCTCCTGCTTCTGTTTGTATATGCCTAATTATTGCTATGTTATTCCCTTCTTATACTGACTAGGTTCACCTTTTTGTGTGTGTGTGTGTGTGTGTGTGTGTATGTGTGTGTGTGTGTGTGTGTGTGTCCGCAGGGTTTAGCCCAGTGTCTGGCCTTCAGTAAATGCTTAATGAAGGCTTGTTGACTTGTAACCATTTAGATTTCATCTGAGTGAGTCACTTTGCTTCTATGTCGGGTGGTAGTTTTGTCCTCAGTATCACTCTCAAGCATGTCTTTTCTTCCTATTTTCCTTGGATGAATTGCAGAGACTCACAGTAGACAATGGAAGGGCAGGAAGGAAAGGTGGCCGCCAGAGGATTTAGGCAAAATGCCCGTCTGTGTCTGCAGGGACAAAGAAATATTACTTTGTGGGTGAACAAGATGCTGGAGCTTTAAAGCAGTAATAATTCCTCAACCGAAAATGCCTGTAATTATGTACTTGGTTGTTTAGCAAAAACATCCTCTAGTGATATTACTGTGTGTTTATTGTGTAACCGAGATACAGAGCATCTTAAACACACAGATCATCTGAGGAGGGGCTGGACCTTTTGTGCTTTTTAGTGGGAAAAAAGGGAAATTAAATGTTTTCAGTAGCAGATATTGAAAGATTTTCCCATTCAAGAATAATCCATGGGAAGTTACCCACCTCAGTTTTTGTGTTTTTGAAACAGTCACTGCAGCAATGCATGGGTGACATGATTTCATTTTCAACCTAGATTGACTTTGGGGAAAGGCAGTGCTGATGTAGGAAAGAAGGACTTGAGGGTTGTAGGTCTCCATGGCAAGTTATCTAGACTGCAAGGGAAGAATTAGAGACCTTGAATTCTTAGATCTGAAGAGCCACTGTTGTTTATTTCCTATTAGAGGACCATAGATGTAGAGCTGGAAGGGAGCTCAGAGGCCACATAGCCCAGCCCCCTCATTTGAGAAGCCAGGAAACCATCAAGCCAAAGGGCGAGTGATTGGTCTGAGGCCACCCAATGTCAAGTGGCGATCAGGATTCAAACCCACATCAGCAGTGGTGGTGCTGAGAGCATCTTATTCCTGACAAAGCCAGTCCCTCTCTGTGAACCTGCAACCCCATCATCTTTCATTTCTACTAGCAGAACTGTCCCCCTGTGGCCACATCCTCTCCCCATCTGCTGGTCTCTTCCCTTCTGCCTCCAGATACACCCATTTCTCCTCCATCCTTTATAAAAAACAAAAACAAAAACAAAAACAAAAACAAAAACAGGGGGTAGCTGGGTAGCTCAGTGGAGTGAGAGTCAGGCCTAGAGACGGGAGGTCCTAGGTTCAAACCCGGCCTCAGCCACTTCCCAGCTGTGTGACCCTGGGCAAGTCACTTAACCCCCATTGCCTACTCTTACCATTCTTCTGCCTTGGAGCCAATACACAGTATTGACTCCAAGATGGAAGGTAAAGGTTTAAAGGTTTAAAAAGAAAGCAAAAAAACAAACAAAAAAACCCAAACCCTTATATGATCTGTTCTTTTCCACCTCTGTGCCACACTAGGTGCTTCCACTTTGCTGTGCTCTCACTCTCTTCCAAACCCTCTGTAATTTGGCTTTTGATCCCGTTTTACTTAAACTGCTTCCCCAGAATTATCACTTATCTCTCAATTGCCAAACTGAACGGTCCTCATCCATTTTGACTGACCTGTAGCATGTCTGTCTCCTCATTAAAGCAAAAGGCTTTTGTTTTATTGTTTTCTCCCATTTTCTCCTGGTTCTCCTCCTATCTGACTGCTTCTCAGTTCCTCAAATGCTACCCTCTGTTGCTCATCCCTGTACCTTTAGAGTGATTGTTCTTTATGTCTGGAATATTCTGTCCTATTACACCTGCCTCTTAATTTCTGACTTTCTTCAAGACTTAGCTCAAGCCCCGCATCTTCTAGGAGGCTGTTCCCATTTCTCCCAGCTAATGCCTTTCTCTCCCAGAAGGCCTTCCACCTACTCTGTGTAGCGCTCCTGTCTTCCTAGTGGTTTATTGTTGACTCCTCATTAGAGTGCAAATATTTTGGCCTCTTGCTTTTGTATCTCTATTTCTTAGCCCAGTGCTGTCGCATTGTAAGTTCTCAATCCATGTTTGGTGCCGTGAGCCGTGCCTCAGCTTTCTTTTCTGCAAGCTAAACATTTCTAAGTACTTCCAAACAGTCCTCATAGAGCAGGAACTACACGCCAGTCACCAACATGCTTGTCCTTTGACGGATGCTCTCCAGCTTAGCACTTCATTTCCTAAAAGATGGTGCTCACTATTGGACACGATTTTCCAGATGATGCTTTACCAGGAGGGAGTTGAGAGGGGCTAGCATCACCTCCTTGCTCCTGAAATTCTAACTCTTGGACTAGCCTAGGATGGCGTTTGGACTTTTGGGCCGTCTCCTCACATTGTTAAATCATAAGCAGCTTGTAGTCCACTAAAATCTCAGAGCTTTTCCGGAGAAACTGCTTTTTAGCTGCTCTCTTTCACCTTATGCTCATGAAAGATTTTTTAAATCCAAGTGTAAAACTTTAATTTATTCTTGTTAAATTGTCTTTATTAAATTTGGCCCAGGGTTCCAGCCTGTCAAGATTTCTTTCAGTGCTGACTCTGTCATCCACTGGCTTGGCATCTGACAGCTTTGTGTCATATGCAGATTTGATCAGTGTGCCAGTGATGGGTTTTTTTCCTTGTCATTGATCAAGGTGCTAATAGCACAGGGCCAATTTGGCTCAAAGTGCTCAGACCCTCCCCCGGAGATGTCCCTCACAGTGTTGTCAGTGACTCACTAATGAGGACAGTCATCCAACTCTACCTAATTGGACTATTGTGTTGCTCCCATCTCTATATTTTCCTCCTAAAAGTATCCTGAGAGATTTTTATCAAAGGCTTTGCTGAGATCAGGATAATTTATACGTACCTCGTTTCTTGCCCCGTCAGTCTAGCAATCTAATCAGAGAGGGAAACGTGTTCAGTCTAGAATGACCCCTTCTCGAGGAAACTACGCTGGCTCTTTGTGCTCATTCCTTCTTTTCTGGTGCCCATTCGTCATTCTTCTAGAGGTACTGTTGATGATTTTGCCAGGAATTGAAGTTAAACCTACAGGACTATCATTCAGAAGATGCAGTCTCCTTTCTTTTTGCTCTTCTCTAGTTCTGTGGTGCCTCTCTTGGTCCCTCTGATCTTTCAGCGATCATTGACTTTGGCTCAGCACTCGTTAGTCCTTCTAGTTTCAGAAGCCACACTTCATCTTGGCCTTGTGAAAGGTCTCCTAGTACTGTCCTTTCCAGGCCCAAACCATTTGGCGGGGGTGGGCGGACAGGTGGGGGCAGTGTAGAGAAAACAGAATCAACATGAGGCCCCTGCAGCTTTACTATCCTCTGCCATCATTGGATAACTTCAGTCGAGGCTTCGATAGGACACGGTCTCTTGGTACCATTTCACCTCCTGGTAACCTTCCTTTGCACACACCACTTGGTACTGTCTGCTACAACGTCCTCCAGAACCCCAAACCAAACTTCTGGTGACTCCTTGGGCCCTAAGTGGCTGCTTTGGCACTCTGTTGACATTTAAGCCTCCAAATCTTTTTCAAACAAGGTTCTGGCCAGCAGGGCCCAGAATAGAGGGTTCATATCTCAGCTAGCCTTTACCATGGTTAAATCGCCACTGGATGGGCAGCCTCTAGATGAGTCTACTAGGAGCGTCCCTGCAGTTAAGCTACTTGGTTTGGAAACTCTTCCCTGCGACTGAGCTGTCATGACTAAGGAATAAGGGGGTTCAGATGCACTGAGGCTGTTTTATCTGCTAGCTTCAGACGAGGCCATGTTTTATATTCCATCCAGTTGTCCACAACAGGCTTCTCCCTAGGGGTCCAACACTTTGTATTAATCCCTCACTTCATGCCCCATCCCCTCCCCTATTCTTTTACTTTTGCTTTGGGCACAATAATCAAATCACTACTACCTTACTTCTGGGAGGGATGTATCGACTATTCATTCCTGTGCCTTCCCAATTAAAACTCCCTTTCTTGGCCACCACTCCCTATGTATTGGCTTCCCCAAAGGAAGCTTCTTGAGGGCAGGGCTTGGCTCCCTTTTGTTTTTGTGCCATTAGCAATTAGCAGGGTCCTAGAGCATGGAATGTTTAGTTAGTTCCTTTTTACCGATTCATTCGCCCATATATTCCTTCATCCATCCAATGAATCCATCCAGAGCTATGCTCCTATCTCTTTGTCTATTTTCCAGTTTTCCCTAATATAGGTTAAAGAAACATCATTTTCTCTCTTTATCTTTCCCACCAGTCTCTGTTCTTTCTGGGCTTTAACACACCTGACAGCATTCTTGCAGGACCCTGCCCCACTTTTGTATCCATCTTCCATTACCTGTCTTTTCTTCCTTTGTCCGCATTTGCCTTTTTTCTATATTTATTTATGAGGTACTGTGCTGATTGCCTAAAAGCTCATGTTGCATGTTCTCTGTCAGATTAGGCATTTGCCAAGTCTGAATCTAACTAATTACCCTCCTAGGTACAGTTTTTTGTCTTTACACAGAAGCCTTTGGCTAAATAAATCTAACAAAGAGCTCTGAAGACCCTGATCTATATAGATCTTTGATGAAGATCTAGGAGGATGGGAAGATAGACGATGGAGGCTCACAAAGTTTCCCCTTTCTTTGACTCTGAAGAAATGTAAAATTTACATTTAAATGTAAAATGTCACATCAGAAAAAAATAAGAAGAGCAAGGAAAAATCTCCATTTCACATCTATGGATAAGGGAAGAGTTCATGACAAAACAAAGGATAGAGTTAATCACAGAAGATAAAATATGAGTCATTTTTATTACGTAAAATTAAAAAATTTTGGCAGAAACCTATAACAGCTAAGAGTAAAAGGAAAATGGTTAAGTGGGGAAAAGAACTTTGTAGCTAAATTCTCTGATAAAGATCCCATATCCAATATATAGAAGAAACTACTTTAAATTTATAAGAATCAAAATGTTTTCCCCAATTGATATATGGTCAGAGCATTTTCAAGTCAAGAAATCCAAGGTATCCATAACCATATGAAAAATTGCTCCGGATTCCTGATAGAGAAATGTAAATTGAAGTACCTTTGAGGAAAAAGACAGATATGGCAGGATTATAGGAAAACAGGAACATTAATGCATTGCTGGTAGGTTTGTGAGCCTATTCAGCTGTTCTGGAAAGCGGTTTGGAACTATAGTCCCACATTACAAAACTGTATATATTTTTTGACCCAGTGTTACCTCCACTAGGCTGATATGCCAGAGAGATTAAAGAAAGAGTGAAAAGGACCTAGATGGTCAACAATGTTTAGAGAAGCTCTTTTTGTGTTGACAAAGAACTAGAAACTAAGAGGGTGCCCCTCAATTGGGCAATGGCTGAGCTAGTTATACACATGACACTAAAGGAATACAGAATAATACCATCAGAAATGATGAAAGAATTGGTTTCAGAGAAACATGAGAACACTTGTTTGAACTGATGCAGAGTAAAGTGAGTAGAACTAGGAAAACAATTCATGCAATAATAATATTGTAAAAATTAGCAATTTTTTTCTTTTTTTAAGAATTTTTAAATTTTTTATTTCAAATTTTACCAAACCAAACCAAATAAGCATTTCCAAATACAAAGAAAAAGAAGATAGTACACAAATGAAATCACAAATCCTATATGTTTAGCTTACTTTTCTTCATATATTCATAATAAATCCTATCCTCTAGTGTTCCAGTCCCTTCTCACCCTCTCCACATCACGAAAGATATCATCAGGGTGGCCAACATGTACATATATAAAGTAAAATCTTTCATATTTCACCTTTCTGTTCACTTTCTGGGGGCAATATTCACAATTTATGTTTCCAGGATTAATTTTGTGGCTCTCTATAATGTTCTCCTGGTTCTACTCATTTCACTGTTTATTTTCTGGTGTAGTTATTTCCAAGTTTTAAAAAAATCAATCTCTTCATCATTTCTTTTGGTACAGTAGTATTGTACCACAAATCCTATAACACAATTTGTTCAGCCATTCTCCAGTTGACGGACATGTCTTCAGTTTCTAATTCTTTGCCACCACAAAGAGAGCTGCTAGAAATATTTTGGAATATATAAGTTCTTTTCCTTTTTCCTTGATCTCCTTGGGAAACAGACCTAGCAGTGGTATCGCTGGGTCTAAGGGTATAGACAGTTTTATAGCTTTCTTGTTGTAATTCCAAATTGCTTTCCAGCATGGTTGGATCAGTTCGCAGCTGTAGCAACCGTGCATCAGTGTCCCTATTTTCCACATCCCCTCCAACATTTTTCACTTTGTTTTTTTGTGATTTTTGCCAATCTGATGGATGTGAGATATTGTTTTAGTTTGCATTTCCTTAATCAGTTGTGATTTAGAACAATTTTTCATATAACTATATATGGCTTTGGTTTCTTCATCTGAAAATTGTCTGTTCCTATCTTTTACCCATTTATCATTTGGGGGATGACTCTTAATCTTATACATTTGACAAAGTTCTTTCTATAAAATTAGTGGTTGTGTAAGATATACGTACTCTGACCAATGACATCCACAAAGTCTGTGTTTGTACAGCATTTAGCACAGTGTCTGGCGCATAGTACTGTGTAAATGGAATTAGCTCAAGCCCATTTATAGTCAAAACTCTCCCCACCAGAGATAGTCATTCCCACCTCCCTTAGTGGGGAGGGGGACGAGTTACCCACACGTGACACTAAGTAACAAATCCAGAACAAGGGACGGCCCTTTGGGCAGTCCAAAACAGTGTTGAGGTTGCCATTTGTCCACTTGAATTAGAGGTGGACCACAGGAAGTGAGGAAAGACACGATCTCTTCAAGTATGATGGTAACTTCCTGTTGAGGCAGTTCTGGCTTTGGACTTGGTGCTGAAGGATCTGGGCTGAGACCTCAGGCAGCTTCCACTCTGAATGGTCACCTGGGTAAGTTAGGCTGATTTGGCCTTTCCAGACTCTCTCTATTTCCCTACCTTCTGCCTTCCTAATTGTAAATAAACTACCATAAAACTGATCCTGACTTGGGTCTATTTTAATTATGGAATCAATCTGAATTATTGATTCCTGGCGACCACACCTTAAATGTATATCTATATAATATCTCATTTTTCCCTATTACAGTAGGTGCTTTGTTTTTGAGACATTTGTTTTTGAAAATGGCCAATGTGAACATTTATCTTCCTTGACTATACATTTTTACTATAAGAGTTGTGCTCCCCTACCCCCACCCCAGTGAGGAGGGAGAGAAAATAATTTTTTAATTTAAAAATATGAATGTGGAAATACAGGTATGGCTTTCAGAAAACTCAGGATTCAGAAATAAATAGGATCTTATAAAAGAAATAGATTTGGGGTTGTACATAGCTTTTCAGGAACATATCCATTATGTAGAATGGAGGGTAGCCCCTACAGTCACCAGAGTTCCATACCATTCTCTCTCTAAATATGAGCCATTGTTTTTGCCTTTCAATTTGTAGGATCTTCTATTGCTTAGTAAGGACAGGTACATCTTCTTTTACTAAATCCTCTGAATTCCTTAGAGTGAGCCCTTTAATTTAATTTAATTTAATTAGGAGAGGACGCAGCTTGTTATACCTTAAAGAATATTCTACCAAGAGCTGATCTGTTTTGGTTCTTTTGTCGCTAATCATGTGACCTTAGGTAAGTCACTTTACATTTTAGAACCTCGGTTTCCTCCTCTGTAAAATAAATGGGTTGGACTAGATAACTTCTATCAGATTTGTAAGGAGTACTGGGTAAACAAGGATTAGGGCCCTCCTGTGACACGCTTCCCTCTGCTCTTCCATCACTGCCCCATCATCATCCATCATCAATGGATCCCGAGCACTCCTGCCGCCTGTCCCCAGGCTGGCCCCGGGCAGCTCAGCGCCAGCCTCCTCCCAGGCGAAGGAAAGGCTTGTGCCGTCAGCCTTCTCCTGGCTCTCACCGTTTTCTGGTTCTGTGAGTCGGGTCTGGGCCGCTTTCGCATCTCGTGCTCTTCCGGTTCTGAAAGCTACAAGCAACCTCAGGCCAGCCGGTAGATGGTTTACCTTTGTAGATCTTGATTACACTTCTAGACCGGAGAGGAGAACAAGCTGGAGGTGTTGACATTTGCTTTTGATGCTGATAAAAGCTTCTTAAATCAAGCCTGAACCCTGCAGTACCTGCTGCTTCGGTTTTAAGCATGCTGCTCCCCCGAAGCGCCCAATTGTGAGAGGGAAGGAGCCCGGCCTGCCTTCTGAAAGATCTGTTCCTGGCCTCATTAGAGGCCCTGTCACAGCTGATCACTCCCAGGATAACCTTCTGCAGACATTTTTACCGCCGGCCCAGCTTCATTCCCCCACTTCCATCCCCTCCCTTTCGAGGCTGTCTTGAGGTTCCCAAAGTCAATTTGGTTTGTGACCCCAGACACCATCTGAGCAGGCCAGTGAGCTATGCACTGCTTCTCCTTGCTTCTGCCCCAAAGTGGGTCTGAAAGAAAGATAACTGTGTGTGTGTGTGTGTGAGAGAGAGAAAGAGAGAGAGAGACGGACAGACAGACAGACAGACAGGATTATACACACAGCCCAAATGTCCTGCCTTTCAGATGGTGCTCTTTGGTATACAGGAGATAAGAGAGTTCACTTGGCTTTCCTCTTCTGTCACTCTGCGACTGCCCATGGTTCAACACTGCTGATAAGAGCCTGAACAAATGATTTCATTATGGAAAATGAGTTCACACTCCACACCTCATTGCTGCATGGATGTCTGGAGAGCCTTTTACAAATAGACTTTTGAGCCAAAAAAGTGATGATTTGGTTGTTTCTTTGTCAACAAATATTATAGGAACAACATGAAAGAATAGATGGCATATTTGGTCTCTACTTGAAAGGCCTGAAAGCTTTTAATTAAGATCTGAAATCCAGAGAAACTCTCCTGGTAGTTTCAATTCAATTAAACAAATATTTATTCCACAATGCCGTGTCCTAGATTCAGAGAGGGAGCTCTCAGGTAACTTACCATCAAGTAGGTGGCAAAAGGCATGTTCTAAGAAAAAACGAATGTTAAGGACATTGTACAAGTATCGTGTGAAAGGTAAAGAATGCCAGGTTAGTTTGGAGGAAGCGAGTCACTTATTCCTACCAACATAAGGCCAGATGGCATAGCAGAGGCCAAGGAGCATGAGGAAGAGCATGGAGCAAGAAGTCAAAAGGCCCTGCTTCTGGGCCATCTCCAACACTTGTACACTTGTTCATGGGAGATCTCTCTTTTTTAATTTTTATTGTTATGCAAAGCACACTTCCATATTGGTCATTGTTGTAAGAGGAAACTCATACATAACCCAAACCCCAAAATAAAATCAGAAAAACACTTGTGTGAAAGATGACTCCAACAGTCCTTTCTCTGGAGAAAGAGAGCTTTCCCTGTCATAAGTCCATCAGGATTATCCCAGATCATTGCATTGCTGAGAGTTGCCAAGTTTTTTCATATAACCATTGTATAGTATTGCTCTTTATTTTGCTTTGCATCAATCCCTGCAGATCTTTCCAGCTTTTTTCTGAAATCCTCTTGCGTATCACTTCTTATAGCACAATAGTATTCTATCACTGACATGTACCACAATTTATTCACCCATTTTCCATTTGATGGACATCCCTCAATTTCCATTTCTTTGCCACTACAAAAAAAGCTGCTATAAATATTTATGTGCAAGTAAGTCTTTTCCCCTTCTTTATTTTCTCATTGGGACACAGACCTAGTAGTGGTATTACTGGATCAAAAGGTATGCATAATCATAATACATGTATGGCCCAGATCAATTTGCTTACCATCTCCGAATAGGGGGGAGGGAAGGGAGGAAGGGAGACAGTTTGGATCTTCTAATTTGGTAAAATGTATGTTGAAAGTTACTATTATATTTAATTGGGAAAATAAAGTATCTATGAATCAAATTAAATAAAATGAAAAGAAATGACAAAAATAAAAAGTATGCATAGTTTTATACCCCTACAGAATGGTTGGATCAGTTCACAACTCCACCAACAATGCATTAGTATCCCAATTTTATGATGGCTGATCTTAAAAGGCTTACTTGCTTTCTGATGAACAAGTTTTCTCACCTGTAAATAAGAGTGGGATTAGCTGATCTGCCAGTTTTGAGATTCCATGGTTTTGACCTAATAAAATCTTTGTCTTTTATTCTTCTTGGATCTGTGAGCACTGCCTCAGCCTGCCTCCACTCTGACCCAGTCTTGTCTCCTTTCTAATCCTTTTCTTTCTTCCCTTTTCTGGAAAAAGAGAATTCCCATGTTTGTTTGTTTTTTGTTTGTTTGTTTCATCAGCCAAACCCAAATGTCTCCCTGTCTATGATGACAAAGCTGGGAAGCCTAGTCAGCTGTACTTGAGCAAAAACTCACTTCTTCCCTATAAAACCCATGGAAAATTATAGGGACAGAGCCTATCTGATGTGGAAATGCCATGATTCCTGGCTACCAGGCCATTTAACCAGGAGTACTGAGCGTCAGAGGGCAACTTCTCTGCAGGACCATGATTGATTCTCTTCACCCTCCTCTCATTGCCTGGGCCTTCCTCATATACAGATAATGCCTGGATGTACTTGCTGGGGTGTCTGGACAGCCTTTTACAAATCGACTTTTGAGCCTCCATTATATGGACATAGATCGTGCCATGGAAAGGGAAATTCAAGATGATTGAGTCCAAACCTTTCATTTTATAGGCCCATTGGATTATGTTTTACTGGCCTGTCCATCTTTTTTGTGAAAGCCCATAATGCTCCAAATGCCATGAATGAACTGAGATAGTGATTTTGAAGTCTCTTCCAAATCTGCCATTATTTGCTTGAATTCTGTGGTTTTACTGTAGCCAGGAACTCTTGACCCACCCAGCTCCTTTAGCCCGGATCTCTCCCAAATAGATGAGATTCCATGCTTTCCCCTGTGCCCACTTAGCTCATGTCCTTAGGATTACTTGGCCAGTAGTTTGAGGAAGTAAAGCTAAAATGGAAGCCTTCAGCCTAGGCCTGACTTCAGATTCCCTGTCTTCTATATTATTTACTAGTTGTCTTTTTAGAGTGCATTTTCATGGCTACAGAGGTGAGAAAACCAAAACATTTACGAGTACTCATTTTGCCAGCATATATTTGCAAATTTTCTTGAACCACATTTTGTTAACTTTAGAAAAGCCTTTATTTTTGCTCTTAATGTTTTTTTTGCACATTCCTTCAACACCACCTACTGCTCCGTCTCTCACTTTTACTGATAATCTACCAGACGTAGCATTGAAAAGCAGACAGCAAGTACACAAACTTAAACATGATTTTATGATACTTGGAGTGTGTTCCAATGGCTACAAAAATATAATTATAGGAAGGAAGCATTTTCTGGAGCGCTTCCTTATATACTCCTCAAATAACAAAAAGATGGGAAATGGTATAGGAAAGTAGAGAGAGCATGGAACTGGGAGGGGAGGAAAGAGGAAGCTAGTCCCTGGGCTTCCATTGACTCGTGTGACCTTGAGTGAGTTACTTCCCTCCTTAGTACTTTTAGTAAGTACTTCATTGGATTCATCAGTAAACTAAGGGCCTTCTTTGTGCCATTCGTTGTTGAAAGACCTTCTGAGTGCTAGAATTTGGGGTTCTAAGGCTTTTTCCCACTCTGACATTCTCCTTTCTTGGGGTTTTTCTCTGCCCTGACATTTTTTTCCTTTTTTTTTTCTTTAACCCTTACCTTCCTTCTTAGGATCAATACTGTGCATTAGTTCCAAGGCAGAAGAGTGGTAAGGGCTAGGCAATTGGGGTTAAGTGACTTGCCCAGGGTCATACAGCTAGGAAGTGTCTGAGGCCAGACTTGAACCTAGGACCTCTTATCTCTAGGCCTGACTCTCAATCCACTGAGCCACCCAGCTGCCCCCTGCCCTGACATTTCTTGTTCTAAAGCCCTTCCCCTCTCATATCCCCTGTTTTAAGGCTCCTTCCAGCTCAGATATCCTATAATCTCAGATCTGTCTCTCTGCTCTGGCCTTCTGTGTCTTAAGGGCCCTCATAGCTCTGACATTTTAGGGGTCTGTAAACATTAAACATAAGTACACAGTATACAAGCAGATTTTCACAGCTAAAGTACAATGAAGGGTTGAATCAGCTGTCTAAGGAACTTGGGGGAAAAAAATCAAAATATCCAGAATATGACTAGGCATAAAGCACGTGTTCCAGGCCATCTGGCATGTGAGCATTGAAACCTCCAGTTTTTAGAGCAGGCCCGTGCTTTGTAATGGCATCTTTTGCCCCTTCTTTGCTTTGGAATAACCACCTCCACTAAGTTAGCACACGAGCACTTCGTTGTGGCATGGACCTGAGTGAGGTTTTCCCACCCTGTGTAAATGGAGGGCTGGCCCCACAAAGGGAAAAGACTTGGGTTAGAATGCCAGTTATCTGTCACCCAATGACCAGCCTGGCTACATTGGAGAGGCCAGGTGGGCCAAAGAGTTATACAATTTTTGGCCAAAGAGACCCTGTGGGTCCCGGCAGTACTGTGATATGTCCGGAGAGGGAATCTGGGAATCTACTTACCTGTGTTTTGTGCCAATAAATATTCTTTGATTGACGCTGTCTTTATGTATTGCTCCCTGTTAAGTGTCTACAGCATGGTGCATCTTTCCTAATCCTAGTGGAAGCATCTCCTGAGAACTCTCCCAAGGCTTTGATTTTGTTGTGATGGCATCGCTGTGCCATCCACTGGCAATGCTCGTCAAGATTGCTAGGCCTCGATCCTTGGGACGCCAGTAAACGGAGACCAGAAACTTAGTCCTGCCCAGCTCTGAGTTTTCTGTCTGAATGTAGACGGACAGCTCTGCCTCCTTCCTGGGCTAAAAGAATGAGCTTCGCTAGGCAGAACAAGATTGGTGTTCTTTCCCGAGCCTTCACAGAAACAGCCTCTGAGCAGGAGCCCTCAGCCCATTAGCTCTAATGAAAAGAGTCACCCAAGGGAATAAGATGGATGCCTTGTGTTTGCATGGAGTAATCATATGTATGTTTTCTGTTGCAAATAATTTACCGAAACTTGCTTCTCTCTGTCCACATTCCTGCGTCTTTTTCCTGGTGGCAGAGCTGTGGGGACTTCATGTTTCATTACTACAAATCATTTCACCACCCAAGTTCTCAAGTTTGAACATCAACCCAATAAATCCATTAATTCCAAAACTATTCATGTGAACTAACAATATTAAAGGGAATTAATGTTCCTAATTCTCAGAGTTAAAATTGAAGTCTTTGTGCAAAAGTGTACTTGGGCTTAACTCTGATGATGGGATTTTTTTCCCCTTTAAAGTGGAAGTTTTTGTTATTCCTGGCTCAGCAATTCCAGCCTTGCTACCATGTATTGGACTTGATCATTTCAAAGGAAATGGTCTTCCTTTCTTCTTTAACTACAATATCATCTTAGATTTAGAAAACATATTTGGAATTTGAAGGCCGGCGTTGATTCCTAGCTGGGTTACTTATTACTATGTGATCTTGAACAAGCCACTTGCCTTAGACTCAGTTTCCCCTTCTATTAAATGAAGGGGCTGAATTGGATGACCTCCAGCTCAAAGTTCTATGATACCATTCTAAGCTGATAATAGCTGACTTTCTTGCTAAACTTTCAGCCCATCAAGGAAGAAAACGGGGCGGATGTAGTGTTTCTTTTAGCGATGTTTCTAGCTTATCTCTTAGGGGCTTTTAAATTTGAGTCTGCTTTGATCCCAAGATTCTTTCCAACTCTGAGATTCTAGGAGATAAAGATGATAGAAGGAAAATAAGGGAGGATTTTTAAGGGCAGGTGGACATGGACATGTTGGTAGGCAACAACAAGTCAATAGAAATGGAAGAGCTGAGTCCACCAAGGGGATGGGATCCAGGGTGCAGCAAACACATTTGCCATGGTGAAGAGAAAGGCCACTTGGGAATAGAAGTGAAAGAGGAGGGGGGGGTGGAAGATGAGGAGGAGGGAAGAAGAGGGAAGAGACCTCAGCAAATGAGCTCATGCTGTTCTGGAAAGTCCAGGCTTAGGATTCAATGATTCTGAAGAATCTTAGACCCCCAACATACAGACTTCTTGAGTGATCGAGGTCAAAATGCCTTCCCTGCCCACCTCAGCAGGACATTTGTGAGGGGACGATCCCTCTTTGGCATTGAGATGGGGCCTAGATCCGGAAGAGGCTGTGCCCCTGCGTGGGCAGGCTTGTCATTGATAGGTCAGGGCCCACCATGAGCGAGGAATGAACCTTCTCTGCTGCCCAGCTGAACCACCAGGACCCACCACATCAAGGTTCTGGCTCCTGGGGGCTTGCCTTTGCACGTTGTCCGGCAGGAGCCGGAGGGAAGTAGTCTTGGCCAAAAGCCTCCCATTCAACATTTGAAACCCCGTTAGCCATCCTTCCTCTCGAGTTCTGATACGATGTGCCTAATGTGACAGCAATGACAAGGGATTGTACATGTCAAGTCCTTGTTAAAAATGAACCAGGTTTTCCAGGACCCTTTTTTAAAACCTGGTCCCAGTTTTACCCCCTCATCACGAGCCTCTTTGTGCCTCAGATGGTTTCTGGGGAGGAGGTGCTTGGTCACCTGGCCTATATTCAAAGCCATTTCAGGCCCGTAGGTCTCGGCACACAAACAACATGTATGTACAACCAAAGCGCCCGTGTCCATGGCCTTGAGAACCGAGAGGCCCCCCCACCCCACGAAGAGGCATTCAGATGAGACTCGAATGGAAGTCTCCTCGAGGTCAGTGCTTCTCTGGGCCTGTGAGGCAGCGCCCCAAAAGGACTCCTTCCTGGGACAGATCCCAATAGAACCTTCTTTTCCTGTGCTCGTGATGACTAGGATAATGCTAAAAGTCGTCCTTGTGAGCATCAGTTATTATTAGAACAATAGAGTTTCGGGTTTGGAGGGAACTGTAGAGGATATTGAGCTCAGGAGTTTAACTTGGGGTCCATGACGGTATTCAGCATCATTGTTTTCCTTTGTAAGACTATGCATTTTATTTTGTGCATTTAAAAATATTATTCTGGGTGGCATCTAGGTGGTTCAGTGGATAGAGAGCCAGGCCTAGAGGTAGAGGTCTAGGGTTCAAATCTGGCCTCAACAACTTCCTGACTGTGTGAACCTGGTCAAGTCACTTAACTTCCACTGCCTCTTCATCCTTGGAACCAATATACAGTATTGATTCTCAGAGAGAAGGTAAGGATTAAGAAAAATATATTATTCTGGGAAGAGGTCCATAGGTTTCACCAGACTACCAAAGGCATCAACAACCAAAAAGGTCAAGGACGTCTGACCCAGTTCAGGTCATAGGTGAGGAAACAGACCCTCAGAGAAGTGATTTTCTCCACATCACACAATGAATCAGTCTCAGAGATGAGCCTGGAACTCGTGTCTCCAAATTCCTAGCCCGATGCTCTGTATATTATGTTTTCCTGCCTTGCAAAAGGACATGCTGGTTAGTAGAGAAATCTCAGTGATACCACAGGAGAAACTTTATCTCTAGAATGCTTACACTGAATGGAGGAAAAGTGGGGATTTCCTCCACGACTTAGTAGGAATTTAGGGTTAATTTCTTCAAAATGGTGGTAACCCCTAAATGAAATATTTCATCATGTGAAGGAGAAGCAAAGGTATCTTGTGATGGATAGAGAATATTACCGGCTGAGGACGAGGCGTTCTCTCCTAACTGAAAGGGCTTTGGGGGATCATTGTTAGCTTGGCTGCTGATTCCTCTCTTGTCTCATTGCTGGTTGCTGATTAACTGCTTTTATGTATGCAGAGTTGACAAGTTGCCTCATTTAGAAACAAACACGGAGCTCCAAGGAACTCATCAGAAGTTCAAACTGACATTTAGAAATTGTAAAGCCCTCCACTTCGTGACAAGGCACACTGTCTGTGTAAATGATGGCCCTCGTACCTAGAGATGGGATGAAGGAGCCTGTGGCCGGTGCATCAGAGCAGCATCTGCTCTAGTGAGCTGAGAGATTGGGCTATTGGGTGCTGCCATCCGGCTGTATTGCTCTTACCGTCCATATTTTCTGGGTGGTCAGCTGGTGGGAGAGGTCATCCCTGTGAATGATTGTAACAAATGCATATTAGTTCAACCAAAAAAAAAAATGTTCTGTTCTGGCTTCCATGGTGTGAATTAGGTTAACTGATTTAAGAAGCCAGAATGAATTTAAGACAATTCACTCCTTAAAACAAGGTATAAAGGCAGGCAGTGCCTGTTTTACACGGGGCAATTTAGCAACAATTGTACCATCTGGACCTATACCACGGGAAGTTTAATTTACAGTTTCACAGTCCATGGGCTTGCGGAATGGGGGTGAAGAAGAGTCAAGCTGGAGAGCAGCATCCTCTTTGATTTGGGTCATCATTGTCCTGTCCCCCCCCCCCCAGTCACCCTCCTTCCTGTTGTTAGTAACCACATGGGGTATGGATGAAACATTTTTGCCTATTAAATTTGAGTCACGTTATCTTGGGTGAGGAGATTGTCCCCTGGCCCCGAGTGTCTGACTGTTCATTTGTCGTATGGTATAGTGAGATGCTCTCCGTTGTGTTCTTTGTATTTGGGAAGTCCGGGGAAGATGCAGCAGAAAGTGGGGAATGATGGGAAAATTGCACTTATTCTTTGTGTGATTGTGTGGTGTGATGGGAAGAATATTGGTGTGGATTCAGGTGATCCTAGTTTGAGTTCCAGATCTTTCATTTACCATTCGTTAGTCACTTGATATCTGAGTCTCAGTTTCCTTCTCTGTAAAAAAGAAAAAATAATGCTGTTTGTACCTACTTAACAGAGCTATTGTAAGAATCAAATGAGAGGGAATGCAAGTAAAATACTTTTTAAAACCTCAAACATTATTTAAATGTCAGGAGACATAACTGTTTCCATAAGGTGCTTTAGAAATGTGAACTATTTATTATTATTATCCGATTCTTCTCATCTTATTCAGTAAAGTTCCAACAGAAACGACTCTCTTTTATTACTATTACCTTGTTCTCATATTATTATTATTACTATTATCATTCTCTTAGACTGTCCTTATAAAGCCATTAAATTAACATGCCTGCCATTAACTTTTTAAAGAATCAGTTAAACTGGTGAATGAATGGACTAGTTATTTCTGTCCAAATGATAGAACAGTTAGAATCATGGCATTTTGGAGTTGGAAGGAATCTTGGAAGCATCTTTGCTGACCTCCTTCATTTTAGAGAAGAGGAAAACAAGGCGTTGAAAAGGAAAGTGCTTGCTTAAAGCCATCTACTTCATTGATAGAAGAATCCAGTTCACTCCCTGGACCTTCAGTCCAGCTCTCTTGTCCCTATCCATACAGACACAGCCCGCAGCAGCACCTTTCTGTTTCTCCTCAGCTCCCTTCAGGTGGCAGCCGCTCAGGGACCGCGGAGCGTGGGCATCTGTTGGGAGTGTGGTGGAGGATAGTTTTACTGGAATCTGTTGACCTTTGAGATTCCTTTCCTTCCCCAAGATGCTGTGGCTTGGTTATTTGAGAGAGATAATGAATAGAGGGTATAGAGTATAATCCATTCATCGTAGTTTACTTGTAATCACTTCCAAAATGCTTAATGAAAATTCCTCCACTCATTTTTATTGCCTTTTCTGACGGAAATTCTCTCGAACTTTAAAATGCCAACACTTGGGTCCTGTTGGCAGCCCGAGGTGCCGAGATGTTCCACTTAGCTGGGACTTGGCTCGTAGGTGATAGCATTAGATAGTTGGTAGCCGTGGAAGCAGGGAACAAAGAACAGCTGTTGAAGCAATAGTCACACGTGCATCTGTGTTTCTGCAGTCGTAGGGACTGCTGAGCACAAGACACGGAATGTTAGAACTGGAAGAGACCTTAGAACCTAGAACGTCGGAGTTGGGAGCGACTTGAGAGATCGCTGAACCCCGTCCCCTTATTTCATAATTTGGGATCTTTGCGTGTGCCTCTTATTTCCGCTGTTACAGCTTTGGGGAGGCATTTTTACATCTCCCCGCCCCAAACTAGCATAAAATGTAGAGGAAGAGGGTGATACATGTGGGGTCAGAAAGACTTCGATTCAAATCCTTCGCCTGCCATGTCCTAATTATGTGACCGTGGTTGTCACGTGGTGGCCAGGGTTGTCATGAGAACGAAACTGGACACCACGTCCAGCATCCTGTTGTAACCCTAAAAGGACCGGCAGTAATTACACTGTCGGCATTTCTAGGCCGTGGGTGGTTTTCCATATCTGATTTGCGCCCAATCCTCAAAATATGAAAAGCCCTGGACAAAGGCCTGCAGGGTCATTTCATGGTTTCTGTGGAGACTGCGTGGATTCAGACAAGAGTTTAATAGCATGTGAAGGCGAGGCTGGCTTCTGGTCTCTCTCAAGGGGGTACCCCAGTTTGAGATCACAGAAGGGTTGTAGCTAGTTTCAGTTTGTTATTCATGTACAGAAGAGTATATTTTTATTTTTAAATTAAGATGAATAAAATCGGTTCTGTTTTGATAATTCTGCTTTATCTAGAGAAAGCTGATTCCCTGGGGTATCGCCAGACCTGCCTCTGGAATCTGTTCTAAGGAGTGGGGTCAGTATCAATAAGGAGCTCCCAGATGGGGGTTAGTCAGAAATCAGCCACTTGCCTCTGGGGATTCTCCTGGAAGAAAAGAACATTAGTATCACAGCTTCCACACCAGCAGCTGCATCTGGGGTGGGAGGCGGGGGGAAGTGGAGTTCCACTAAATCAGGCTGGTTCTCTGTATAAGAAGGAGGCTGTTAAAATATTCTTAGCCATTCTCTACGGCTCGCAGTGTTTTCCTGTATTTTCGAAACTACTTGGATTTTTTCATCAACCAAAACACCAGGAAGGAGAACGTCCCTTAAGCCAAGTGTCTTCTTCCATTCCAGGCAGAGCATTCTCTTGTCCTCTTCAGTTTGAGTGGGGTTAACAGTGGCTGTGAATGAACATCTGCTGGCCCTGTATTGACACAGGAATAAATTATTCAGCTTGTAGTATTTGGGAATTTAAAGGCTCCATGATGAATTCTACAAAACTATATTATGTCTCTGACATTCTGGGGGTTTCATTATTTTGTCTTCAATTATTCACAAAGGCTCCTCACCTCTCACAGCTTATGTGGAATTCTTGAGATCAAGGGAGCCCAAGGCAGAGGAGATGGAAGGCATTTTATTAAGACATAATTTTCTGTGGTTTGTGTTTTCCCTTTCAGACAGAACAAAACCCTTTTCTCCCTGCCCCCTCTAAACTAAGAGCTTTCGGGCTGAAACGAGAGCAAACCCCATTATCCACAGCCTATTGGCAATTGCTGCTGCTCTCTACCCCCAGCTGTATAATCTTATAATGACCGTGATTTCTTCAAACCCCAATCGTGGAGCCCAAAGAGCTGGACTTGTAGCTTTGTGGCCCCATGGACAAGCTGTGTTGCATTACGCCAGTCCCTGAACTTCCCTGACCTCACTTTTCCTCATTTGCAAAAAGTAATAAGGCTTGTGCATCCAACCTATGCCAGGGTGGTGCTCTGAGGATAGTGTGAGAGTGGATAATAAGTACCATGAAAAGGACCACTTGAATGTAACCTTCAAGCTCTTAAGCATGACTGGTAGGCTTGAAAGGACCTTAGGATCCTTAATGAATATTGATTGACGCAAAATTTTAAACAAAATGCTAGCAATGAGATTATAGCATTATATCACAAGGATCATGTACTATGACCAGGTGGATTTTATGCCAGGAATGCAGGGATGGTTCAACAGTAGGAAAACTATCAGTATAATTGACCATATCAATAACGAAACCAACAGAAACCATATGATTATTTCAATAGATTCAGAAGAAGCTTTTGACAAAATACGATGGCTATTCCTATTAAAAACATTAGAGAAAAGGGGAATAAATGGAACATTCTTAAAAATGATAAATAGCATCTATGAAAAACCATCAGCAAACATTATCTGTATTGGGGACAAGCTAGAAGCCTTCCCAATAAGATCTGGAGTGAAACAAGGATACCCATTATCACCACTGTGATTAGTATCACCACTGTGATTTAATCTTGTCTTAGATATGCTAGCTATAGCAATAAGAAAAGAAGAAGGTCTTGGAGAAATTAGAAAAGGCAGTGAGGAAATAAGCTGTCATTCTTTGCAGATGCTATGATGGCCTACCTAAAGAATCCTAAAGAATCAACCGAAAAACTAAATGAAACAATCAACAACCTTAGAAGAGTTGCAAGATATCAAAGAAACCCAGAGAAACCATCAGCATTTATTTATACTGCCAATAAAGTCCAACAGCGAAATAAGAGAAATCCCATCTAAAATAGTTGTAGACAATGTAAAATACCTGGGAGTCTACCTGCCAAGACAAACCCAGGAACTAGATGATCACAACTACAAAACATTTTTCACACAAATGAAGTCAGGTTTAACTAACTGGGAAAACATTAATTGCTCATGAGTAGGCTGAGCCAATATAATACAAATAACAATTTTTCCTAAATCAATTTACTTATTCAGCACCATACCAATTAAACTACCCAAAAAGTAATCTCATAGAGCTAGAAAAAATAATAACAAAATTAATCTGGAAGAACAAAAGACCTACAATATCAAGGGAATTAATGAAGAAAAAATGAAGGAAGGTTTGCTTAGCTGTATGGGATTTCAAACTATATTATAAAGTGGCAACCATTAAAAACTATATGATATTTGCTAAAAAATAGAATGGAGTGCCAATGGAATAGATTAGACTCTCGGCATACAATGATAAATGGCCACAGTAACCTAGTGTTTGACAAGCCTAAAGATCCAATCTTTTGGAAGATAAAGTTACTATTTGATGAAAACTGCAAAACAGTATGGCAGAAATTGGGCATAGACTAAAACCTCAGAACATATACCCCCAAAGAGTCAAAATGCATACATGATTTGGAAATAAAGGGTGATGCTATAAACAAATTAGGGGAGCACAAAATAGTTTACCTGTCAGACCTATGGATAAGAGAATTTAGAACAAAACAAGAGATAGAGAATGCTATGAGATGTAAAAGAGGTAACTCTGATTACATTAAATTAAAAAGTTTCTGCACAAACAAAATCAATGTGACCATGATTAAAAGGCAAAAAAGAAATTGTGAAAAAATCTTTATAGCTAGTCTTTCTGATATAAGGCTCCATTTCTCAAATATATAGACAGTGGAGTCAAATTTATGAATACAAAGCATTTCCCAGTTGACAAATGGTCAAAGGAGATGAACAGGCAATTCTCAGATAAAGAAATTTAAAATTATCTTTAATCATATAAAAATGCCCCAAATCACTATTGTTTAGAGAAATGCTAATTAAAACAACTCTGAGGTACCACCTCACATGTATCAGGCTGGCTAACATGACAGAAATGGAAAATGATAAATATTGGAGAGGATGTGGAAAAACTGGGACCAATACACTGTTGGTAGAGCTATGGACTGATACAACCATTCTGGAGAGTAATATGGAACCATGCCCAAAGGGCCATAAAGGCATGTTCATCATTTGGGGAATGCCTGAATACGTTGTGGTATGTGCTTGTAATGAAAAGACTTATATAAAGTGATACAAAGTGAAGTGAGCAGAACCAGGAGAACATGGTACACGGTAACAACAATAATGTATGAATAACTTATCAACAAGGCAAGGATCCAGAACAACTCCAAAGAACTCATGACAATAAAGGCTATCCAATGCCATAGAAAGTACCTTCTCACAAAGCCTGAGTGCAGATTGAAGCATATCATTCTTCACTTTACTTCCTCCATGAATTTTTCCCCAGTATAAGCAATATGTATCTTGTTTCACATGACTAACACAACATAACTAATAAATCATATATTATATGATAAGTACAACCTATATTATATTACCTCCCTTCTTGGGGTGAAAGGGAGAGAACATGAATTGCAAAATGTCAGAAAACAAATATTAAAAAGTACATTAATATGTAATCTAGAAAAAAATAAAAATTTATTATAATTAAAAAAGAAAGAAAAAGACCTTAGAGTCTTAGAAAGTGAATTTATTAGAGATGGAAGTAGGACGTAGAATTTAGGATGCCAGAGCTGGAAGGAATTTTAGTGATTACTTTGTCCAGAGACCTTAATTTTATATGCGAGGAAATTGAGAATGAGTGAAAGGAATCCTAGGACTGCCTAGACCACGCCTGAAAAGGCATGGAGTGCTCTTTTGCCTTCTTTCCCTTTACTCCTCCTGGCCCAGTCCACCCAGATCCCATAGTGCCACAATGGGAGAAGAGTGACCTAAACCTTCATGCCACTAACTCAGGGCTTTGAATTAGATGGAAGACCACCAAGTCTTACCACCTACCCTGCTCCCAGGCCCCTGGACAGTGTCATCTGACTTACTACTGTACCCTAAGGCCCCTTGGACCTTATCATCTGTGCTGATGGTCACCTTTAGGTCTCTTGGGCCTCTCCATCCACTCTGTAGCTGAACTTATTATTTATTTTTTAAAACCCAAGTTTCTAAGTCTCAGTAACAACTCTAAGACAGAATGGCAAAGGGAAGGCAGAGTTAAGTGACTTGCCCAGGATCACATAGCTAGGAAGTGCTAGATTTGAACCGGGGCCCTCCCTACTCCAGACCTGAAATTTCATCCACTGAGCCACCTTGCCACCCTCCTGAACTCATTTATTGCCTCCTCTAATTAGAATATGAACTCTTTGAAAGTTCTGTCTCACTGTTTCTGTTTGATGTTTGTTTCTTAATGAATGCTTTCTTGTTCTTTCATATTAACTAGGATAAAGAGAAGGCTCCAACAAGAAAGACCTTTCTTGGTCCCTCTTGGGATCTTATGGCATCTTCTTAGCCTAAAGACATTGCTGAGGATCCATGCCGAATCTAGTAGTCGAATGACAAGGGTGAATGGAGAGCTCAAATGAATAGCCATAGTTTCTCAAACTTCCACTTCCTGAAAAGTGTCATAGATAATGGGGCTCAAATGGCTGATAGACAAGAGGAATTAGAGATAGACATGAGGATGCTTCTTTGGTGCTAATCCCAGATCACTGATTGGAAAACTAGGCGTGGGGCAGCTAGGTGGTGTCATAGTGCAGAGCACTGGGCCTAGAATCAGGAAGTCTTTATAAGTTCAAATCCAGCCTCAGACACCTAAAAACTGTGAGACCCTGGGCAAGTCATTCTACCCTGTTTGCCTCAGTTTCCTACCTGTAAAATGAGCTGTCAAGTGTCCAACCACTTCAGTATCTTTTCCAAGAAGACCTCAAATGGGGTCAGGAAGAGTCAGACACAACTGAAACAATTCAACAACAACAAAAAGTTTAAGTGAGTTTCTTCTTCAGATAGGAAGAAAATGTCCTAAAGAGAGGCTTTTGCAAGTCCCCTTTGGGAGTTATTTCCCTTTAGATTCATTAAAAACCCTTCTGAGTATGTCTGTAGAGTGTTCAAATCCATCTTTAGCTTCTTGTTTTCCCTTTGATGAGAAACACTTTCTCCATGGCTAACCTGCAGCTTTTGTTGTAGATTGTACATTTTACTTTGGAGTTTCTTCTCTGGCCAAACCATGGGCTAAAGCGTTTCTTTTCATTTGGAATACTCAGTCTGTCTTTCCCCGCTTCTATCTCAGGTTAAAGAACCAAGATTAGAGAATAGACAAGTCCGATGTTATATCATGTATAAAGGTGTCTTGTACCTGCAAAAAGCAGACTGCGGCATTCTCCTTGGATCAGCGGACATGTTGGATGACAGCGTCTGGGCCTGAGAGGACCTGACTTCCATCTCCTTTATTTGACAGACGCATTCATGGAGGCCCAAAGAGGTGCTCTGGAACCTGCTACTTAATTTCCCTGAGACCCCAGGCAGGCCAGCTACCCTCTCATCCAGGCAAAGATCACTTCTTAGGTGCCTACTGAGTACTAAGCACTGAGGCTACGAGACAGCCATGAAATAACCCTTGCCCTCCTGGGGCTTACATTTTATCAGGGGAGATGCATATATGCATTTATACAGAATTTCTAAAAACTCATACTAGCACTAGCAACTGAAGGCGTCAGAAAGAGCTTTATTCATTTTTTTTAACTCCTACCTTCCATCTTAGAATCAATACTGTGTTTTGGTTCCAAGGCAGAAGAGCAGTAAGGGCTAGACAATAGGGGGTGAAGTGACTTGCCCAGGGTCACACAGCCAGGAAGTGTCTGGGGTCAGATTTGAACCCAGGACCTCCTGTCTCTAGGCCTGGCACTGCACCCACTGAATCACCTAGTTGCCCCCCAGGCTTTATTTGTGTTGAAGGTAAAGCTCCAGCTGGGTCTGAAAGGAAAAGGGGATTCTTTGAGGTGGAAGTGAGGAGTGGATGTATTCTAGGCCTGGGGAAGCTCTTGTGTGAAGAATACCCCAAAGGCTGGTTTGACCAGACCACAAAGGAAGGGAAATAAGGTCAGCTTGGACGGGGTGGAGATGGCTTTAAATACCAGATGGAAGAGTTCACATTTTATCCCAGAAAGAGAAGGGAACTACTGCAGTTTATTGAGGAGGGGATGGACTGGTCAGTTTATCTCATAGGAAAATCACTGGCAGCTGTATGAAGGATGGCCTGGAGAGGGGAAGAGGCTCGAGGCAGGAGAACGATGAAGGGGCTGTTTCCGTAGTCTGGTGAGAGAGGATGGACAAGAGCCCAGGCTGGGGCAGACGCCGCCCCTCCTCTGTCGGATCGGACGCATACTTGCCGCAGCTCCTCTACAAAGTCATCGCAAGGGTGGAATCAGATGCGGCGTGGCCGAGAGTGGATGGTGGTGAAGCCGTCTGTCAGGGGGGTGGTTGGCGTTATTCTTTTCATCCATCCTCACATCATCTTCCGAATTTGGCCTATTCTGATGAGCAAGAGAAGGGCTTAATTCGGAGAAGCCTTGAAAGAGCGAGGCGTGCACGAGGCTGCACACATTTGGCTACGAGGTGTCTTCCGTCCCACGACTGACTGCGCAGTGGAATGACACGCTGAGGGAGCAGGACTACCCCGGGTGTGGTCTTTCCTTGCTAACGACTGGCCAAGGCGGCCCAGAAGAGGGCCCAACATAACTCGTGTCATGAGGAGCCACACACAGGGGAAGCCGTTTAGAGCCAGGCCCCTCCTGGACCAGCGTGGTCAGGAAAGTGGCCGTCCAAGGAGCATCTCTCCCACACCTGGCAAGCTCTCCAGCAAACGACGGGGGCCCCGGCCCGGGCTACAGAGGCATCATGGACCCTGCGGGGCTGCCTCTGCCTTCTCACACGCTCTTTGTTTCCCAGCGGGCAGTGCCAGGGGTGGCGCCGCAGGGCAAGCGATCGTCCCCTCTTCTTCCACTCTGGCCATTTGCCCGACTCTTGCTCACACACAAAGCGGCCTCTGCCAAACTAGTTGAGAAGGCAGATTTTTGGTGATGCTCTCGGGATACCAGCCCCCTTTGCCTCAGGCACAGAAGTAGCAACAACCCAGGGGTAAAAACCCAGGAACTGTTGTGTCTTCTGGCAGGATGGCCTGGCTCCTTCCCCTCCCTTCCCCAGGCTTGGATAGAAGGCCTTCCCTCTCTCACAGAAGACCCTGGCCCAGGAAGCAGGCTCTTGTGGCCACAAAGCCTGGTCTTCCAAGCCAGTGTCCCCAGGCTTAACTTTTTCTTTGGAGAAAAATTGTTTCTGTACTCAGTCTCCGTGTATGCCTTCATTGGATCTCACGGTTAGCTTTCCACATCACTTCTGATTTTAATCTCCAGATCTTTGTGAGGGTTGTTGCAGCCTCCAAAGCACTCTGGTGGGCACAGTTTCCACAGCTAAACCCTTTCTGCCCTCCCATGCAGATGAGGGGGCCCAGGAAGGCTACAGAGACGTGGAGAAGAGCCAGGGTCCGTCCCACCTGCCTAGCCACTTCCCAGCCTTTCCTTCCTGTGTAGACATGGTTGTCAGAGTCTGAAGATCGAGCTTCTGGGGCTGCCCAGCGGAGACTAGCGAGCCGTGGGAGAGGGGCCCGATGGCACGCTGCAGTCCTTCAGCAGCCGTCCACAGAAGTGTCCTGATCACCTTCCAGGCCCTTCAGCAGGCTGCATGGCCAAGCAAGGCCGCAGAGCCTTTGCACTCACCCTGGCCGCCTCCAAAGAAGAGTAAGCGGGGATCGTGGCTCTGCCTTTCCAGGAGGACAAACGACAATATATTGAATCCCTTTTCAAAAGCCCCCCAGTCGATGATAGACTCCTGGTCATTCGATCTCAAAGGGACCGTAGCCACCACCTAATCTTATTCCCTCATTTTACTGAGGAAAGAGATAGAGGCCCAAAGAGGCCAGTGACTCCCCAAGACTGTACTGGCGGCGAGGAGCAGAATCGGGGTCGTCGATGGAATGAAAGCCATTCTCCTTCCATGAGCCTGGAAGTCCTGCCGCTCCCCCGCCTGGCCCCATCTTTCATCACCCCACTTCCCTCGTGCAGTGCCTGTTTCATCTGCACAGGATCTGGCTGGCCACGGCCTTCCCAATCGATGGGATGGCCGGAGGCTCTCCTATCACTGAACGCCTTTTCCTAGAATACACACCCCGCCCAGCCCCTTAGAGCTCCCGGACAGATTCCAGCTCTTCCTTCCAAGCCCAGGGAAATGCCAGCTCACCCGTGAACCTTTCACCACCACTGCCACAACCACTCCCTTCTCCCCAGCTGGGAGTGATCACAGACTGGATCCTTCCATCAGAGATCTCATAACACTTAATGCATTTGTCATATTCTAATTTGAATCGTAAGGACCTCGGAGAGGAGCGACCATGTCTTTTTTTATGGCTTTATCTCCAGGACCCACAATTGAACTCTTTGTGTGTGTGTGTGTGTGTGTGTGTGTGTGTGTGTGTGTGTGTGTGTGTATAGTAGGTGCCTAATAAATGCTTTGAAATTGAATGATTGGATACAACATCCCCCCTTTTCCTTTATAAATATTTGTTTAGTTTAATTGTACTGGAAAGAATTCGGAAGTCTTGACTCAGTTCTCAGCTTTGCCACTTACAACTCGTGAAACCTTGAGTAGGCCCCTTCTTCCTATTGTTAGGCCTATTCTTCTTTCCATATAAAAGGAGAGTTTTGGATTGTGTGTTCTCTAAAAACCTTCTTTTTGGAGCGGGGCAGTGAAGTGACTCAGTGGATTGAGAGCCAGGCCTGTAGTTTGGAGCTCCTGGCTTCAAATTTGTCCTTAGATACTTCTTGGCTGTGTCACCCTGGGCAAGTCACTTAACCCTAACTGCCTAACCCATATCACTCTTCTGCTTTAGAACCAACACATAGTATTGAGTCTAAGACAGAAGTAAGGTTTTTTAAACAAAAAAATTCTTTCTGACTAACTCCTGCCATCCTGTGACAGAAACCAGGGCAGCCTGGCTGTATCAATAAAGACGAAGCGCTCCTTTAGAACTTTGCAAATGTTTTTCCTGAGGGAGTGGATATGCTGAAGTGTTTGACTCATTTTCTAGTTCTGTCCCCAGTTTTAGTTACTAGTAGCTTTCTCCAAAATTTTCCATTAGTGCTGAAACCTCCAATTCTTGGGTCAAGGCCAAAATGAAATTTTTTGGAAAATTTGAGCTAAACCCATTGAACCATGAAGGGGGAAAATCTACTCCCCCTTCCCTCTTTCTGTTTAACTACACAAATATCCTGTTGGTGGTTTAAAAGGAGGAATGGTAAAAGGAGAATAGCGGAAGATGCTCTCATCATATGCTATATTCTGGACCATACAGAGGAGCCGGGAGAAACCTGGAAGTGTTATCTGGCTTTTAGTTCATGTTTCAGGCAGCTACTTCAATCCCTCCTTTATAGCTTTCTATAGATGCTACTGTGTACGTATAACCTCTCAGATCCCTCCCAATCCCAACGTTCTTTATGCTATGGTCTGATTTGACTTCTCGCCTTCCCATTCCACAGTTCTCAGTGCCCTCCTCCCTCTGACACTTCATTTCCTGATGGCTCCCCTAGATCTTCCCTTCTGTGAGTCTAGAGTTCTCAGCTTCCTTCACTCCTATAACAAGTCTCCCCCTCTCTGTCATGGAGATGCTTCAAGCTTCCATGTTTCTGACCTCGGATTTATCCTCCGCTCCTTACGCTTCCTCACCCAACAGATACAGTCTGGTTTCAAGTCTTGCCATTGCTTCTCCGAAGCATCTCTCCCATCTTACCTCTTCTCTCCACTCGAACACTGACAGTCTGGCCTCTGAGAAGGTTCTCTACATCTCCATTTTTCAGATCTCCAAATCCAAGCTTTTTTTCTTTTTAAACTGCTTAATACATGAACCTGAGGGGAGATCCCCTCTCGTCCCTTTCTATCAAGGGATTCAGTGGGTTTTAGTGAGGGATTGTACTGTAATTCTTTGGGAAACTGCAGAGTTGTACCCATTTTATGCATGTGATGCTGGGCGATTCTGCTGCTTCATTTTTTCCCCCATTTTGTTACGTCTCAGTTAAATATTTTGCTCTTGGTTTGGTACTTCCTGCCAGGCTGTGGACAACAGGCACATTCAAAAGGGGTCTGGAAGAATGATGTTCACACTTAGAATTGATTACCCAAAACATCACACCCCAAATCGAGCTTAACAAAGGGTTCCAGAAGTAAACTTTTAAGAGTAATAATTTCAAGAAATGAAATTGCTATAGAGAAAAAGATATGACTAGTCCTTCTATAGTTATTCTATTTAAAGATTTTAGAAAGAATAGCAGCCATAGTCATCTTATAGGGAGATCATAATTAATTTGCTACTTTCATCAAGTTGTTTTTTTTTTTTTAACCCTTGTACTTCGGTGTATTGTCTCATAGGTGGAAGAGTGGTAAGGGTGGGCAATGGGGGTCAAGTGACTTGCCCAGGGTCACACAGCTGGGAAGTGGATCAAGTTGATTTTTAATAATTTTTAAAATGTTTATTCCCTTTGGTCAGTTTTGGTTTTTTTGTAATTAAAATATTTTCTGCTCCGTCCAATCCCAGCTCTTGTTTTAATGAACAAAAACAAAATCAACCAAGAAAATAAAAATAACTTATAGTCACGGAGCCCCAGGATGTAAAAGCCTTAGAACATAGATTGCTAGAATTGAAGGGACCCTTAAAATCACTGAAAATAGACTATTGGAGCTAGAAAGTGCCCTCGGCCATAGAACAAAGAGCGTTTGAGCTGGAAGGGAGCTTAGAATCATCAACTCTTCCAGTGGAGAGTTTAAAGCAGTCTTTGGTGTGTGTGTCCCCAGATCCCTCATTTTATGGGTTATTGAGACTGGCCTTGGGGCACATGGTCAGGGAACCTCTCCCTTGGAGGCAGAGCCCAGGTCTTCTTTCTCCTGGTGCAGCGCTGAACTCGTAAGGAAGAGGCAGGATTAAAGATTTCTCTAGTTCCTGTTATTATGGGCCTGATGCTTTCCACATATTATCTTTGCAACTGTAGGAGGGCAGCAGCTAACACGATCCCCACTTTACAGATGAGAAAACGGAGGCAGGCAGAGGCGCAGAGGCTTGTCCAGAGTCACTCAGCCAGCAAGGATCCAGGCTGGATTTGAACTCAGGCTTTCTTGAGTGCAGGCCCGGCTTCTGGCCCTTTTCTCCCTGGCAGTCTGACTAGGCGGCTGCTCTGTTAAAGGAGAGCCCTTCCCAGAAGGGGTTGCAGGCTGACGCAGACGCGCGTCTCCCACTCCCCCCCCCCCCCATACAGGGTGTCCGTTTGCTTTCAGGACGCGTCCCCTCGGCCCCCTCCTCCTGCACAGATGGGTGGGCGACGCTTTAGTGTTCGGGGATCTGGATTGTGCCCCATCTGCTTCGGAGCAGTGGAGGTGCTCCGTGATGTCCTCTTGGAGTGTTGGGATGCCGCCAAACGCGGGACGTGTAGAGAGCTTTGACATTCTCCCTAAGACACAGAAGTCCGTGTGCCTCTCCGCAATGACAGCGGTCGGAGCGGTTTAACTGAGCATGCCGGAAGAGACGACCTCGGGCCGCCCCGCCCCGCCATGGCAGCTCTTCCCCGACAAAGCCTCGGAGACGTCATGACTTTCTTCCTGGCTTTGGCAGCGGCACGAATGGCTGTTGTGCTGGCTGACAGGCATCTGACCGCCGCTGGAAAGGGAGGGTCTCCTCGTGACGGGATGGCACATTGTCGATGTTTCTTGTGCCCACGCCCGGGGCCGCTGTGTGGGGCCTCATGGCGCCTTCATCCGTGATTGTGCACGAGATGTCAAGTGGCATCGCCCGGGGCACCTTCAAGAGCCACCATCGGGGAAGTCGCCCTTCGAGGGAACACCAACACGGAGCCGGCACTTCCCTCCCTTCCGTCGTGTCCCTCCGATTCCCAGCTGGCACGTTTCAAAGCCTGACGTTTCGCTTTCTTGGGGTTCATTTGAGCGAGGGAGGAGCACCGGACCGAGGCCATCGATCGGTGAAGGCGGGTCTGTAATGGGCAGGCTGGAGCCGCAGGAGTCCAGCTCTGACCCTCCTGGAGCAGGAGAAAGTGGGAAAGCCGGACACAGAGCCGGGCTCTTAACCTCCTAAAGCACTGAACGTTTCCTGTTCCCGGTATTAAGGCTGGTTGGTACAATAGTATCAGCCTTTTATCCTCTTTGTGGGGGAGGCTGGATTCTGGAAGATCTGTGATTTCGTCAGCAGGAGGAGATCCAGGTACGAGGCCTCCATTTACCCGCGCAGCTTGCTTCCGTCTGCCAATATGGCCCATTTTTATTCTTCAATCAATAAGTATTTATTAAGTGCCTGCTGTGTACCCGGCACCATGCTAGGTATTAAGTATTCAGAGAGAGAGCTAAAGTCTTAAGGATCCCCCGAGCCTCAGAGAAACTTTAAATGCCTCCTCCTGGGTCACTGAGTCGTAAATGTCAGAAGTAGGATTCGAAGCCGAGTCTTCCTTGCTACAAGTCCAGAATTCTAGTTCCTTACCCCAAACTCTTACCTTACTCTTATCTGCTCCTCCAAGCTGTCTCTGTGCCTCTGAATAGTCCAATTTTATTTCATTGTCATCAAGTCAAAAATTTTAAGTTGAGCAAATATCTGCCTTATTGCAGTTGATATGAGAATCAGTTAAGGAAACCAGGGATTTGTAACTAGGAGAAGTCGAGAAAGGGAGAAGATACCTGATCACACTCTTTAAATAGCCGAAAGGGTAAGACTTAACCCCAGTAGGGAAGAGTTAAAGGACCAGATTTCAGGTCACTGTAAGAAAGAACTTTTTAGCCACTGGAGATAATCAGCCATGGAATTAGCCATCTAATGCTCATGACTATAGACAACTGGGATTAATGATGAAGACACCCTCTAAACTCACTTATTCTGGAAATGATGCCTAATGGAGGTAAGCTTCATGCCTTATTTTGGCCTCTCAGAAGGCTTCTGTTTCTTTATGACTCAATTTAGATGTCACCTCCTTCTTCTCCCAGCCTTCTCCTAGTCCTTCTCCCCTTCACATTACCATTTTACTTATTTATGGACTTCCTGATTCTCCCAGTCCCACCATGAACTCCTTCAAGATGGAAGGAGGGTTCCAGTTTAAATTAGATTTTTGCTCACCAGAAACAATGAAAGTTTACATTGAACATAGCCACTGGGGTTACTTCCTCAGCTCCTACTAACATTAGCAAGAGGGTTGCTGACTTCTCTGAGGGTTCTAGGAATGTCCCTGAGAGACAGCTTTCTAGTACTCTTACAGCTCAAAGCCTCCACTGAGGCATTCCCCACTATTAATCAACCAATTAAACCCTGTTAGCTTTTTTATTTTTTATTTTTTTTTATTTTAAACCCTTAACTTCTGTGTATTGGTTCCAAGGCAGAAGAACGGTAAGGGTAGGCAATGGGGGTCAAGTGACTTGCCCAGGGTCACACAGCTGGAAAGTGTCTGAGGCCAGATTTGAACCTAGGACCTCCCGTCTCTAGGCCTGACTCTCAATCCACTGAGCTACCCAGCTGCCCCCTCACTACCCTGTTAGCTTTTAGAAGAGGCATTTGCTTAGAAAGTATAGAAAGAATAGTCGATGTAAAACTTTCCCCCTTTCCCTAGAGGCACACTCTTCTCTTGTACTCATGAAGTTCTCCAAGAATATGGGTTTCTTATTTTGTTATAGTTTGTGAGATATTGGTCTATTCTTAGTTTCTGCCATACAGTTTTCCAAATTGCCCAGCAGTTTTTGTGAAATAGTGAGTTCTTATCCCAAAAAGAGGAAGGGTCTTTGAGTTTATCAAATACTAGGTTCCTCAGGTCATTTACCCCTGTAAATTGTATAATTTAATTTATTCCATTGATCTACAGTTCAATTTCTTAAGGTACCAGACTGTTTTGATGATTGCTGCTTTATAGTCCAGTTTGAGATCTGGTACTGCTAGGCTACCTTCCTTCACATTTTTTTTTTCATTAAATCTCTTGATATTCCTGACCTTTTGTTCTTTCAGATGAATTTTGTTATTATTTTTTCTAGTTCTATAAAATAGTTTTTCCTAGTTTGTTTGGCATGGCACTGAATAAGTAAATTAATTTAGGTTGAATTGTCATTTTTGTTATATACCCATGAGCAATTAATATTTTTCCAATCGTTCAGACCTCACTTTACTTATGTGTGAAGTGTTTTGTAATTGTGCTCATATAATTAATTCCTGGATTTGTCTGGGCAAGTACATTCTCAGGTATTTAATATTATCTAGAGTTAAGTCAAATATTTCTTTCATCTGTCTCTTGCTGCTGAACATTGTTGGTAATTTGTAGAAATGTTGATGATTTATGTGGATTTATCTTGTACCCTGAAACTTATAAAAGTTATTAATTATTTCAACTAGTTTTTTAATTGATTCTCTAAGTATACCATCATATCATCTGCAAAGAGTGATAGTTTAGTTTCCTCATCGCCTACTTTAATTCATTTGATTATCTTTTCTTATTGCTTAAGCTACCATTTTCAATACAATATTAAATAATGGTGGTGATGATGGACATCCTTGCTTCACCCCTGATTTTACTGGGAAGGTTTCTAACTTATCTCCATTACAGATGCTATTTGCTGCTGGTTTTAGGTAAATACTACTTATTTTAAGGAATAGTGCATTTATTCTTATGCTTCCTAGTATGGTTTTTTAAAATGGAAATGAGTATATAGTATTGATTCTAAAGAGGAAAGTAAGAGTTTAAAAAAATAAAGTGCAATAGTAGTTAGGCATGTGTAGGAGACATGTATGGCGAACAGGAACCTCCTGACTCCTGGTTCTAAAAGTTCTTTTCTCCTTCATGGAGTCCTTGTGGAATTTGCTTAGGCATGACTCCCTGCTAAGAGAGCCATCCCTGTTCCTTCTGGGAAATACCAGTGGCTTCCCTGAACTTGCTCTGGACCTTGCTGTTGTGACCACAGAATGACTTCCTGAACACGTCTCTCTCATGGCTACTGCTTGACCAGTCCTATCTTCTCTGTTGACTCCAAGCCACCACTGTTGGCTCCAGTACCCTGCCACTACCTAGGGGGGTCAGAGGGGCTGCTGAACAGACCTCTGATGGGACTTTTTAGATCTCTCAAACTCATTAGGCCACTTAGATACTCCCGTCTCAGATTGCTAATTCACCTAAGTCCAGGGAAGAGTAGGACAAAACAAACGGAGGGACTGTGTGCTCACACACGGCAACCAGCTGCAGCTCAGAATTGTCTTCTTCCAAAAAAGAAAGACCGAGAAATGGGCAGGTCAGACCTTCTGCATAGGGTTAGTTCTGACTGTGGTAACTCCTGAGATCAGTTCTTCTAATTGGAACATGACTCATCCTTACATAGCACCAGGCTGGCCCCAATCCACTCCTGGCCACAGGCAGGATCCCCAAGAGCTCGTATGACCTGCTCACGATCGTAAGCTAGGAAAGACCAGAACTGGGAGCTGAATTCAAGCCTTCTGACTCCAGGTCCAAGACCCTTCAGACTGTACGATGCATCTCCCAAGATGTCTTCCTTTGGTCCTGGCTTTCTAATCTCTCTTTGCTAAAGAAACATCCCTAGATAATGAAATACTTTATCTTGAGAGTAGGCTCCTGGGTTTTAGCATTGTCTTAGTACAGGATGTACACAGATCTGGTAGGTTTCATTTAGAAGTATGCTGGTAAATGTTTAACAATCTGCTCTCCAAGAAATAAAATGTGCCTACTATACACTTTTATGTTTAATTTGCATTATTAACATTTCCTTCACCACTTTATTAGAGAGTCAACAAAACAATAAACCAAGCCCCAATTTGTGGCGTTTGCTGGTTTCTGAGAATTTAACAACCAGTTCCCTTAGCTGGCTTCCCATACCCCTGTTTTCGTCTCTCTCCTAAATAGTTCAGGAAGCTTAGGTGGAAACACACAGGGACTTTACCAAAAAAAATTTAATTTAACCAAACAATGAAAACAAGCAGAATGTTCACACACACACAGAGAGGGAGAGACTAGAGACAAAGAATGAGCTTTTTAGACAAGAAAAATTTCAAAAATCTTATCTGTTTAGGAGGATAGTTGGATATAATTCTGACCTAAGTGACCTGAATTCTATCATTCTTGGCTTTTGTTGTCATCATGGTAGTTGCTATCATCATCGTCATCGTTGTTTTTGTCGTCGTCATCCAGGAGGGATCAGTGGCATCACAAGATGGCGTTTTGGCTTGTTCGTGAGTTGGATTGGAGTGAGGCAGAGAGTTGCCCCAATTCATCAGCCTCATTCTCTCTTGTGTTGTTTTTAGAAAAGAAAACCTGCCTTTTAGACTCTGAAGTTCCGACTGGTACCCAGCACACGTGTTGGAAAGGGAGATTAAGCTTTGGAGAGATTAGACTCATGCGTGTATCCGAGACATTAATGTCTTTGTGTTGATGTTTTCTCTTAAAGATGAGAACCAAAATGAGTTACTTTACTGAACACTCATCATTGCTTTTGCCTAAAGCTTTTGGCTTGGAACAAACTGAGGCAGGCCTATCAAGGTCATTGAGGACACCTCACCTTCCCTGGGCAAGCTGAGAGCTTGGGCAGAGCTGGGGGGAGGTGGAGGCAGGTAGCAGAGAGGACAATGATTGCTCTGGAATTCCAGGGTTCCACACACTGGGTGAGTCCTTTTAGGAGGTCATTATTAGTATTTGGGAGGCAGTTCCTTTTCTTCCCTCTCTGTGTGAGGTTTTTTTTGAGTCTAGATTTGGAAGTTCTATTAACTAGCATTTTATTGGCCCTCGTGAGATGTTTTCTTTTGTGATTCCAAATGTTTGTGGCTGCTCTGAGTTTTTCTTTTTAATTTCAGTTCCTGTGATATTGGGACCAGCTGGCTGAAGTTATTTTATGTCTTGTTGCAGGAAGGTATTAAAACCAAACTCTGTCGAGCAAAGGTTCAATCATTTCGTTTGCTATTCTTACTCTTAAAAGAAATATTCAGTTTGATTCTTTACTTCTGGCTCCACAGGGTATAACAATATACTTTTTTGAAGCTAGTAGAATGGGAAACTCTCCCTCTGACATCCTTAGAGGGAGTAAGATTAATTTTTCTACCCTAGTAAAAGACTAAAAAGCAAAGCTTGGATGCTAGAGTTTGAAAGGATGTTTGAGCAGATAGTAAGAGGTCAATGGGATCTTAGATGTAATCTAATCAAACTACTTCTCGATGTAGAAATAAGGAAACCTGAAAATGTCTAGGAAGAGGAAGTGACTTTTTTAAGGTGGCTGTGACCAGAACCCGTCTCTTCTGATTTCTGGTCTGATTAGAGGGAAAATCAAAGATGCCACACAACTGAAAAAGGCAAGGGTTGCTGTGATGTTTAGAAAGGGAAAAGGGGGGAGCAGCTAGGTGGTTCAGTGGATAGAGAGCCAGGCCTGAAGATGGGAGATCTTGAGTTCAAATCTGGCCTCAGATACTTTCCAGCTGTGTGACCCTGGGCAAGTCACTTAATTAACCCCCATTGCCCAGCCCTTACCGCTCTTCTGCCTTGGAACCAATACAGTATATTGATTCTAAGATGGAAGGTGAGAGTTTTTTTAAGTTTGTTTTTTTTTTTTAAGGAAAGAAAGTGGAATGTGAATGATGGCAGCCAGCAGGGAGTAGTCATCACAAAGCTAGCAGGGCTTCATCAAGAGCTGGGCATGCTGGTGTCATGAGAGTTGGTCGGGACAGGCATGAAGCTTCTTTTTCTGCCGCCTGACAGCCACAGGTATGTGACCCAGTGCTGGAGGTGCTGGACACTTGGAGCTTGGCAAATGCCGGGGCTGCTTCCTGGCTGCCAACTCTTTGCTTTTGGAGATGATAAAGTGTTTTTTTTTTGGTCACTGAGCATAAAGTGCCAGTGATCTCAGGGCACGTTTTCCCCCCTTCTTTAACCCTTACTTTCTACCTTAGAATCAATACTGTGTTTTGGTTCCAAGGCTGAAGAGTGGTAAGAGCTAGGCAATAGGGGTCAAGTGACTTGCCCAGGGTCACACAGCTAGGAAATGTCTGGGACTAGATTTGAACCCAGAACCCCCTATATCCAGACCTGGTGCTCCATCCATTGAGCCACTTAGCTGCCCACTCAGGGTACTCTTAAGAAAGAGTATGAGTCCAGCATGAGCCGGGTCTCTTTATGCCCACAACCTCACTCTTGGCCCCACTTCTTGTAGGGGCTCCCTCTCCTCATGCTTCCCCCTTCTCTGCTCCCTGTGCCCTTGGGACTTTGGCCCTGATGCCTTCTGTCTCCGAGGTAGAAGATGGGAGAGTGTGATTGCCTAGATAGGAAAAAAAGAGTCATTGGCCTCGGGGAACTTTCCTTCTAATGGGAAAGACAAGAGGTGAGTAACTGGGGCCATCCTTGGTCGGGGGGATGCAGAGGAGAGGCCATTTCAGAGAGGGGGCCCCGGCTGCTTCTGGGCTGGGAAGGATCTCACGCAGAGGGTGGGCTCTGAGTTGAGCCCTGAAGGGAGTCAGGGAGGCCAGCATGCCTGGCTGAGGCAGAGCCACTGCAAAGGCCCCAAGTGAGGAGACGACACTTGATGGGAGAGGAAGAGGCGGTAGTAGCTGGAGGAAGAATGGAAAGGGAAGAAAAGGCCAGCTCAGGGAGCTTCTAAATGCCAAGTGAAGGAGCTAATGTTGTTTCACCAATAAAATACGTGTGCTGGAACGTCAGGGACTGCCTTGTTTTTGTCCTTCTATCCTCTCATTGTGTCCGAGGCCAGGTTTGAACTCGGGCAGAGGACTTCAGCCCGCACTCTAGCCACCGCACCATGTAGTCACGCCCGTCCTCTCAACCTCGTGCTTCACAAATGCTTGTCCAGGTGCCGGGGAGACCCGAGATCAGACCCCACCGTAGACATGTACCAGCTCCGCGAGCTGGCCAAGCCGCTTAAACTCTGCCGTCCTACTTTCCTCCTCCACAGCATGGGCAGAGCAAAGCCTACTCCGCGGGGCTGCTGCGAAGCTGGCGCCGGAGAATGGGCTTCGCCACGTCCTGCAGTGCCAAGGTCGGGGGCTTGTTGTTGCCTGCAGGAGGTGGCTGAGGAATCGGATAAAGTCACCTACGCTTTGCTGCAAGTGGGGATCCCGTCACGTCGTCCGGTGCCTCCCGCGCCAAGCGCTGGCCTAGAGGAGCTGAGGCCTGCCTGTTCCCGTCCTGCCCTTCTTGTGCCCCAAAGTGCTGAGCTCTTCGGTGAGACACCCACGGGGCTGCGGGGGACAACTCCCAGGCCCGACCCCAGGGCTTGGTTCTGGCCCCCGCCGTGACTCACCGTGTCACACTTTCGGGGATGGTACTGGACGGCGGTTATTTGTACAATCATCCTGTGACTGGGGCAAGCCTGGGGCTCCCAGCGCCTTTGGCCACGCTGACCCACGACCAAGAGAGATGCCCGCCCACGGGAGGACCCTTCCCCCGCCAGGGCTCCCCATGCCCACCAGTCAGAGCTGCCACCCTTTCCCTGAGGACATTTTCACAGGCCTGCCTGAGTAGCGGTGCTGCAGGCAGGCTCTTCCTGGCCTCTCATGGGGGAGTGTAAGGATGGACGTTGGGCCCACGTCCAGTTTCCTTTACCAGGCGGGATTCAAATAGAAGTGAAAGCCTCTTGTAAACGTAAAGCGCTCTATGAACATGGTTTATTAAGATAACACGGCATCGAAGGGAAGAGGATTCTCCATTGGCTGTGGAAAGCTCTCTTAGCCTACAAGAAAGCAGGAGGGGAAGGGGCTGATAGAAAAGGGCACACTGGGAGAGGTGGAGGACAGAAACCAAACGGGAGAAATAGGATGGAGAGTAATTCACAGTAATCAGAATGGTGCAAAAAGTTTCTACAAGCTGCTCTAATAAAGGCCTCATTTCTCAAATACATAAAGAAATGAGTAAAATGTATAAGAATACAAGCCATTGGGGACAGCTGGGTAGCTCAGTGGATGGAGAGTCAGACCTAGAGACGGGAGGTCCTGGGTTCAAATCCGGCCTCAGACACTTCCCAGCTGTGTGACCCTGGGCAAGTCACTTGACCCCCATTGCCCACCCTTACCACTCTTCCACCTAGGAGCCAATACACAGAAGTTAAGGGTTTAAAAATATTTTTTAAAAAAATACAAGCCATTTTCCAACTGATTAATGGTCAAAGAACATGAACAGGTAGTTCTGAGACAAAGTAATCAAAGCTCTTTATAGACATGCAGAAAAAGTACTCCAAATCACTATTGATGAGAGAAATGCAAATTAAAACAGTGGTGGGGTACCACCCCACACCTATCAGATTGACTGTTATGACAGAAAAGGAAAAGGATGAATCTTGAAGGGATGTAGGAGAACTGAGCCACTAATGCACCGCTGGGGGAGTTATGAATGATTCAGCCATTCTAGAGAGAGATTTGGACCTGCGCCTAAAGGGTTATAAAGCAGGACAGACCCTTCGACCTGGCAGTGCCATTACTAGGCTTGTATCCCCAAAAGAGAAAAAACAGAAAGGGGCAGGACCTCTGTGCACAAATGTACACAGATATTTAAAGCAGCTCTTTGTGTGGTGGGGGCACCTCTCTGTTGGGGAATGACTAAGTTATAGTATACGCATATAATGAATCCTGTTGTGCTATAAGACATGAGAAATAGGAGGAGCTCAGAAAAACCTGCAAAGACTCACAGAAACTGAAACAGAGTGAAATAAGCAGAACCAGAAGAACATTGTACAACGACAGGAATACTGTACAGTGAAGAACAAGCCATTCTCAGCAATTTAATGGTCTAAAACAGTGATGGGCAAACTACAGGCCAGATGTGGCCCCCTGAAATGTTCTACCCAGCTGTGTGACATTATTCCTAATCTGACACATACAATGAGTAGGATACAACACAATGAAACTTTGAAAGAGTTGCCTTAGAAACAGACTGACAGATGAGCATTTCCTTTCTTTTGTCCCCCTCTTTAAAAAGTTTGCCCATCACTGGCCTAAAATGATCCCAAAGGACTCATGATAAAAAAAAAAAATGCCATATGCTTCCAGAGGAACTGACGAGTCTGAGTCCAAACCAAAGAAAACTTTCACTTTCTTAATTTTTTTTTGTTCAAATTTCCTTCCACAAAAGAATTAATATTGAAAAATTATTTACATGATTACACATGTGAAATCTATATGGAATTGCTTACTATCTCACCAGAAGGGTTGGAGGAAGGGAAGTAGAGAATTTAAGACTCAAACTTTTTTTTATAATGTTGACACTGTTTTTACATGTAATTGGGGGGAAAATTAAATTAGATTTAAAAAGAAAAAGAAAGACAAATCTCTACCTTTCCCCACCTTTCGAGCTTACCACCAAGAATTGGGAAGGAAAAAAGAAAGAAAACTACCAAACTGACCATCCAAATCACAACCCATTGGATTTTTAAAAATTAATTAATGTGTTTTTAGAAGCACCAAGTGAAAACTTGAAAACTGTAGAACAGTTAGGTCTAGTTCAGTGAAAATATTGTTGTGATCCCAAAGCTCCAATGGATGTTCTTAGATGTCTGAAATGAAAAATAGATTCATTTCCAATGCACATTCTTGGCATTCTTTGAGTCTCACAGTTAAGGATTCAACCTGTGCGCTATAAAACGAATCTTTTGGAATTGATCAAATGGACAAAGGATGTGTTTCATCTTTACCATCAGATATATATTCAGCTCCTTTGGGCTTCCCCCATCCATCAGTTTCTTTCTTACTCCTTTTTTTCTTATCCCAATGCTTGATTGATAGTACATTTGGAGTATTTAGTACTTCTCTTTAAGGAACTGGTATTAAGTCATGGGTGATATTTTTATACTTTCTGTTCTTTATTTTTAAAAATTCTATGCCAGCACCAGCACCCATTCAGTGGTGTTGTAGAGCCAATATTTCTCTGTCTTTTACTTTCCTTCAAGAATGTCCTGGCTTTCCCATGTTCTTTGTGGTGGCAAAACATTGGAAAATGAGGGGGTGTCCCTTGATTGGGGAATGGCTGAACAAATTGTGGTATCTGCTGGTGATAGAATACTATTGTGCTCAAAGGAATGATGAACTGGAGGAATTCCATGTAAACTGGAAAGACTTCCAGGAACTGATGCAAAGTGAAAGGAGCAGAACCAGGAGAAAATTGTACAGAGATGGCTACACTGTGGCACAGTTGAATATAATGGACTTCTCTACTAGCAGCAATGCAATGATCCAGGACAATGCTGAGGGACTTATGAAAAAGAATGCTATCCACATTCAGAGGAAGATCTGTGGGAGCAGAAACAAAGAAGAAAAATTGCTTGATCACATGGTTCGATGGGAATGTGACTGGGGATGTAGATTCTAAGTGATCACCTTAATGCAAATATTAATAATATAGAAATAGGTCTTAGTCAATGACACATGTAAAACCCAGTGGAATTGCTTGTTAGCTACAGGAGGGGATTGGGAGGAGGGAAGGGGGAGAACATGATTCATGTAACTATGGAAAAATATTCTAAATTAATTAATTAATCAAATAAACTTTAAAAATAAAAAGATTAAAATTGGAAAATATATATCCATATATAATTAAAAAAAAAAAGCCCTGGCTCTCTAGCAGCACAGATAGAGATGAATTAAGAGGTGTGTGGAATTTCCTCCCTTGGGTCCAATCAAAATTTTAGCCTAGCTATGAATGTGTATTAATTTCCCAGACATATTTGATTACAATTTTAGTCTTCATTCTTAGCTCCTTTCCTGTCATGCTTAAATTCCATTTTCTAGATTGTTTCCATGATCTACCTTCAGATTGATGAACAATTCATTATGTAAATGTGACATGCTCCTTGAATTCTGTTTTATGGCAAAGTTGTGGTATGAATCTTGCCATGAAATTTACATTTGATTTGACCTATGCAAAGCAAATTATTAAATTTGAATTTTAAGCAGTACACAAATGACCAGAGATGAATTACAAGTTCAATGTATTCTGCTTTACCCAATCTTGATCAGAGTTAATTAGGTAATCAAATGTCAATTTTAAACCAATTTAGTTGTTGCGTAGAGAACATACTGGTTGCTGTTATATTTGTTGATCATTGTTCTTAATGAACAAAATAATATTTGTGAATTTGCTTAATGAAACAAATATTTAAATTTGTTAGAATGAGGTTTTTAAAGAGCAAGTGGTTTTGGAGTGTAAAAAATGTTCTAGATTAATTTTGATGGAATTATGTTTTCGTGTCACTGTAAAATGAAATGAACATTTTAATCAAGCATTGCATACAACTTCCCCTAATTAATTGGTACACAGTAGTTTAACAGATTCACTCTATATAAATCAATTAAATGATGGCTCTTAGAAGCCATATCGGAGTACATTTTCATGGCAGAGTTGCTACCTCTAAAAGGTCTTCCTGCCTTTTCTTTCCAGGTTGAGTTGGGAAGGATTTGGTTTAGAATCATGGCTGTTAGAAGGGTAAGAGCTGATGATGTCTCAACCTCAGACAAAGGCACACCCAAGCACATTGGGGAGGGCTCAGAAGTCACTGTCCAGAGTTTAACTGGCCCCTCGCCTTGGGATACTCCTCCAGGGGAGCCCCAAGCCTGGCAGGTGGGATTCGCCCCAGAGACCGCAGGTGGCTGCCTGGCCAGGTGCCGAATAACCGGGCAGGGCCAACACGGGCCAGAGGGACGGGAGCCATCCCTGCTGGGACAGACGGCCTGCCTCTTCTCCCCTTCCCAGATCTCTTGGATTCTGAGTGAGTTCCTTGGTTTAATAGGAGCTCGGTGCAGAGGTGCGCCCCTGCCCTCAGGCAGACCGGGTCTGGGCCCCTTCACCGAGCTTCCTCCACTATTCCACAGCCGCTGCCTTCTTGTCTTTCCATAGAATAGCTCGATCCAATGAAGACCCGTCCAGAAATGGTGCTTCCTCCAGCCTCTTGGCCTCGTCCAGGCAGGCTCAAGAGTAGGAGAGAAGCTGATGCAGCCCTTGGGGCTACTGGTGGCAGCCGTCCCCGGACCTTTCCCGCTTCCCCTAAGGCAGTGGCATTCCGGGGACCACATTTACTGAGGCCCTGCCGTGTGCGGGGGATCCTGGGACAGAAGGGAGGCCGAGCCTGCCTTCATGGAGCCTTCCTGGGTGGGGAGTGAGCTCCCAGGCCAGCTGCTGGGCAGTCACGACCCAGAGGCCCATCCCAGCTCCCTCGTGCCACAGGGGGACGTCGGGGCCTCTCCCCGATGCTGGGCGCTTCCCCACCCTATCATCAGCTGATAGTCAGACTGAATTTAGCTTAGAAAGGGTCATCTGCGCAGGAGGTATAAGAGTGGCGGGTGCGAAACATCCCCCCCAAGCCTCAGGCCCTCTCAGTGCAAGCCATGAAGGCACGGCCCAGCTTTTGGATGTGTTCTGGGGGGAGTCCTTAAGGGAGTCGCTTGGAGACAGTGTGATTTTTCTGCTAGGCCCTTTGTAGAGGCAAGTAGGGAGTGCCTCAGTGCCTAGAGAGCTGGGCCTGGACTTAGGAAGACCTGAGTGCAAATCCTGCCTTCGCTGCTTACTTATGACCCTGGGCATGTCACTTGGCCCCTGTCTGTAAAATGGGATAATAATCACAATTCCCTCCCAGGGTGGAGGTGAGGATCCTAAGTGGGAAGTGCTGAGCGCTGTGCCCGGCCCATAGTAGTGCTTCAGAAAGGCTTCCCTTTCTTTATCCTTTCTGCCCTTTGCTCCGGAGGGGAGCTCGTAGGGGACAGGGCTAGGCCCTGAGGTACAAGGGCCTCCCCACAGACGACCCCTCTCTCCTCCCCACTTGCTCTCATTAGTTCCTTCGTTGGATTCCGTTTGGATTGGATCCCGCCTCTTAAGGTGCCGGGGTTTGGGATGTCAGACTTCCTTCAGATGAGGCCGAGATGTTGCTGTGTGTGTGTCTGCGTGTGCACACGTGTGTGAGGACGTGTGTGATTGTACCTTGGGGCAGGACGCAGCCACAGCCAGGGGCAGGGGTCAAACAAGGCCTCACACAAGGAGACGGACGGGCCAGGGATTCTAGGAGGCGAATGAAGAGAGCGGGTGGGCCTGGGGGACCTCAGGGAGATGAGAGGAGCCCCCCGGGAAGAACAACAAGAAGGGCCTTTGGGAAGGCCTGGAGAGGGGGTGAAGAAGAGCGACAGGCCTGGCGAGGCCCGCCGAAGCAAGAGGGAATCACAAGCGCTGCCAGAGAAAGAGAAGGCCAGGGTCAGGCTGTGCTTCAGGAGGCTCTTTGGCCTTTCCATGAAGGATGTGCTAGAAGAGGGAATGGCCACAGAGAGGTCAGTGGGGAGGCTGTTGGTGTAGACCAGGTGAGAGGAACCTGGGCCTCTGCTAGAGGAATCCTGGGCACGCAAGCCAAGGTTAGAGCGGGAGGAGGTGGGAAGCTCGTTGAGCCCAGCTTCCTGGTTAGGGACGAGGACATTAAATAGAAAGGCTGTACTCCTGACATTTGGCTGGCATTTAAAGCACCCAATGCATGTAAGAGAGACGTTGGACTCTTTGAAGCTTCAAATAAAGGATTAGGAGGTCCAGGAAATCTAGAAGAAGCCTCACTAGCTCTGTTATGACTTAGTTTCTAAATCAGCTGTTTATTCCATCACTGTGAGATCCTGAGTTACACATCTCCAATTTCATTCATTGTTGTTGCTTAGTTGTTCTCAGTGATGTCTGACTCTTTGTGAGGTTTTCTTGGCCAAGATCCTGGAGCAGTTGGCCAGGCTTTCCTTCTTCAGCTCATTTTATAGATGAGGAAACTGAAGCCAAAAGGGTGAAGTGACTTGGCCAGAGCCACCCAGTTAAGTATCTGAAGTCAAATTTGAACTCAGATCTTCCTGAATCTGGGCCCGACACTGTCCACAGTGCTACCTAACTATCCCTTTATGCCTATCTTCATTTCACATTATTTAAACAAACCAGAAAGGTAGAGACGTCAGAGGCTGTGCCAGATACTTAACATTTTTTCATTAGTCATCACAGAGGAGAGGAAGAAGTAGTTAATGAATATGGCTTCATCATTTTAAAATTTCATTTTTTTTTCAATAAACCAAAAATCTACCTTCTCTCTCTTCTATTCTGCCTCTCACTGAAAAAGAAAGAAAAACAAAACCCTGGGAACAAATATGCAGTCAAGTAAACCATTCCTTTATTGGCCAGGTCTAAAAATAGACAGGTCCCATTCTGCACCCACTTTTCATCACCTCCCGGAAAGCATATGGACATTATGCCCTTCATGAATGATGAATCCTCTCAAGTTTGGAGTTGGTTATAAAATCTGTTATAATTGTAGATGGAATTTCTCTTTCTAGCTTTGTCCTGCTAGGTTTTGTTGATAATATACAAAAATACTGATGATTTATGTAGGTTTCTTTTATATTGTACAACTCTGCTGAAGTTGTTAATTGTTTCAATTCATATTTACAGTATTTTAAAATACACTATCATGTCATCAGCAAAAAAGCAATAATTTGGTCTTCTCTTGATCTATTCTTATTCCCTCAACCTTCTTTTCTTGTCTCATCATTGCAGCTAGCATTTCTAGCAACTTATCATCAAATTAATAGGCATCTATTAAGTGCCTGCTTTGTGCCAGACACTATGCTAAATGCTTTACAATTATTATCTCATTTAATGTTCACAACAACCCTGGGAGGTAGGTGCTATTAATATTCCCATTTTATAGATAAGGGAAGCAGAGAGAGGTTAAGTGACTTGCCCAGGAAAATACAGCTCTTAAGTATTTGAGGTCAAATTTGAACTCAGGTCTTCCTGTCCAGTGTTCTGCTCACCAGGTCATCTACTTCAATCTATCAAATAATAATGGTGATAATTTTATCATCATTACATATAATACTGACTCTTGGATACCACTTATCACATAAAGGAATGATCCATTGTTCTTAAATTTTCTAGTTTGTTTTTTAAAACAGAAAGGGTCTTGGATCTTGTCCAAAACTTGCTCTTCATCTGTTGGTATAATTGCAAAATATTTCTTGTTCTTGTTTTTAATATGGTCTCTCATGTTGATAGTTTTTCTAATATTAAACCAACCAATTCCTGATATAAATCTAACCTGGCCATATTCTGTAATGTTTTTAATATGTCATATAGCTCCTATTAATATTTTAAACATTTTGCATCAATATTCATTAAGGATATTGGTCTATAGTTTGTTTTTCTTCTCTGTGTTAGCTTTCTCTGTTTTAAACTATATTTATATCACAGAAGGAATTTGGAAGAACCCATTCTTTCCCTATTTTTTTCAGATAGCTTATATAAGATTGGAATTAATTATTCTTTAAATGTTTACTAGCTAGCCTTTCCTGTAAATCCAAATGACATGGCACTTTTTACTTGGGGTACTCATTCATGGTGCATTCAATTTCTTTTCCTAAAATTGGATTACTTAAACTCTCAGTTTCTTCTGTTAATCTAGGAATTCTACATTTTTATAACTATTCATCCATTTCATTTAGATGTCAGTTTTTTGGGTACATGATTGGGCAAAATAGTTTTCAATAGTTTATTTCTTTGTTTTTTGTGAATTCACCTTTTTGATTATGGATACTGATTTTTATTTTCCTCTTTTCTAAAAAAACCTCAAATTAGATAAGTTTATCTATCTTAATTTTTAAAAACTCAGTTACTAGTTTTATATGTTAATTCAATGTGGCTTTTTTGTTTTCTAGATATGACCTCTAGTTTCATTTTGCCTTCTGTGTTAAATATAATGTCTATATGATATATATATAAAATATATAAAAAATTATTATATAAAATATAAATATAATGTCTAGACTCTTTTATTCATGCCTTCTAGGTAGTACAGTGTTCTTTTATTTTTAACTCTTCAGTAATATTTTATTTTTTCCCCCAATTACATATTGTAGCGCACTGTTCTTAAATGATCTCTATCTGTTTTCCAGGTCTGTTGTTTTTCATTAGATACCTATTATTTTAATCTGTTTTTTCCTGCCTTTTGAGTTTCTTTGAATGTGTCTTCTTGTCTCATGTAGCCATTAATTTGTAGTTGATTCATTCTAATTTTTAAGGGATCTGTTGCTTGGGTAAGTTGTTAATTCTTTTTCACTAATTCATAGCTCTTGTTTATTTTCTACTTCTTTCCTTTATTTTACAAAATAATGTAAAGCTTAAAACCCCCAAATCTTGCTTTATTTCTTCTAGGAACTCCTAGTTGAGCTTGTGTCCATGCTGCATTTTTCTTTGAAACTTTTCTTATAGACATTTTTCTCCTTTTATTTCTTGGCCTTTCCTTTTAAAAATGTTTATTTGTGAATTCTTCCAGCCTTACTTTCTGATTTTGGACTTTGCTTCACTGGAAGACTGCTATAGGAATCAGCCTCTGGCAGCCAGCTAGAAATCTCTGCAGGTTAAAAGTAGCAGAATCAAAGCCTTCCTTTTGGCCTGAGCTCTGCACTCTGGTTATTCTATGCTAGGCTTGAGCCCGAGATATGACCTGGATCTGAGATGTTCCACTTCTGACCCCGTTTTGTGCCCTGGACTGCCATCCCTAGGTTCAGTTTGCCTGCTCAGTCTGATCTGGATCTGGGACCCAGCTCTGGGTTATGAGCACCAGAATTGTCAGTCAGCACCTTTTCCTGGTCTCTATCTAGATTTTAAATCCCTTTCTGCGGACCCACGATCTCTTCTTGTCTTACTGCATAATTGCATTCGTATAGATCAGTGGTCCCCAAACTTTTTTGGCCTGCCGCCCTCTTTCCAGAAAAAATATCACTCAGTCCCCTGGAAATTAATTTTTAAAAAATTTTAATAGCAATGAATAGGAAAGATAAATGCACCTGTGGCCATCACTGCCCCTCTGGATCGCTGCAGCACCCACCAGGGGGCGGTGGCGCCCACTTTGGGAATCACTGATTTAGACCCTGAGCATGGAAGCTTCCAGCTAGACCCAGTCCCCAGTGTAAGAAGATCTCTCTGTCTCCTTATGCCTATCTGAGTTGGAAAAATGGTACATTGTGATTTTTGTCTTGTGTTTCCAGATAAGAACTCGATTTGGAGCATTTTCTAGATGTTGTAGCATAGATTCCTTCTACTCTGCCTTCTTGGCTAGCCTCGTAGATGTAGTTTTAAATCACTTTGCAGACATTAGCTTATATAAGCCTCACAATCCAACTGCGAGGTAGGGAGGATAAAGAATGATCGTCTCTTCTTTGCAAAAAAAAAAGAAACTTGAGATTGAGGAATTTACCCAAGATCACGGGACTATTAAGGAGTAGGGCCAGAACTTGAACACAAGCCTTCTGACTCATCCTGTCCCTTTTCCTCTCTACCCTTTCTCCCTTCCTTGTCTAAAACGTTCTCTCTGTACTATTTCCGGGAGAGCACAAAATACAATTTATTATTCTTCCATCCATTATAGTTTACACTTTTCAGTTCCAATCTGGTTAAAAAAAACATCTGACTAGCAAGGAATCTATTATTCCTTTTCAATGTCTGTAACATTTTTATCTTCTTTGTGTGGTCACCATAGAATCCCTTGATTGCAGGGCCTGTTTATTAGAGGATAATATATGCATAAATCAGTTGTGACATTTCCTTTGGAATAAGAAGTCATGTGACTTGCTAGTCATTAATCTCCTAACTTCCAATTAATAAGAGCTGTGACTTCAGATTTGGTCCCTTCTAATTAGTACTTTGTCATTTTATATCATTGGGAAATGGTGTTTGCGGATGTGGAATGAAGAAGTTTCATTTGGCAAGAAGTGATTCATTAGCATGTAGTGAGACACGCATTCGGAAGCTCACACTTCCTTTACTCAACATGACTTGTGCTTTGGAAAAAATACGTGTTGGGGGGAAAGACCTACAGACGGCATTTATTTTCTCCAGCGAGAAGAGAACACGAGAAAGGAACGAGCGAGACTTTGGACATGGAGGGATGTAAAAGGCGCGACATCGGGAACCGGAAGGCCTCGGTTCAGATGCTGGTTTTGCTGCTTGTGACTTGGAGCGCATCCCTTTGCCTCCTGGGCCCGGACAGGATTGGGTGGTCTCTAATGGGGAGGATAAGAACACGGGCCTCACCACGTTCTTGGAGGGATCAGATGGGATAAGGCAGACAAGGTGCTTTGCAAACTTGAAAGTGCTATATAAATGTTAGCTTTACTATTATTACTGACATCATCATCATCTAATGACAGTTCTAGCTCCAACTCCAAGGAAATCTGTTGCATAAAAGTTTGGGTTCTTTTTAGAGCTCTTAAGAAGAGAACTCTAAAAATGAATTAAATGTAGGGTTGGAGAAAGATAAGTTGCCTGGAAGTCGAGAGACCACCCACCGTTCTAGCCCTAGTCCTGACACTACTCTGCTGTTCTCTGGCCGTCTCTCCAGGGTCTCCCGCTTGACCCCTTGTCAGTTTCATTTGCCAGATCTTCATCCGGGCCTTGTCCGAATAACTTGGCTCCATCCTTTTCCTCTCTGTACAATGTCTCTCTTGGAGATCTCATCAGCTCCCATGATCTCAACTGTTATTTCTGTGTAAGTGATTCCCAGATCTCCCTTTGCAGCCCTAAGCTCATTCCTAAAGTTCAGGGGTGATCATTTCACAAATCCCCAGTAGCTATTGAGCTGTCTTTTAGTTTTCCCAGCATTCTAATCCAGTAGAGTTCCCTCCCCCATATTGGATATGTGTTCTTGCATTTATTGGAAACCAGATTTCAGCCTGGGTTTTGCTTTGTGGTCTTGCCTATTTCATCTGTTCCACTAAATGACTTTTCTGTTTTTATCCAATAATAGATATTTTGGTAATTACTGCTCTGTAATATAATCTGAGATCTTTTGTAGGAAGCCCTCGTGCTTTTTCCTTTTAACATATTTCCCTTGATATTCTTGACCTTTTATTCTTCATTTTGATTTTTTTAAAAATCATTTTCTCTAATTCTAGAAATTATCCCTTTGGTAATTTGATTGACAGAACATTAATTTGAGTAACACTATAATTTGAGTAGTATTTTTATTTTATAGCACTGATGGGGCCTAGTTATGAACATTTAATCGCTCTCCAGTTCTCTTTTTCTGAAAATGGTTTAAAGTTGTATTTATGTATTGTTTGTCTTGTAGTTTAACTCTCAGATACTCAAATATTTCATTTACTTTATTGTCATAGAACTAGATTTAGAGATGCAAGAGAGACTTTAGAGGCCATTAGTCCAACCCCTTCATTTTATAGATACAGAAACTGAATGAAGGAATGAATGATGAAGCACTGCCACTGGCACTGGGCTGAAAGAGCTGAGGACACAGAAACAAGAAAGTCAGTCCCTGCCCTCAGGGGAGAACCAATAGTAAGAGCAGTTTAAAAAGAGCTGGAGATGGGACATGAGTCAGAGCTTGGAAATGTCTACCATCGGCCCCAGAAATCTGGGTCAGGATGAGGTGGGGGGGAAAGCCCACCTGTCTAAGCCTAGGGACCTGTGAGCACAAATCCTGGTGTTCCAGTGGGATGGGCTTGAGAAGGATGGTCAGAAGGGAGGTAGTATCATCCTGAAATGGAAGAGAAACTGAGGTAAAGAGACTTAAGTGCCTTGCCTAAGCTCACACAAGCGGCAGAGCTGGCACTAAAACCATTTTGTTTACTATACCACCTTGTCTCCATGCTGCCATTTTAATGTTGTCATTTTAAATGGAATTTCTAGGATGCCTTTCTTCAGATTTTCATGATAATATTCAGAAATACGTATCATTTTTGTGAATTTACGAACCTCTCATTGCTCATCAATTTTAGAATATCTCTGCAAATTCATCATAACAAAACTTGCATTCACCATCTGCCTCATTCCCTTTGTTTTGTTAACATCGCTCCCATCTTCTCAGTCCTGGTAGAAGAGCCAGAGCAGGAATCGGAGGAACTGGTTTGCAGCCTTGATGTATTATTTCTTGTTTGTTCCCCTGCAGCTTTCTCAGTAAAGATGAAATGAAATCAAATTCAATTCAGGAAACATTTATTAGGTCTTTTCTGGGATGCCCTGATGGGTCAGGCACTAGGGAACAGGGGCCACAAAACAGCTCTTGCCCATAAGGGGCATCTATTATATTGGATCATTGAGCCCCTCTGGGCCTCTTATTGTTGGTCAGCCATTTTCAGATCTGTCTGACTCTTTCTGACCCCTTTTTGAGGATTTCTTGGCAACAGTATTGGAGTGGTTTTTTTCTTGTCTAGTTCATTTTACAGATGAGGAAACTGAGGCAAACAGGGTTAAGTGACTTGTCCAGGATCACAAAGCTTAAGTAAGTAGCTGAGGCCACATTCCAACTCGGGAAGAGTCTTGCTGCCTTTAGGCCCAGCTCTCCGTCCGCCGTGCCGTCTAGCTGCCTCTGCCTCCGTTTACGTGTATCTAAAGTGAGTGGCTTTGGCTAGATACCTCTACAGTTCTAAGTCTGTGCTCCTATTTTCTTGGATTCTTCTCTTTATTTAGTCCTCCCTTCTCCTATTACCTCTCTCCAGTCAGTTCTGACTCCCAAATTCCTTCAGATTCAGCGGTGGGGACATCGGCATTCTGATTTCCCAACTTTAGACTCTCATTGTCTTTGCTTAGACTACTGGAATGATCTCCCAGTTTGTTTGTTTTTTTTGCCTCTGCTTTTTCTACCTTTCTGGCTATTTTAAAATTCTGCTGCCAAACTAATCCCCCTAAAGGACTACATTGATCCTGTCATCTCCTGGCTCGGAGATGTTTGGTGGGCCCGACTCAGTGTGGAACGTGAGGCCTTCCGTGTTGCAAGCACACCTCCCTCTTCCAGTGTTCCATCCTCCTGCTTCCCTTCGGGTTGCCAAACTGAAGCAGTGCCTGCACAGCGGTATTCCCTATCCCAGTCCCCTGTGTCCTTAAAAGCCTGACCTCCACACCTCCTGGGATCTTCAGGATCAGCGGGCTTCTGGGCCCTTTGGGGCCCCCTTTCCATTGCTCTTATGCTCCCCTTATCCCTTTGGACCTCCAGCACTTCAGAAGGACCCCCCCACACACACATTCCCCCCAGTCTCTTCATCGTAACCATTCCCTTTGGACCTTCAGCAAAGGGGCCAGATCCCTCTGTGTGGGACGCACCGGCTCGGCTCGAGTCATCGTCTGCTTTGTCGTGTTCTTCGTGCCCGTCCTCTCCATAAGCTGCCAGCTGCGTCGGGGCAGGGAGCTTCTCAGTCCTCCTCTTAGCCTCTGTGCTCGCCCCGGCAGCGGGCACATATTCAGTGCTGAGTAAGCGCTTGTGACCGCCTAAGCCGCCTGGGCTCATTTGAGCATTCGTGGGCCCGGACTGGACGCCGCCTGGAAGGAAGGTCCGGGTGGCCTTTAGCAGCCAAAGTCTGCGCCTTGGAAACAGGCAAACGTTTAGAGGACGATTGGGTCGTTCCGTTCAGATTGGCATTCAGTGAGCGAGTTCGGTGTCTGGAGAGCATCGTAGACGCTGAACAGCGGGCGAGCCAGCACCCCTGCTCCAAGGACCTCGCCGCCTGTTGGGGGCGAGGGGAGGCGTCATTGCACACGCACACACACGTGCACACACACACATGTACACACACGCGCACACACACACATACACACATGCACACGCACACACATGCACACGCACACGCACACACACGCACACACACGATTAAAGAAACAGAACAGGGGAGCCTGTGAGTGAGATAAAAGGCATCCCGAAGGGGCCAGGTTACAGCTTCAAGCCCCTCCTTTGGGGCTCTGGTCACAGAACTAGACTGTCCGATTGGGAGAGGATTACAAGAAAGGCTTTTCCCGTGTCCCGGATAGCGGGCGTCGGTTTCCTGGCAGGTTCCCGAGCTCGGCCCCGGGAGCACACCCAGAAGGGATGGCTCAGCCTCGTCCTGCACAGCCCCATTTCTCTGCTGTCAATTTGTCGGCAAAACTGCTGAAGGGCTGCGGCTCGGAGTAGGTGCTGCTATCTCAGGTCTAGTTTCCTGTCAGATTCATTGCTGTGGGGATGCTCTGGATGCTTTGTTTTTCTTGCAAGCAAAGATCTGAAGGGGGCTGTTTTCCTTGGGGAAGAGGGAGAGAAGCAGGAAGGGATAAAGTTGCTGAGCCTCCCTTTTTGTTATTATTCAAAGGTGTATTTACACATGTCAAGATGATCTCTTTGTTTTCTCTTCCAGATTGTTTGAATTAAGAATCCAGAAAGTCTTGACATTTGGTGATTTGTTTTGATGGCTTGGCCCTGCTTTTTTACCTCTGGCTCTGAGGCCCTAAAAGGTTGTCAGTGGGCAACTAGCACTTAATATGGGCTGGGCACTACACTAAGTTCTGGGCATAGCAAAAAAAGGAGCAAAACCCCAAACCAAATCCTAAACTTTTCTTCTCTTTAAGGAGCTCCCATTCTTTTTCTTGTAAAACTTTGCCTTCTATCTAAGACAGAAGCGTAGCAAAGACTAGACAATCGGGGTTGAGTGACTTGCCTAGGGTCACACAGCCAGGCAGGGTCTAAGGTCAGATTTGAACCTAGAACCTCCTGACTCTAGGCCTGACACTCTATCCACTAAGCCACCTCGCTGCCCCACAGAGTTCACATTCTAATGGGATTGCCCAAGGTCACAGGGCCAGGAGGTGTCAGAATCAGGACTTGAACTCAGGTCTTCCTGATTCTGAGAACATCAATCTAACCACTTCTATTGTCCCTGTCTACTGTATTTCAATATTTTCCCCAGAAGCACCTCGTGGAAAGATCAATGAGCTTCTAATCTAAGGTGCTAACCCATTCATCTGACACTTGAAAATGCAGTTCCTTCTCTGGACTTTAGTTTCCCTGTTTGTAAAAAGAGGGAGTTGAATTAAATAATGTAGGCGGGCCCTTCTGGTTCAGTAATTCTCTGTCCTATGAACTTTTATTGTTATTATAATATTTTAAAATATAGGTGGTCTGGCAAATAAAGCCAGGGCAATTACTTGAAATTCAAACTGGTAGAAAAGCCATTTAAATTGCTGTGTTCTGCCGAATGAAGGTCTTGCAGAAATCACAGATAATTCAGAAGGCTGAAATCTTAGAATGAAATGAGAGGTCATTACAACTATTGGTCTTATTTCCAACCAAATTAGTTAACAGCCTCTTAAGGGTTCAGAGCTTATTGACCAATAGTCATTTCTTTCTCTTGACCTTAATGATACAGTGATCGCCATGAACAACCCTCAAGTTTATGAAAATTAAAAAAGAGATCCAGCAAAGCCAGTGGTTAGTGATTGCATTTAATTATTAGAATTAATTAGGCATTTAAATAGTTGAAACTGAAAGTATGGCTTAAAAGCATGGATTTCTGAGCTTTGAGTCATTTGCTAGAGAGCCCTGAGGTTTCTTATTTCCTGGGAGTCTGTTTAGCTTCTCTTGTTCCAGTCTCTGAACACAAATGTGTTGCTATACCAAGTTGTGTCCCCATCAGGCAGGAGCTGCCCATAAATAGCACAGGCCATTTCAGGGGAAGCCATTTGCCTCGGACAAGGGTTTCGTAAACCATTATGGCCACAGATTGTTTTCCATTTTAAATTCTGTTGATAAAACCCAGAAGTGTCCATCCTGGTGGTCTCTGCTAGTTGGAATATCCAGGGGAGAAAAAGATGGCAGGAAAACCTCAAAGCAAAAGGGAAAGAACATTTATCTTATTTTTCTACTGAAAAATTATTGCATATAAAAATACCTTTGCTATATAAATTTTATCTTTAATGTTTATGGGAGGAAATACTGTTTGCTTTGAAATTTTCTCCCCCAATCTCCTCAGAGACAGCATTATATAGTGGAAAGAGGCCTGCTCTGAATATAGTGGACCTGCTTTCCAGGGCTGCTCCTGACCCTGGCTTCCTGGGGGATCTGGGCCATTCCCTTAACCCATTTAGGGGACCTTAACCTATAAACTGAGAAAGTCAGTCCACTTGGCTCACCCTCCTGGCTCCAAGCTTCTGATTTTTAGAGACAACATACCTGGATTTGGAGGCAAGGCCTGGGGGTTCGGTCTTAGCACTGTGATTTGTTATTCATTTGTCATCGGGCAAGTTAATTAATCTTTTGGGGTCACAATTTATCATGAGGAAAGTGAAGGGGTTGGATCAGATTGCTTCTAAAGACACTTGTAGTTCTAAATCTATGAGTCTATGGGCCTGTTCACACCTTCTGTGTAGAGCACCAGCTTTAAGCAGAGCAGTTTGGGAAACTTTTATATGAAGGATCCCTGGGCAGTATCTGTGCCTGATATTTGGATGTATGTCTTGGTCCTAGGTGGCCGAATCATGTCCTGTTGATCCAATAGCTTTGTTAATTTGGTTGATGAGGGAGGACAGGAAGAGAAGACTCTCTTTTCAAAGTACTCCACAAACTTCAGGATATTCTGAACTCCTAAGCTGATCGATCTGATGTTATTATTTAAAAGCCCAAGGAGTGTGACCAAATTTCTTAGCCAATCATACTGTTCCCTTCTTGACCAATTAGAAAGGAGTTTGCACCTATTAAAGGGACCAATCAGGGCACAGAAAAACATTTATATATCAAAATGACCTCTTATGTGGGGTGTTGAATTCCTCACTTGCATTTATTTTTTAATTTTAATATTTTTTCTAATTACATGCTAAAACAATTTTAACCTTCCTTTTTTTTTTTCAAATTTTAAGTTTCAAAGCCTTCCTTTCATTCCCTTTCTTTCCCCCTCATTGAGAAGGCAAGCAATTTGATATAGGATATATATGTGCAGTCAGGCAAAATGTATTTCCCTATTAGTCATGTTTTAAAAGAAAATATACCCCAGAAAAAAAGAAGACCCAAGAAAAATAAAGTTTAAAAAGTGTGCATCAATCTGCATTCAGACTCCACCAGTTCTTTCTCTGGAAGTCGAGGCATTTTTCATGTTTTATTTACCATATTGTCTTAGATCGTTGTATTACTGAGAATAGTTAAGTCATTTATAGTTTTTCTTCATACATTATTGCTGTTACTGTATACATTGTTTTCTTGGTTCTTGTATCAGTTCATTTAAGCTTTTCCAGGTTTTTAAAAAATCATCCTGCTCATCATTCCTTATAACACAATAGTATACACAATCATATACCACAACTTGTTCAGCCATTCTCCAATTGATGGGCATCCCCTCCAATTTCCATTTGCCACATCAAAAGGAGCTGCTATAAATATTTTTGTACATGTAGGCCATCCCCCCCCTCCTCTTAAAAAAATCTCTTTGGGATATAGACCTATAGTAGTGGTATTGATGGATCAAAGAGTAGGCATAGTTTTATAGTGCTTTGGGTATTTGCTCTTCAGAAAAGTTGGATCAATTCACAACTCCACTAAAAGTGCTTTGCTGCCCCAATTTTCTCACTTCCCCTCCCACATTTATAATTTTCCTTTTATGTCATAATAGGCTAATAGGTATGATGTGGTATCTCAGAGTTGTTTTAATTTGCATTTCTCTAATCAATAGTGATTTACAACATTTCTTTCATATGACTATAGATAACTTTGATTTCTTCTTCTGAAAATTACCTGTTTATATCCTTTGACCATTTATGAATAGGAGAATGACTTTTATCTTATAAGTTTGACTAAGTTCTCTATATATTTGAGAAATGAGACTTTTATCAGAGACACTTATAATACTTTTTTCATAGTTATGATTATTATGTTTATCCCTCTATCCTGTTTTTTCCTACTTATCCTTCTTTCACTCCTTTCACTGTGTCCCTCCACAAAAGTGTTTTTCTTCTGACCACTGCCTCTGATGGTCTGCTCTCCTTTCTATTGGCCCTTCTCTCTCCTTACTTTCCTGTAGAGTAAGCACATTTCTATACCCAAATGAGTCTGTATGCTATTCCTTCTTTGAGCCTGTTTCATTGAGAGTAAGATTGAAATGTTGCCCAACATCGCCCACATTTTTGTCTCCACCATCTAAGCCTGTTTGCTTGTTTTTTATGTGAGATAATTTATCCTATACTACCTCTCTCTTCTCCTAGTGCATTCCTTTTTCTTAGCCTGTAATGTTATTTTTTTAGATAGCATTCTATTTTATTCAACTCATACCAATGCCTTTTGCTTATGTATAAATCATTCTGGATTGCTTTAGTAATGATAAAATTCTTAGCAGTTACAAGTATCATCTTTCTACTTAGGAATGTAATTTAGTTCAGCCTTATTGAATCCCTGAGGTTTTCTTTTTCCTCTTTACCTTTTTATGTTTCTCTTGAGTGAAAATCTATAAGTCACATTTTCTGGTCAACTCTGTTTGTTTTTTTCATCAGGAAAGCTTGAAAGACTTTTATTTCATTCAATATCCATTATTTCCCGTGAAGGATTATACTCACTTTTGCTGGGTAGGTAATTCTTGGTTGTAATTCTAACTCCTTTGCTCTTCAGAATATGAACTGATACAAGAACTAGGAGAACAATGTAATCAGTAACAACAATAATGTATAAAGAAAAACTATAAATGACTTAACTATTCTCAGTAATACAATGATCCAAGACAATTTGCTAAGACATGATGAAAAATGCCCCAACCTCCAGAGAAAGAACTGGTGGAGTCTGAATGCAGATTGATGCACACTTTTTAAATTTTATTTTTCTTGGGTTCTAGTCCTCTGGTGTTTTAGTGTAGATGCTGCTAAATTCTGTGGTACCCTGATGGTGGCTCCATGATACTTGAATTGTTTCTTTCTGGCTAGTTGTACTGTTTTCTCCTTGACCTGGGAGCTCTGGAATTTGGCTATAATATTCCTGGGAGTTTTCATTTGGGGATTTTTTTCAGCAGGTGATTGGTGGATTCTTTCGATTTTTATTTTACCCTCTGGTTCTAGGATATCAGAGCAGTTTTCCTTGACAGTTTCTTGAAAGATGATGTCTAGGCTCTTTTTTTAAAAAAAATCATGGCTCTCTGGTAGTCCAATAATTTTTAAACTCTCTTTCCCAGAACTTCTTTCTAGGTTAATAATTTTTGTAATGAGATAGTTAACATTTTCTTCTAGTTTTTTATTCTTTTGATTTTGGTTTATTGTTTCTTAATGTCTCATGGAATCATTAGCTTCCACTTGTCCAATTCTAATTTTTAAGGAATTTTTGAACCTCTTTTTCTATTTAGCCAATTTTGCTTTAAAAAAAAGATGTTATTTTCTTCCACATTTTTTGTGTACCTCCTTTACCAACTCATTGACTCTTTTTTTCATGATTGTCTTGCATCACTCTTATTTTAAACTTGATCTCTCTTATTTCATTTAAAAATCCTTTTTGAGCTCTTCTAAGAATTCTTTTTGGTCCTGAGACCAATTCACATTTTTCTGTGAAGCTCTGCACATAGTTGCTTTTGATTTCATTGTCTTCTTCTGAATACGTGTTTTGATCTTTCCTGTCATCATAGTAACTGTCTATGTTCAGGTTCTTTTTTTGGTTGTCTTTTTTCCAACCTTTTTTTTTACTTCTAACTTTATGTTAAAGCTGGGGTCTGCCCTTTGGGTGGAGGGGGCACTATTCCAAGCTTAATTTTTTTAATGCTGCTCTTTTCAGATCTAGTTCTGGTGCTCTGTAAGTTCTCAGTTCTTCCAAGGTAGTATAGTCTAAGGAGAGCTGTGGTCACTGCTTTCCAGCCTGTGTTTTGGTCTGTGAGTGACCACAAGTACTCTTTTTCACCCTGCAACTTTGACTATGGACCTTACTCTCCTGTGACCACAAGCTCTAGTTTTCTAGTGCTTTTCCTTAGCCTGAGACTGTGACCCAGAACCACATATGGACAATGTGACAGAGTCATATACTCCGTGCCAACCAAGAGTCCCCTGTAGTCTTCTTTTGACCAATTGTTGGATCCACTTACCATCTGTGGACTGAAAGCTCTAGAAGCCTTTGTGGATCCAAGTGCCCCCAAGATTTGCTGCTGGCTTGCACAGGTGGGAACTGCATCGAACTGTACTCTGCGGTCTCCCCAATGAGTCAGACCTTTCCTACTGACCTTCTGAGTTGTCTTTGTAGGGAAAATTGTTTCATCCCATCTTTTTTGTTGTTCTGCCATTCCAGAATTCGTTTTGAGGCATTATTTTAAAGTTGTTTGGAAAGGAATTTTAGAGAGCTCAGGCAAACTAAGGCCTTTTATACAGCTTCTTTTGCATTGGTTTTCATGATTACTATGAACAAATCAACACAATTGGTGTTTACATATTTCTCAGAATTTTAAGAAAATAATTCAGAATTGTTGCATTGGGGGGGCAGGGAAATTTGATTTAGAGGCCTTCAGAACTCATACTGCTTTTTACGTTTATGTACTTTTAATTAAATGTCATGTTTTTGAAAATAATGGCACTCAGTAGATACCAACATGGAGACTTGTATAGCCTTGTTGTAGATTTGATTGTTTACTACGTATCTGTAACACCACTTAAAAGAGCTGTTAAAAGATGAACCTATTTTGAAAGGAGGGTAAGAGAATGACAAAAAGTGACTTGGAGAATTGTTCTTGAGTTTTCAGAATTCTTAATTGTTCTTAAGCTTTTCGGATTCTCGACAACTCTAGAATCTAGAATTAATGTAGTTTATAAGTGTCTTTGTAGGAGGAGAAGACTTCTGTGCAGGCATAAACCCACGTGACTTTGAAACTAGGTGGAATGGGTTTCCTAATTTGCTTTTGAGTGTGTCAGTAGGTAGGAGTTTCTGAGTTTCATTAGCATTTCCTTTGGACAGGGTAAATCCATTTCACTGATATTGGTTTGGATAATCTCTCCCCAAGGAGCCTTGCATCTTTCTCCACCTCAGTGACTCAGTAGCATTATGGGTAAAGCTTTCTAGCTGAATTTTATCTCTTCCTGGCTAGAGCATGTTTGACTCCAGAGAAGATGGATGTATAGATTTCATTTCTACAGACTTCAGCATTAAAGGAGAGAAAAGAGACAGGGGCTAGGGAATTTGAAAAAGCATTGATTTCAGTGTGGAACTGAATTTGAAAGAGAAGCAAAGGATATAGGATCAGGGAAAGCAAAAAATGGAAGTTGCAAAAGGGTGAAGTTATGTGCAATAATATTCCATTTCCAAAACTTGAGTAAGAAACAAACTTTTGAAGTATGACCCTTTGGTAAGTCAGACTGCCTGGATACAGTAGATAACATTTTATCTTTTTCTCCTCCGTGCTGTCCTTTGATTCTAGGTGTGCATTTTATTTCTGTAACTTAATTATAACCTTCACATCCAGGACTGTTTTCTGTTTCCAACTGTACCACATACAGTGCTAGGTTCGTAGTAGGTGCTCAATGAATGAATCATGCATTTAGAGTTAAGACAAGCCTTTGCAGATCGTGTATTTCATGTGCCCCCTTTTCCATTTTACAGGAGAAGCAGCTGTGTCCAGAAGATTTTCCTATTTTGATTTCAGCAAATGGGCAGTTTCCATTGAAGAGTTTAGCAGTACCTTTGTGGGCATTTAATTGAATGGTTCAAATCAGCCTTTAGTACAAATAATTTCTGTCACTTATATGAATGAAGAAGGCTCTTCAAACTTGCATTCATTTAAAAATGCAGAATGGGATTAGTTCAACAAAAAGGCCTTCTGTTATGCTGGGAATAACATTTCCACAATGAGAGGTCATGGGTGAGCTTCCATGATGACATCCAAGCAGTGCCTGAATTCCTTTGCCTACCACTAGTCCTGGGACTGGCCAAGTCACTTGATTTTTCTGAGTCTTAGTTTCTTTGTCAAATGGGACATCATTTAGATCCTCTACCTTATGGGATGGGTGGGTATGTGGAAGGTATATAGTAAATTGTAAAAGACTAAAATACAAACAGCTGCTATTAATTCTCGAAATTCTAGATCCATCCACCTAGAAGTCCAGAGGAAATGTTCTCGTTTTATTTTCCCCACACTCCTTAGGGACCCTCAATTTAGAACTTTCATAGAATGAGAATTTCAACAGCAAAGGGAGCAGCGTCTGTAATTTGCACTCCTTGGACAAAGCGTGGAAACACATTTCCCAGCACAAAAGATGCCTGTCAAATAGGGTGCCTAAATTATGTTGTGGAAGGCCTTGAGAGGCCAAAGAGGTAGATGAATACAGAGTTATTTAGCCAGTGGAAACACTAATCTTTTGGTCGTTCTCCACTCCTGAAGTGGCCATTTCTGTCGCTTTCCCCAGTTTGGGTGGATGCCTACTGCTCTGCATTTGAATATAGGATTTGGAATTGTTTTCCTGTGACTTCCACAGATACAGGTGAGCCTGCTGTGTGGCTCACTTTCCTGATATTGATCTAGCTCCTAGAGAAAATCTCAGCCCATTTCTCAATCAGAAGAATTTAGGAAATCTCTTGCTGTACAATGCCAGCTGCAGCATTCTGAATGCATTCATGAGCCAGTGCTCATTTGCCCCATCACTGTTTCTTTATTAGCACTGCTGCTATAATCTTCCAGGAGTGCATTGCCAATGGGACTATGACCCTGATGAATGAAATCTCCCTTTGCCTGTTGGCAGGCGCTAAGTAGGCTTTGAACAAACTGGGATTCATCGAATCTTCACAGGGATATTAGGAAAAGTGCGAATTGTCAGGAGAAAAGAGATTTGTTCCTTAACATCATCACTTGACTCTTGGGGAAGAAATGTGAGGGGAGATGGAGACTGTTTCAATTAGTCATCCCCCTGAGAAGCAGAGATGCTATCTGCAGTGCTGAAATAAACCATTCTGTTCTATGAGCAAAGAAAACAAGAAAATGGTTTATGCTCAGATAGGTCCATTTAGTTAGGACGACAGTCACATAAATAACTACCTAAGAAAACAAAAACAAAGACAGAAAATGGAAATTTGAATCGCTGGCATAGAACCTTTAGGGTTGGACGTCTTTTTGGGATGGTGCCTGTTCACAGCCTGTGTGCATAACCAGACTTTGTGTCTCTACCCACTCTGATGGATGGAGAGGAAGGAAACATGGCCTGGAACCTCTTTTTACCTTCATTTTTCTGTCCACAAAATAGAAGCAATTTTTCATTTTCTATCTCATAAGAAAAGTTTAGGCACATGTTTGCATGCAGAAAGTTAGAGAACCGTAATGCCGATAATGTAATTCTTAGCCACCCGAGTAGTATGATGTGGTGGAAAGTGGAAGGGTTTGGAGTCAAAAGCCTGTGTTCTGACACTGATTGCAGTGTAACATTGAACAATGTCCTTAAGCACTCTGGGCCTCAGTTTTCTCATCAGTAAAATATGTGTAGGGAACTAGATGAACTTGATGGTTTCTTTTTTTCTTTAAATTCAGTGATTTTTTTTTAAAGTCCTTTCCAGTGCCACCATTTTATGATCCGGTTATTTTGTAGGTATTCTTCCTGCTAAGATTCTACATGTGGCTTTTTGTTTTATTCCTTTCTCTACATACAGTCTCTCTGTGATTTTTTTTCTCCCTTTTCCTTTGGCTTCATTTATCACTTGTATGCAGATCTGTATTTCTAGCTTTAACATACGTCCAGAGTTTTAAATCTCTACTCTAAGTCTCTATCACTCTGTCCACCATGATATCCACCTGCCACCTCAAACTCTATCAGATCCAACACTAAACTCAGCTTTTCTCCAAATTCTTTTTCTTTTTTTTCCTTTTTTTTAAACCCTCGCCTTCCATCTTGGAGTCAATACTGTGTATTGGCTCCAAGGCAGAAAAGTGGTCAGGGCTAGGCAATGGGGATCAAGTGACTTGGCCAGGGTCACACAGCTGGGAAGTATCTGAGATCAGATTTGAACCTAGGACCTCCTATCTCTAGGCTTGGCTCTCTATCCACTGAGTCGCCCCGCTACCCCCTCCAAATTATTTTTCTTGTCATTCCTTATCTATTTCAGTTGACGTAATAATAGTAGTGGCGGCAGCAGCAGTAGCAAACATTTACATAAAACCTATTTTGTGCCAAGCACTGTGCTACAAACTTTATAATTATGATCTCATTTGATCCTCACAGAACACTGCGCTAGATGCTATTATTATCCCCATTTTACCGTAGAGGAAACTGGGACAAACAGATGAAATGACTTGCCCAGATCACATAGTTAGTAAATGTCTGAGTTGGGATTTTAACCGAGACCTTCCTGTCTCCAGACCCAGTGTCCTGCCTAGAGAACTTTGGGGAGGAGATGAAGGAGAATTACATAGGGCATACTGACAGTTATAGAGGGAATTTCCAAAATGATGAGATCACAGGTCAGTTGGCAATCAAATAGAAGCCTGCTCTACAGAGGATAACAAGTTTGTCTCGTTTGTGATTCTGGATACTACATTGTGTCTTTCTTGCTTTGTGATAGGTGACAAATCGTAACCCACCACGATAACATTTTCATTTCTCCCATATTCTTGCAGGATCTGCATTGGTCAATAAACCAAGGCTCTGTGAGCCTGTCCTTTCTGTAATCTCTGGTGGCTGTGACTTGTTCCTGTCTTGTTGTCATAAACTACTGTTTCTGTAAAACAAATCCATATGATTCTACCATTTATTCCCATAGTTCTTTGTCAGCATATTATTGATTGAAGTCTTGTGGATTTTTCCATTATTATTAATTATTAAGAGAACACCGTGGCAAGGCATGCTAGCTATTTTCAAGTATTTTGCATCAGTCATAGATTTTGAGTTGGAAAGCTCATTCACGGTCAGAGTCTAATCTCCTCATTTTATAGAGGAAGACTCTGAAGCCCAGAAAGGTTTAATGACCTCTCCAAGGTCATTGTGGTCAGTGACAGAGGCAAGATTTAAATCTAGGACTCCTGGCTTCAGAGTTTGTGCCACTGCACCACAGGCAAAAGGCTGTAGGGGAGAAGGCTCATCCGTCTTTGTTCTAGAGGGCATTTCAAATGAGAGAATGGCCACAAGGGGCTTTCTACACCTTTAAAGTGCTGTCTAAATGATGGCCATTCACAACATGAACAGCAGCAACTGGGGAAAATACATGGAAACTGCAGAGAAACACATTTCAGCTGGAGTGAAGGGAAGTCTTATGAACAAATCAAGTGATCCACAAGGACTAGTCGAGTGGCCACCTTTAGAGGAAGTCCATTCCCTTTCCCTCGAAGTCTTCCTACAGAGTCTGCATCATCACTTGTCAGATATGTCCTGCCTTCAGTACACTCCAAGTTCTCTACTGAGGCTGAGATTCATTGACTTTGGTCTAGTCTTTCATCTCCTGCATCTAATCAGACACAAAGTGAAGTCGATCATTCTCCCTCTGGAATACTGCTCTTGCCTCCACAGTTAAGCTCTTCCATTTTGGTCTTGTGCAATTTTAGGGCCTTCTGCCTTTTCTCTTCCTCCTATTGGGGTGACCTCTTTACCTAAGGTTTTCTTTTGTCCAGTCTCGGCCCTTACCACTTTGGCCTCTGTGTTTCTGACTGAATATTCTTTCTGGCACATTCTTCTGATCCTACCAGCCATTCAGGCATTGCTACAGTGGAGAAGCAGCAGAAGTGAGTGAGCCCTGGGTTCGAACCAGGAAGAGACAACAGCTCTTTGATAAATGCCGGCCTTATTTCTCGTAAAAACCTCAATCTGTTTCCCTGAAGTATAGGCTGACCCTTTTTCCTTCCTAATCAGGAGTTGGTTTCCTCTTCCCTGTGGGGAACTCCTTGGTTTTGCTGTTTAAGCGTTTCATCCTGTGACCCTCCCTTACCTTTCTTGATATTTTCTCCCTGCCTGCCATCATCCGCTTTCTAGCCACACTTCCTCCATTGTGCTATCTCCAGCACCTTGCCTGGGCCTCTGCAGGTAGTAGAAGCCAAATTCAGGCTTGTGGAATTGATTTGTCCACACCTGAGAGAGAAGGAAGTCGTATAAAGTACATCATTGTCTTTAAAGTGGTTTGGAAGTTTCAGCGATTCCACACCAAATTCCAAATTCATCCCATGAAGGCTACTTAGAGCAATAGCTGATGGAGTTATATTATGTGCAGTTATGTAGCAAGCATGTAATACTTTGGGGTTTCTAAAATGTTTCCCCCATAACCACCCTTTAAAATGGGTAACACAAGTATCTTTAGCAGCCTTTGTTCAAAAGGGGGTTTGCCCCCAACTTCCAGTTTGCCTTTTATCCTCTAGTTTGTAAATTTCAGAGCAGGAATTAATATTTAATTGCTCAAACTGCAGATCCATTGGCTCTTCAGACACCGCCTCGTGGAGAACAGACCTTTGGCTATAATTGTTATCATTTTGCATAACGTGTAGGTTCTGAACAAGACCGTGTATGAAAGATTCAGAGCACTTTTAAGGGCCCCAGGCTCAGACTTGAACTCCAGGTTTTTTCTCTTTCATTCTTTCCTTTATGAACAAATTATTTTGCTTCTTATGTTAATGTTTTCCTTAGAGGTTTTGTATTTTTATTTCCTTGTTGAAAATCATTTTAGGAAAAGAAACGATCGATTCCGGTTTGAGCAGAGCAGTCAAATTGCTCCCCAATTCTTTTGTGTGTTCACGTGCACACACACGTGTGTGTGTGAGCTCATAACTGTAAGTTCTTGAAGAGATAGGAATGATTGCTCCCAGCTGAGCAGGTGAGCACGTACATCGCCATGTAAAGAACGTTGCCTCTGCTGTTCTCGAGGTATTCATAATAGCGTGTCAGCAAAGAAGACCTAAAAAGCACTCACCAGTAAAGGACCAGAAGCCCAAGCCAAATGCAGCAGATGTAGTCCTGATCCAAACCCCCTTCGTGGCATGTAAAGCCGCGAGGCTCGAGCCCTCCGTGGTGGCGGTGGTTCCTGGGGTTTTTCTCTGATTTCAAGCTTTAGTGCCTATAATCTAATTAACATCGAACTGAGTTTTGAGTACAGTGGCCTGTTTGGTTCAATAATAACACATTTATATGAAAGGTTAATGAAATGAATTTCCCCTGCATGCAATTCATTATAAAAATTGTTCTACAATCAACGCTGGCTAATGGAAAAGAGATTAAATATTCATGTCCATAAATTTCCCGTGTCATTTCTGATTTTCCTTAATCTCTGCCTCTATAGATTGAAGTCTCAAAGTGCCAGAACAACGGAGTCCTATATTGGTTCTTGTTAACTACACATCCTATGCCAGTAAAGCAGCTTTTAAAGAAAGCGTCTTCTTCACAAAGGACCAGTGATCTGGAGCTAGATGGGCCTTGGCGGCCGTTTAGTCCTGCCCCTTCATTTTTGTAGAGAAGGAAACTGAGGCCCAGGGAGTCTCAAAGAGAACTCGCTCCTGGTCACACAAACAGTCTGATTCTGCTTGTGTCGGTGTGGGCCAGCCCTGGGGGTGGCCGAGAGGACTAGCCTGTCGGAGCGCTCTAAATAAGGGGCGCCTTCACTCCCGGGAAGAGGAGCACGTGGGATAACGAGCGGAGGGGCTGCGGACGTCCATTCCGGCCCCTGTCGCGGTATCTGCTATTTGGGAGCGAGAGGCTGGGGAGGCCCGTGACAGCTGCAAGCAGCCCTTCCTCTCCTGGGCCCTTCTGCGCCTCGGCATGCTCAGGTGTCTCCGTCACAGGAGGGAGCAGCCCCCGCCTCTGCCCCAGAAGAGCAGATGAGGCTGTCCTAAAGCTGGACGGACGGCGGCCCTGCCTCCTCCAGCGAGGCCCGTCGGCTTCTGGGCTTTAACTCCACATGAGCGGCCCAAAAGGGGTTACTGTGTATCCGAGGCAGCTACTTGACAAGAGCGTTCTGGTGTGGATGTGGCCTAGGCCACGCCAGCGGCTCCTTGGAGAGGGGAGAAGATGGGTGGCCGCACGAGGGCTGGAGAGTGAGCTGGAGAGCCGGAGGAGGCCGGCCCGTCACTCCTGCTGCACGTGCCTCGTCACACCCGTGTGAGCCTCCGGCGAGGGCCTCCTGAGAGGACTGTGGGCAGATGGGACGACAGCAAGAGGCCTCTCCAGCCTGTCCCATGGAGCAGGCTCTGCCCCCAGGGGCCCCCACACTGTCGTGTTTGCTGGCAGAGCCATTCAGCCCCCGGCGGCACGGCCACACTCACGAGAGCTGATGGAGAGATTGATGATAAGAATGATGGCGGCCACACGCAGCGTGGCACAGGCAGTGAGTGCCAAGAGCCCGCAAGCCCAGGCTCGCTTCCGAAGCCCCTCTTGGTGACCTTGGCAGAGGGCCTGCCCTCGGCTTCACGTGTCCTCGCGTGCTGACTGAGCTGCCGGAGCCCAGCACCCCCTCAGCTTGCAGGGCTCTCTCCTTCCGAGAGCTGATGGTTCCTCGGGGTCTCCAGGGCGAGGAGCCCAGCTTTCTTTCAAGTTTCTGGGTGTTCGTGTCAAGGAGGGAAAAGAGAAGCTTGTTCCTGCCACTCATACACACTGCCTTTCCCTGAATATCTGCCTTGGAAACTCTGGCCCTTCACCAAGGAGTGGAAGGGGAAGAATGGAGCCCTCAGTCCGTCTTTCCTGGGCCCCTCCCTCTGCTTCAGCCGAAATGGAGGGCAGCAGGAGGGGGCATTCGTGGCAGAGTGCAGTCAAGCCGACATCCCAGCGCTCGTCCCTCCTCTCCCTTTCTTTGCCCTTCCCTTTCTGAATTCTCAATGTTCCAAGGAAACCCTCAGAATGCTCGAGGCCCACAGGGTGAACTTGACACCCCAGCTTGAACTTGACGTGGGCATTGGCCTGCCTCTTCCAGGGGCGGATAAATGAGGGCTTTCAGTGCCCGCGTTTGGCAGGCGGCGTTAAATGTCTTTCTTTCTCCACGAGATGGTAAATATTAGGGCATAGCGGGGCCAGCACTGAGTCTTCTTTATCTCAGAATGGTAGAATTTATCCCGAGCAGGGATCCTCGCAGCCTCCCTGACAAGCTGTCGCCTTTACCTTTGCTCCAGTACCTCCAGGAATGTGAAACTCAATAAGGCAGCCGTTCCCCTGGCAGATGGCACTGATATTTCCTCGGGTTTTCTCTTCTTTGGGCTGAGCTGGGCTTCTTCGGTTTCTCATCTTTGACCCTGTCTGGCTGACCTCTGGAGCCAAAGAGAAGTTTATTTACCCTTCCAGTATTTAGAGGCAGAGCTCGTGTTCTCCCTAAACCTCACTTTCTCAGGGTAAACAGACTGTAGGCCCTTCAGCTAATGGTTGTTCCTATGAAATAGTTTCAAGTTCCCTACCCACCCGTTTCCTTTCCTTTGGACTCATTCCTGCTCGTCGATGCCCCTCCTAAAATGCGGTGTTGAGAGCTAAGTCCAGGACTCCAGATGTGGTCTGCCTAGGCCAGAGCACCAGGAAGATGATCACTGATTGTGCTGCTTCTTGATTGGGGTCCGTTTCTGTAGATATCTGTTATTAAACATACGGATTTTTCCTTCTTTTGCTCTTACATTGATTTTTTGGAACTTCCTCACAGATTTTGTTATGGCTTCAAGATTTGGTCACGAATTTTTATTTTGAACATTTTTTGTTTATTTTTAATGTGAAATTTTAGAATTGAGGTTGCTATCATTAGATTTTATTTGGGATTTATACTAACCTGCCTTTTGTGTCCTAACTACCTAAATACGAGAGGAGAAAAATACAGTAAATGTTTGTAAATGCATTAAAAATTAAAACAGTGGCTGGGCCCAGTGAAAGGAAATGACTCTATGAATTAGTGTTAAAAATGCTGTCTCAGGTTATTATCTTACAGGACTCTGAGTTATATCAGCTACTGATTGTTTAGACTAATTGACTTCGATAGCTCACTCTATAAAATCCCTCCCATTTACTCTGTTTGTATGTTGTTTCAAATGAGGGTGTGAAAAAGTGTTTTATATTGATCAGCGTTAGAGGCTGGAGTAGGTTGGGTACTGTGACGAAGATAGGAATACTAGCTAATGTTTGCTACTGCTTTGGAGAGTGGCTCCCCCGTGTTAAGTCTCTGAGGCGCTGAGCCGGCCAGGAAATGAAGGCTTTCATCGAGGTGAAGTGACGTGATAAATTTCAAGAGTGGAACTTGCTTCGAGACCTTCCGACTTCCATTTCCATCATATCAGATCATAGCAAAAAAGAATGTTACCTTGAACCTAACACAATAACGAAGTAACTGTGTGACCTTGTCCAAATCATTGGACCTGCCGCTTCTCAGCCCATAAAACATGGAAGTAATGCGGTCACCCCTCTAGGCTACTTCCCCAACGAGTACTCAAGGGTTGGATTTCTAGAGGCTGCTTGTTCTCTGGTTCTAGACATAATCCTTTGGTATTAACACAATAGCTCAAGAACCCCTCCAAGTAGGCCTCCCATTAGCCCAAGTAAGCCAGAATAATCTCTAAAATATTTCTCCCCATGGAAGAGCGAGATCTAATTTAAAGTACAGTCGGGGCGAGAAGCGTGTGTGCCCGTGTGGCAAAGCGACGGTACTGTAGGACCCGAAATCATTTCTCTGTAACTCTCCGTGAGGGGGGTCTCTCTCAGACCAGCCCTTCAGCTGGGCTCTCTCCACAGCTCCATTCTCCCCTGGGTCCAGGCCAGCTTTCTCCTGTACTGTCGGGATCTTCCTTCCTCGAATCTCTTCCGCAGCGGACAGCTTTTGTGCTTTGGGCCTGTCGAGAGTGTGTGACTCGAGTCCCTCGATTGTGTCTCAAGTTTTCTCAAGTGGATGAATTCTTGAGTGTTGGATGATGTGACACGTGTCCCGGCAAGCTGCTGCTTAGATTCCATGGTGGTTAGAAGGAGCGAGAGGAGAGAAATACCTTCCTGCCTGCCTCTCAGAAAAAAACACCCCTAAACTATGCATCCTTCAAGAAACCAGTTTTTGGTTTTGTTTTTCATCTGGCGCAGTTGCTCCCTTTAATTCCATCAGCAGAAGGTATTCACCAATCTTAAAGGATTCCCAAAGTGGGCGCCACCGCCCCCTGGTGGGTGCTGCAGCTATCTAGGGAGGTGGTGATGGCCACAGGCGCATTTATCTTTCCTATTAATTGCTATTAAAATTTTTAAAAATTAATTTCCAGGGGTGCTAAGTAATATTTTTTTCTGGAAAGGGGGCGGTAGGCCAAAAAAGTTTGGGAACCCCTGCTCTAAAACCTCATGACTATATTCTAGGCCTTGTGGGGGGTGATGAGGGGAGTTAGCCAAGATCAGCTCCCCCAATTTTTTTTAAACCTTTAACTTTTGTGTATTGGCTCCTAGGTGGAAGAGTGGTAAGGGTGGGCAATGGGGGTCAAGTGACTTGCCCAGGGTCACCCAGCTGGGAAATGTCTGGGGTTGGATTTGAACCCAGGACCTCCCGTCTCTAGGCCTGACTCTCAATCCATTGAGCTACCCAGCTGCCCCCAACCCCCAATTTTTTTTATCTACCTCTAAGATAAGTTATGATACAGTGTATATGATCAGCTTAGAAAATGTTTAGACACATTTCTATAGTCACTTATAATCATCATCATCTCTGTGGTGATATAATAATGACCTTTGTGATTCCTTGTTTCTGAGTTTACAAAGTACATTTCAGACGTTGATTGTGAGTTTTATTGAGTTAAAGTAAAATTCTCTTCAGACCCCATTAATGGTATTTGTTCTAACTACATGGTGATTTGGGTCAAAGTTTGCCTTTCCTGGAAGAGTTTGCAAAGCCGATTTATGGGTCAGACACGCTCGTATGAAGAGTATCTGACCTCCTTAAGAGAACAAGTTGTTTCAAACCATTAGAAGCCCATATTACATCGAACGGCTGTTAGTTACATAGAAGTTTTTTTTTTTTTCATTAAATCAGGTTCACAGGTCTGTACTTGGTAACATAACACTTAATTAGCCGAGTTCACGTTACCATATGCACTGGAAGTCATTTAAAGTAGCATGAAAAAAAATTTATGATTCAAACTTTCCTCTAATTTAGTTGACCTTCTTCCATCCCTTTTTTCCCCAGTTAATAATGTTTTCCTTTAATCACCGATGGTAACCTTATTTTATAAGCCGACTCAGTTAAGGACTAGGAACAATATTAGAGATGTTTTATTTTGAAAGAAAGCACATACTAAGTTTGGATAATTTTAACTTTGCTCTTAATTGTTAAATAGGAAACAGTCATGTGTACCAGTGTTATGATCTTCTGTGTTATTATGATTATTTTAAAGAAATAAGCATTAAGAAAACTATTCTTCTGATTAGCCATTTGTGGAATGATTTAAAAGAAAATTCCAACACAACAAATTGACTGAGCTATGACTAACGCCACAGTAGACACTGAGGAAGTATGACAAGAACTTTGCCTTCCAGGAATTTACAGTATCGGTGGCATACTCATTCATTCTTTCAGCTAGCATTTATTTAGTACAGGCAGACATCATGCTAGGCCCTAGGGGTGCAGAGGGGGAAAAAAAGAAAGAAAGAAAGAAAGCATGTCTGACCTTCAGGAGCTTACATTCCATTGGAGGAGGGAACAGCATGCATGTGAATACAAATTCAATAAGAAGTAAACACGAAATAATTTGGTGGGGCGAGATACTAGCAACTGGTGAGAGAAGCTCTTATAAGAGGTAGATTTTGAGGAGGCTAGGAATTCTGGGAAATGGAAGTGAAAACAAAGTTATATTCCATGCATGGAGCAGTCTGCACAAGGCATGAGATGAGAGGCAGCATGGCATACACATGAAGAAAAGAACAGGTGACCGTCATGCCACCAAATGCTTAAGTGCATCACTTCGGTGGAAAATTAATATTGAATCGTAGTCATTTTTATATGAAACCTTTCTTAAACCTTGGGTTTTGAAGGTCAGCCAGCTTCCAGGAGCTAAAGTAATTTATTCCCAGGCCTCTGGGCATCTCTGGGCTGGCTTTTATTAGAAGCAGGGTGGAGACCTGCTCTGTATTTTTCTGTAAACAAGCACCCTCTGGGGTAAGAAAAGACTGCAAGCTCTAGCCACCAAGCGTGGCCCCAGCCGGTAGAGGGGAGGACAGGGTGTGTGTTCTGCATCCTCCTTCTGTGATGAAGTCATGGAGGTGGTGCTGGGGTCTCTAGGTCCACCTCCTCAGAGGCTATTTACCAGTCAGAAATGTCTTGGGATGTCCAGAGGAAGAACTGAGTGTTGGGATCACAAAGAGTATATATTGACCTGCATTCTCTCTTGTCCTGTTCGCTCTCTTTGGCACTGTTCAGATTGTGGAGGGGCTCAAGTGGCCAATTTAGATGGTCTTGAGTGGTTGATTGATAAATTCATTTAAATTAAGAAGTTCTGCCACTTAGGAATTTCAGTCCTTACACTTCCTACTGATTGTAGTCTCTTTAGTGTAGTAGAAGGAATGCTCCTGAGGGCAGGATTTGTTTTCTTTTTAGTTTTGTTTCCTTCCTAACCCAGTGCCTTGGTTATAGGTGGCAGTTGGCAACCATCTGTTGCATGGGAAATGATTTCTAGAGACCATGTTCTTGAGCCCACCATAGGAGGGAAGGATAGAAAAAAAAAAAAACAGGACCCACCTGGACCTATATATCAGGCTTGAAGTCTCTGTGCTCGGGAGACAATGACTTAAAAAGAAAAAGAAGAAAATACTTCTCTCATTTTATTGAGTCAAGTTTCTTTCAAATTTCTGGTGTGTTGGCTGTTTGCTCTGGCTTGCGACACCATCGGTTTCACTGCAGTCCTGCTTAAAACACCTTTTTTTATGTGGGCAGCTGGTTGATAAGAAAGCCCTTCCTGAGTTCACACGTGGCCTCACACACTTAATAGCTGTGTAAAACTAGACAAAGCGCAGCCCTGTTTGCCTTAGTTTCCTCATTTTCAAAATGAGATGGATGAGGAAATGGCAAACCATTCCAGTATAAATCCCAAGCGTGGTCACAAAGTGTTGGACGTGACTGAGCAATCTCTTTTTTATTTTCCTAGGCATACTTCCGACAGGGTGTTGCCCTCCAGTATCTTGGACGCCATGCAGATGCTCTGGCAGCCTTTGCATCAGGCTTGGCCCAGGATCCCAAGAGTCTGCAGCTTCTGGTTGGGATGGTGGAAGCCGCCATGAAGTCTCCTATGCGAGGTAAGACTATGGGACTTGCAATAACAGTGATATGGACTTGGAAATTCGTATCTCCAAAGACCTGCTGGTTTGGGGCATCCCAGCATGGGGCAGGAGGTCAGCTTCCCCAAGATCTGCTATTTCAGGTAAAGGAAAGCTGATAATGGGCAGCATCAGACAGAGAATGGGGAGACGGGGCTCATCCACGAATCATGATCTCTGGTCATTCAGCTGTCTAAAGAGTATTTGATGGAGGTCCCCTCTGGTCGTGTTCCCACCACTTTTCTACAACCAGCCTGGGAACACAGAGACAGAAACAAACCCATCCCTGCCCTTGGGGAGAGTGCAGCTTCCTCATCTGGGCCCCCATGGTCTCTCCAAGTTCACCTCCTCCCCCACTTCAGGCTTCCTGAAGTCTTCTGGGATCCTCCCATGGGACAGGGACCTCCCCTTTCCTGCGTGCTTTCTCCTGGCCCTTTTAGTCTGGTTCTCTCCTTGTATCCTGTTTCTCCTTGCACATGCAGCACCTTGGTAGGAGACCATGAGTGCCCTGAGGAGGAGGCAGTGCTGGGCAAACTTGTTTGCTCCCTGGACACATCCTTGGGATGCTTTCTCTTCTTTTCCACTTTTAAGCTGGCTGGCTTCCTTCAGTGCTGAGCTCAGCGTCACTTCCTACAGGGCATCTCTTTTGACCTCTCCTCTTGGATTCCCCTTAGTCTTTGCTTTTCTGGGTTCTTGCTGCTCTTCTTGATACAATATTAATTCCTTAAGGGCAGGGATGGTTTTGTTTATGTCTTTGTGTGCCTTTGGGTGCTTAGGACAGTGCCTGTAACATTAGCAAGATGAGTGTGTGTGCACACACACATGTATATCTTCAGGTAAAGAAGATATTTCTAATTTTTCTAAGCTTATTGGATTAGGATGAAACTTCCCCAAAATAGTTCATTTACATTTAAATTTTTTACATATTTTTAAACATTTACATATTTATTTTAAACTTTTATTATTTTATTTTAAAAACATTTACATTTAAAATTTTTTAATCTTAAGGAAATAAAATTTATTTTCTTGAGAAGGAGCATGGTTCATATTTACAGAAGTATCTTGTCATCAATTAGAAAGAATCCTAGGAGCCTTGAAAGAGGAATTTAGGTCCCTTCCCTGTTACTCCAGAGCAGTTCTTGGCCTTTTTTGGGGTTGGGACCCCTTTGGTAGACCAACAAAACTCATTTACTTCTCTTTAGAATATGATTTTTTAAAGCATAAAAATACATAGATTATAAATGAAAGCAACTCTATTGAATATAGTTATCAAATAAAAAATAAACTCCCAGGCCTCAGGACAAGAATACCTTCTAAAACAGTATTTATCTACACCCTAAACAACTCCACAAAGTTCTTGGAACAGGTTGAATTCTGATTGGGAAATTTTAAAAAGTCACAGTGAGTCATTTTTCCAGCCCAGGTCAGCATAAGAAGCAATAGAGAGAGTAGTATAGACCCCAGGGACAGATTCTAATCAGAAGCTCACTTCACTGAGCATTCCTTCACAGGAGGACATTGTGTCCAAAGGCAAAAAGAGGTCCTACGCACACTCAAGAGACTGCAGCTTTGTAGAGTGTTTGGGAACAAGTGCCAGCCAGGCCCTAGCTATGTTCAATGCCAGGAACATACTTAGAAACAAACAGTAACTGTATGGTTCTGAGCACAGGAGTGGAACAGGATTTCTGCTCCGCCATCGCCCCCTGGTGGGTGCTGCAGCGATCCAGGGAGGCGGTGATGGCCACAGGTGCATTTATCTTTCCTATTAATTGCTATTAAAATTTTTTAAAAATTAATTTCCAAGGGGCTAAGGAATATTTTTTTTGGAAAGGGGGCGGTGGGCCAAAAAAGTTTGGGAACCACTGCTCTAGTCCTGTCTGAAGCTTACAGTGGAATAATGAAGGCAGGAATTTCAGACCAGCATTCCTTCACAGCTGGCCGAGAGTGGCAAAGGTCAGCATTAGTCTATGAGAACTTCAAACCAGGGGCAAGACAGCAAGAGTGCTGTACAGACATAGTCAGGTCAGGAACTTCGAGAGCTGAGACCAGGGTGGCAGTGAACAGACTGTCTTAGATCAGACTGCTTTGTGAACATTGAATGCTTGCAGATCCTCCTCCTCCATCTTTCAGCTCTGGACATTTCTGGACCCCAAATCCAGAGCTTTCAGGACAAAGCAAAAATACTACGAGCAGCTGGAAATAGAGAATTTATATACTGAGAATCCATAGTCAGGATCATGCATGATTTAGTAGCTGTCACTTCAAGAAACAGAGAGTTTAGAATACAGTATTAAAAAAAGCAAAAGACATAGATTCACAATCAGAGTTCACAACCAGTGGAGTAACTATTAATTATCCAACTGAGTATATAGTCCTTTGAGGGGGAAGAAAAGACCTTTAATGAAAAATGAGGACTTCCAAGATTTTCTGATGAAAAAACATGGTAGTCAGGAGAAATGTAAACAGGTAAAAATGAATAACAATCGTTTTTTAAAATTCAAAGCTTTTATTTTCCCAATTACATGTAATAACAATTTTCAACATATGTTTTCCAGAATTATAAGATCCAAATTGTCTCCCTTCTCCTCCCTCCGCTCTCTCAGAGGTGACAAGCAATTTATTTTGGATAATACATGTATTATCACGCAAAACATACTTCTTTATTGGTCATTATTGTAAAAAAATTATCATATAAAACCCAAACCCCAAAATAAAACAGTAAATAAACCAATGTGGAAGATAGTAAGCTTTGATCTTGCATCTGAATCCACTAGTTCTTTCTCTGGAGGTAGATAGCATTCTTTGTCATAAGTCCTTCAGAATTGTCCCAGATCATTGCATTGCTGAGAGGAACTAAGTCTTTCACAGTTGATCATTGAACAATATTGCTATTACTGTGTACAATGTTCTCCGATTCTGCTTGTTTTGCTCTGCATCCATGCATGTAGATCTTTCCAGCTTTTTCTGAAACATCCTGCTTATTATTTCTTATAGCACAATAGTATTCCATCACCAGCATATACCATAATTTTTCAGCTGTATCCCAATTAATAGCTATTCCCTCAATTTCCCATTCTTTGCCACCACAAAAAGAGCTGCCATAAATATTTTTGTACAAATAGATCCTTTCCCTTTTTTTATGATTTCTTTGGGATACAGACCCAGAAATGGTATTATTAGGATCAAAGGGTATGCACAGTTTTATAGTCTTTTGGGCATAGTTCCAAATTGCCCTCTATAATGGTTAGATCAGTTCACAACTCCACCAATAATGCATTAGTGTACCAGTTTTGCCATAACATTTATCACTTTCCTTTACTGGCATATTGACCAATCTGAAAGACCTCCATGAACTAATGCAGAGTGAAACAAGCAGAACCAGGAGAACATTGTACACAGAGACTATAACATTATAGGACGATTGAATGTTATTGACTTTGCTACCAAAATCAATACAATGATCCAGGACAATTCTGAGGGACTTATGAGAAAGAGTGCTATCCACATCTAGAGAAAGAATTATGGGAGTAGAAATTCAGAAGAAAACATATGATTTATCACTTGTTTATATGGGTATATGATTAAGGGTTTTGGTTTTAAAAGATTAAGCTATTAGCAAGATGAATAATATGGAAATAGGATTTGAATGATAATATATGTATAACCCAGTAAAGTTGCTTGTCAGATCTGGCTGGGGGAAGGGAAGAGGGGAGGGATACAACAAGAATCACATAAGCATGGAAAAAAATAAAAAATAAAAAATTTCCCCACTTTGTTGTTTCCTTTCTAATCTAGGTTGTTGATTTTGTTTGTACAAAAGCTTTTAAATTTAATATAGTCAAAATCATGAATGAGCAATCATGCAAGAATACACAAGGATAGACTCTTTACTTTCTAATATGGGGAAATGATACATAAGTCTTCTCAAAATTCTGTCATCATAGGGAGCCAACATGGTGGAGTAAAGACAGAGACTTCCCTGAGTTCCCAAATTTCCTTCCAAGCAACATGTAAATAATGCCTCAAAATAAATTTTGGAGTGGCAGAACCAACAAAAGGACAAGATGAAACAATTTCCTAACCCAGGATGGTTTGGAGGGTTGGCAAGAGGGATAAGTCTTGTTGAGGTGAGAGTCAAGCACAATTCGGTGTAGGCTGTGCCAGTACAGGCTTGTATCATCTTGAAAGAATCGGAAATGTATAGACCTCCAGAATCATCTATGAAAAGGTTAGCACAGAAAACCTGAAGCTTGGGACAGTGCCTCCTCCACCTTAGGAGTGGACCCCAACTTTAACATAAAGGTAAGAATCAAGAAATAGGTTGGAAAAATGAGCAAAACTGAAAATAAACCTGATCACAAATAGTTACTATGGGGACAGGGAGGCTCAAAACACAAGCCAAGAAGAAGACAATGAAAGCAAAGCAGGGCATATTCCAAACCTAAGAAAAATGTGAATTGATCTTAGGTTCTGGAGGAGCTCAAAAAGGATTTAAAAAATCAAATAAAAGAGGTAGAGGAGTAATTGGCAAAAGAAATGAGAGTGACAAAAGAAAATCACAAAAAATGCTTGGTAAAGGAGTCACAAAAAATATTGAAGAAAATAATACTTTAAAAAAACAGACTATGCCAAATAGTAAAAGAATCCACTGAAGAGAACAACTTCTTAAGAAGCAGAATTGGCCAAATGGAAAAAGAGTTGCAAAAATGCACTGAAGAAAAGAACTTTTTAAAAAATAGAATTTACGAAATGGAACTATACCTACCTGAAGAAAATAATTCTTTAAAATTAGAATTGGACAGGTGGAAGCTAATGACTCCATGAAACACCAGTAAAGAACAAAATTAAATTAAAAGAATGAAAAAATAGAAGAAAATGTGAACTATCTTATTTGAAAAGCTATTGACTGGGAAAAATAGGTCCAGGCATGATAATTTAAAAATTATTGGACTTCTTTAAAGCTATGACCAAAAAAGATCCTAGACATCATCTTTCAAGAAATTTTCAAGAAAACCCCCAGTAATATCCTAGCACCAGAGGATAAAATAGAAATTGAAAGAATCCTCCAATCTCCTTGTGAAAGAAATCTCAAAATAAAAACTCTCAGGAATATGTTAGCCAAATTCCAGAGTTCCTAGGTCAAGGAGAAAATAGCACAAATTGCTAAAAAGAAACAATTTAAACATCATTGTGCTGTAGTCAGGATAACAGAGGATTTAGTAGTTAGATGAAAAGATCAGAGGGTTTGGAATATTCTGAAAAGTAAAGGACCTAGGATTACAACCAATACTTAGCTACCTAGTAAAACTGAGTATAATTCTTCAGAGGAAATATGGAAATTTAACGAAATAAGCATTTCAAGCATTCCTGTTGAAAATACTAGAGCTGAATAGAAAATTTGACTCTTGAGAATTTTGACTCAGAAGAAATATACAAAATAAACAGGAAACAGAAAGCATAAGGGATTCAACAAGGTTAGATTGTTTATATATCTGCAGGAGAAAATGGTATGTGTAACTCCTAAGAACTTTATCGTAATTAGAGTAATTTGAAGGAATGTACAAAGTCAGAGAGCATATGTGTGAATTGACTTTAATGGGATAATATTTAAAAAAATTTTAAATAAATTTAAGGGATAGAAAGAGGGATTGCACTGTGATAAAGGGGGAAAGGAAAGAGAATAAAATAAAGTTATCTCACATAGAGGAGGCACAAAAAAACCCCTTATGCAGTAGAGGGGAAGATGGACAGGGGGTGGTGGGCAACACTTGAACCTTATCCTCATTGGGACTTCCTCAAAGAGGGAATAACATGCACTTAGTTGGGTATAAAGACTTATCTTACCTTACAGGGAAGTAGGAGAGGAGAGACATAAGAGAAGAGGAGAACTGATAGAAGGGAAGGTGGATTGAGGGAGACAGTGTTCAGAAGCAAAACATTTTTGAATAAGGTCAGGATGAAGGAAGACAAGGAAGGGGAGGTAAAAGGAGAAAAGCAGGATGGAGGGACATGTACAATAAATTGTTAAAAAAAAAAGTTTTGCTTTAAGTTCCTCTGATAAAGGCCTTATTTCTCAAATTTATAGAAAACTGAGTCAAATTTATAAGAATACAAGTTATTCTCCAATTGATAAATGATCAAATGATATAAATAATATGAGCAGCCTTTTTTCAGAAGAAGAAATCAAAGTTATCTATAGTCATATAAAAATGCTTTAAATCACTCTTGATTAGAGAAATGCAAATTAAAACAACTCTGAGATATCACCTTACAATTTTCAGCCTAGATAGTATGACAGAAAAAGAAAATGACAAATATGGGAGAAGTGGAGAAATGAGGACACCAAAGCACTTTTTTTTTTTTTAAAACCCTCACCTTCCATCTTGGAGTCAATACTATGTATTGGCTCCAAGGCAGAAGAGTGGTAAGGGTGGGCAATGGGGGTCAAGTGATTTGCCCAGGGTCACACAGCTGGGAAGTGTCTGAGGTCAGATTTGAACCTAGGACCTCCCGTCTTTAGGCCTGGCTCTCAATCCACTGAGCTACCCAGCTGCCCCCCACCAAAGCACTCTTAATGGAGTTGTGAACTGATCCAACCATTCTGGAGAGCAATTTGAAACTATGCCCAAAGGGCTATAAAACTGCATACCTTTTGACCTAGCAATACAACTACTAGGTCTTTATCGCAAGGAAATAAATACACCACCACCAAAAAACATGGCCTACATGTAAAAAAATATTTATAGCAGCTCTTTATATGGTGGCAAAAAATTGAAAATTTAAGTGATGCCTATCAACTGGGGAATGACTGAACAAGTTTGTGGTATATGGTTATGATGGAATACTAATGTACTATAAGAAATGATGAGCAGGAAAGTTTCAGAAAAGTCTAGAAAGGCTTATATGAATCAATGCAGGGTGAGGTGAGCAGATCCAGGAGAAAATTATATACAGTAACAGCGATATTTAATGGTGATAAAAGATGGTTATTCTCAGCAATATAGTGATTTAAGACAGTTCAAAGGACTCATACTGAAAAATACTCTCCACCCCCAAATTGAAGCATACTTTTTTTTCACATTCTTTGTTTCTTTTCTTCTTCTTCTTTTTTTTTTTGGCACGTGTTTTCTTTCACAACATGATTAAAATGAAATGTTTTATGTGGCTCCACATATCTAACCTATATCAAATTGCTTGCCTTCTCAATGATGATTGAGTGGAGGGAGGGAGAGAATTTAGAACTTTAAAAACATTACATGTAATTAGGCAAACTTTTAAATATTCAGAAAACCCTATCATCATTAGAGGTAATAGAAGTGAGTCTCAATAGACAGAGGGACTGAGGGTAATTCTGTTTTGTTTTGATGATCTTGAAAGAAGAATGGAAATGAAGAGGAAGAGGAATATAGAAGAAGGGAAGAAAGAAGAAAGATGGAGAAAATTATTTCACTTAGTTGGCTTGCATAAGTAGAAATTTATACAAAGAGGAAGAGTTGGGAGGTGTGGGCTGATGCTTAAACCTCACTGTCACCTTCCAAAGGAAGGAAGAATGTACACAAAGAGTTAGTTGCACAAATGAATGTCATTTGATGGGGAAATAGTTGGGAAAGGGAGAAAAAGGAAAGAGAGGAATAAGAGAATAGTCTAGAAGAGGAATTAATCTTGAGTCAAACAAAGACTTAAATCATAGTGAGAAACAAAGCAAAAGAAAAGTTTTAAAGAGTTGGATAGAAAGACTACACAATTAACAATCATAGATGTGCAAGTGAGGGTATGAACTCACCTATAAATAGAAAAGGAAAACATAATGTACTTCAAAAGCAAAGTCCAGTTATATGTTGTTTGCAAGAACATATTTGAAACAGAAAGATGCACAGAATTAAAATAAAAGGCAATAGGAAAACCTTTGTGATTCTGATGAAGTAAAAATTGCAGTCATAATCTCTTTTTAAAAAAACATTTATTAATATTTATATTTTAGAAAAGTTAACATGGTTACATGGTTTATGCTCTTACTTTCCCCTTCACCCCCCAACCTCCCCCCACCCATGGCTGATATGCATTTCCACTGGTTTTAACATGTGTCATTGATCAAGACCTATTTCCAAACTGTTGATAGTTGCATTGGTGTGGTAGTTTCGATCCCCAGTCATGTCCTCATCAACTCATGTATTCAAGCAGTTGATTTTCTTCTGTGTTTCCTCTCCTGCAGTTCTTCCTCTGAATGTGGGTAGCTTCTTTCTCATAAGTCCTTCAGAATTGTCCTGGGTCATTGCATTGCTGCTGGTACAGAAGTCCATTACATTTGATTTTACCACAGTGTATCAGTCTTTGTGTACAATGTTCTTCTGGCTCTGCTCCTTTCACTCTGTATCAATTCCTGGAGGTCTTTCCAGTTCACATGGAATCCCTCCAGTTTATTATTCCTTTTAGCACAATAGTATTCCATCACAAGCATATACCACAGTTTGTTCAGCCATTCCCCAACTGAAGGGCATCCCTTCATTTTCCAGTTTTTTGCCACCACAAAAAGCATGGCTATAAATATTTTTGTACAAGTCTGTTTATCTATGATCTCTTTGGGGTACAATCCCAACAATGGTATGGCTGGATCAAAGGACAGGCAGTCTTTTATAGCCCTTTGAGCATAGTTCCAAATTGCCATCCAGAATGGTTGGATCAGTTCACAACTCCACCAGCAATGCATTAATGTTCCAATTTGGCCACATCCCCTCCAACATTCATTACTCTCCCCTTCTTTCACTTTAGCCAATCTGCTAGGTGTGAGGTGATACCTCAGAGTTGTTTTGATTTGCATTTCTCTAATTATTAGAGATTTAGAGCACTTTCTCATGTGCTTATTGATAGTTTTGATTTCTTTACCTGAAAATTGCCTATTCATGTCTCTTGCCCATTTATGAATTGGGGAATGGCTTGATTGGGGATTGATTTAACTCCTTGTATATTTGAGTAATTAGACCCTTGTCAGAGTTTTTTGTTATAAAGATTTTTTCCCAGTTTGTTGTTTCCCTTCTGATCTTAGTTACATTGTTTTGGTTTGTACGAAAGCTTTTTAATTTAATATAATCAAAATAATTTATTTTACATTTTGTAATTTTCTCTAACTCTTGCTTGGTTTCATAATCTCTTAACAAAGAAACAAAAAGTTTAAAAGATAAACTGGAAAATTATTTTTTGCTAAATCTACCATATACAAGGAATTAACAAAATTAAAAAACATATATATATATATATATACATACATACCAAAAATTTTTTTTAAAAACTTATGCACCAAATGACATAACATCTAAATACTTAAAGAAAAAGCATAGGAATAATTAGACAGTAAGACCTCAATTTACTACTCTCAAACCTATGCAGATCTGACCAAAAATAAATAAATAAAACAGGTAAAGATGTAAAGGATCTAAATAGAATTATTTTTAAACCCTTACCTTTCATCTTTGAGTCAATACTGTGTATTGGCTCCAAGGCAGAAGAGCGGTAAGGGCTAGACAGTGGGGGTCAAGTGACTTGCCCAGGGTCACACAGCTAGGAAGTGTCTGAGGCCAGATTTGAACCTAGTACTTCCTATCTCTAGGTCTGGCTCTCAATCCACTGAGCTACCCAGCTGCCCCCTCATGCTGAACTCTTTTTTTTATATATATAACTTTATTTTATTTTATTTTATTTTATTTTATTTTTAAACCCTTAACTTCTGTATATTGGCTCCTTGGTGGAAGAGTGGTAAGGGTGGGCAATGGGGGTCAAGTGACTTGCCCAGGGTCACACAGCTGGGAAGTGTCTGAGGCCAGATTTGAACCTAGTACTTCCCGTCTCTAGGTCTGGCTCTCAATCCACTGAACTACCCAGCCGCCCCTTAGAATTTTTTTTAAAGTTAGATATGATAGAATTTTGAAAATTCTGAATGGAAGAGTGTAGAAATTTCTCATTTGTTTATGGCACCTTTATAAAAATTGATTGTGTTGTTAATTTCATTCCAGTCTGGCTCTTCATGACCTCATTTGGGGTTTTCTTGGCAAAGATACTGGAGCAGTTTGCCATTTTTCCTTCAGCTCATTTTATAGATGAGGAAACTGAGGCCAATGGGGTGAAGTTGACTTGCCCAAGGTCATACAGTTAGGAAGTGTCTGAAGCCAGATTCGAACTCACAAAGATGAGTCTCCATGACTCCAGGCTTGGTGCTCTATCCACTGTGCCACTGAGCTGCTCTAAAAACCTCACAAACAAATGCAGGAAACAAAAATATTTAACATATTATTTATGGATCACAGCACAATAAAAATTGTATTTCATAAAGGGTTACTGATTAAATGACTATAGTTAATTGGAGAATACTGCTTACATCCTAAAGAAGCAATAGGGCCAAGAATCAGGTACAGGCCATTTAAAAGCTAGTGGGATCTCCCTTCCTGGAGCTCACCACGCAGAGCCTGAATCCCACTTATCCCGTGTGTGGAAGGGATCAGGTTTCCTCCAGAAGGAAGTGGCCTATGAGAAAAACAAAGCTGAAATGCGGCAAGTGTAACCCTGCTTTCTCTTTTTTGTTCACTTTGAACATCTGATTTCCCCTGTTTTGTGGCATCTTCTTCACTTTCTTGCCTTATTGACATACTAGAAATATCTGGTCCCAAAGGTTGCTCTCCTCAGTTTGGTGCTTGGGGTGGCTTTTCTGCAGCCCTCTGGCTCTCACAGTGTATCTCTGGATTTTGGAAATGGAGCCAATAATAATAGTTGAGGGAAAAGGCAATGTTTGGCTAGTGCTGACTTTATGCATCTGTAGCTGAGAAACTAAGGTTTTTTAAATTTTTTTTCTTGGAATGACCCTAGCAAGGTTTCTTCCTCTCATTTCTACCAATTCTCCCATACATATCCATGTGGGCTGCACATCCCAGCTCCTCAGGAACTGTTTGTTAATGAAGATGATGATACAGGAATTCTGCCAGTGTAAGGATGGGATTTGTGCAAGGGGGAGAGGACAAAAGGAGCCAGAGAAGGAGTGGCTGACAGTTGGTGACAGTTACTGGCAGTTGAGACCAGAGAGAATTCTGGGAGGTTGCTCAGAAGAAGAAGGAGAGGAGAGGTCTTTGGGGGCGAAGGACTGAGAGAGGAGGAGGACATCCCAGCTCAGATCCAATCCTGAGGGCTTCCTGAGGATCTTTCTTTGGACATTGAAACCCTGATTCCCTGGTCAAAGATTCCATCGCATCTCACCCAGCAAGACTTCGACCATCGAGTGAGATAAGTCTTTGGACTCCATTTTGAGAGCAATCTCTTAGTCTCCTTCTCCCATTACCCAACCTTGCAGAGAGACCCTTTCCAGTATAACTTACAATTATAGAAAAGGATAGAAATGAGAAATAGAAATAGAAATAAAAGGAGAAGGGGTGAGGGGAGAAGCTTAGAAGTGGGAACCATTGGGTTTCCCACCTAAGTGACAGACTCCCATAGAAATAGAGAAGAGGGCACCCCAAAATCCCTCTGTCCTTCACCCCTTTCCCCAACCCCTGAATTGCAAATAATAAAGGACATTCATTAGTCAGATAGCATTCTGGAGTGCCTGAGAGACAACAAGGGAGAGGGGAACCACAGCTTAGTCTGCTGCCTCCATCTTGGAGCCAGACCACCCGCTGTGAAGTTGACTGACCTTGGGGGAGGCTTATGTGAACCCCATCCTCATTCAGAATCAGATTGGGGTACCACATACCTCATCTTATAGGGAAGCCTTGCCCCCAACTCCTGTGGGGTGGCACAAACATCCAGGTCACCCAGTTTCAGGGTGACACCCCCTCGAAGTCTCCCAGTGTATATTCGGCCCTGAGGGGAGAGCTGGAGAAGAGAGTCTCACCATATAGACTCTCTCTCCATCTCCCTTCTATCATAATATTGGTACTTGCCTCTTTTTATTCTTATACCAGTTGAATGATTGCTTTGAAAGAAGACCTTTTGTGTCGTGAGGATGCCTTTTCCTGTGGGGCCGGTAATGAGAATGATGGGGAAGGTGATGATAACAGAGAAAGTAACAGTAATGCAGGTGTACTCTGCACCTACCCACATTAACACGCCCATTTTTGTTATTTTAATTTTATATTTATTGTTACATTATATTATACTACCAATATTATAATATAACCCCACCCCAAACTCATGAATCCCACATGCAACATCAGTTTTCTGACTCATCCCTTATTAAAAATATCACACCTCTGAAATTTACTGCCCCATAATATTTCATTTAATCATATTTGTATAAGATTAAGTAGACTATGTCTGTCACAGTAGCTTATAATTAAGAAGTGCTTTAATAAATCAATTAGAAAACACGCAGTCACAGGACAGCTTAGTGGCTCAGTGGATTGAGAGTCAGGCATAGAGATAGAAGGTTCTGGGCTCAAATGTGACCTCAGACACTTCCTGGCTGTGTGACCCTGGATAAGTCACTTAACCCCAATTGCCTATACTTTATCATTCTTCTGCCTTGGGACCAATACAGACTATTGATTCCAAATGGAAGATAAGGGTTTAAAAAAAACAGGAAAGAATAGAAAACATGCAAGTCAGTGTCTGCTCTATGGAAAGCACCATTCTGGGCGTAGAAAAGATACAAAATTTAGGTAAGACACACTTCCTCTGCTCTGACACAGGCACTCTAACAATGTCATTGCAGATTGTTCTTCAGCTTGCCGTCTCACGGAGTGGTCCAGCCACTCGTCAAGCCCCCCAAAACCTTCCTCCATCTTCCCCCCTCACACCCCGACACCACACGTGAGCCTTGGACTTCTGTCCCCAGCTTCCTGAATCCTCGTCTGTCCTGATCCCTGGCAGAGTCCAAGGGCTCATCTTTGGATCTCCCGGCCCTGCTGCCTGGTGCCTGGGTGTGTGTGAGGGAGCCCACTGTGGCTACTCTCTTTACTGGTTGGCCCCAGACAGCCACTTATCGCCCCCCCCCCATCAGACCATCTCACTTCCCCGCTGACACTGCTGTGCCCCCTCTTCCCCTTTTCAAAAGCCTTCTCTGGTTAGCTCTCCCTCGTAGGCATTGTCTTCTATGAAAATAAGCTTTTTAAGGGCATGTTCTATTCCTTTAAGACCACTCGTATCCACAGCTCTTAGCCCAGTGGCTTCTACATAGTAACTGCTTACTAAATGCCTTTCCCTCCCATTCTTTCTTGGACCCACAGCCAGAACAAAGCAGAACTAGAAGCAGCTCTGGTCTGGCTCAGAGGCAGTGCCCCACGCTGCCTTGATCAGCTGTCAGTCACCAGCAGTCAATTGATAAACACGCCAGCTAGCGAATGTTTGAACAGAGAGGGATGTGGGTGACCTCCTGATACTAAATGGAGAGGGGAGCATGGAGGCCTTGGCTCCCAGACCTGAGGGCAGGGGACGGTGAAGGGAATGGCAAGTGCTGAAGGAACCTGGGGAGAAAACCTTGGTGTGGAAGAGCAGCTCTCCCAGAGGGGTGGCCTGGGTGCATCAGGGAGAATGTCAGGCTGACCTGGCCTATTTTACACAAACCTGAGGAAGAAAAGCGCAGAAAGCCTCAGCTGCCCATGTGTGCTCGTTCCAGACTCCTAAAGCCTGGAGATTGAATTTCCTTGTTAAGAGGCCAACTTGTACCTTGAGGCAATTCTCTCCTGGACCCCTACTAATTGCAGAATTTTTTTATTGTAACAATAATAGTTTGCATTTACGTGAGTGCTTTATAGTTTTAAAAGTTCTTTCCTCACAATAGCTTTATTAGGTGGGTTGTCTATTTTACAAATGGGGAAGAAGTTGAATGGACCACAAAGCTCCTGAGGGTCAGAGCCAGAAATCCATTTCTGGCCTGGTGCCTGTTTTCTCTACCATACTAGGTGGCCACAGTTTCTCCTGAGTAGTGCTGGGAAATTTGCAAATGTGACTGACTCTCACCATTTCACATATATTTTTAGATAACAGACAATTCCTCTCATGGCCATTGTAGCCTCTGGTTTTTACAATTTTAATTATATGTAAAAATATACATATACGTGTGCATATACAAATTATATATGTTATAATTTTTAATAATAACTTTACAATTAAGTATGTTGAATGCATCTAGACCTTGTCTTCTCTAAAAAAAAATATAGGCAATAGTGAGGTTCAGTTGAAAGACTGGAGGCCAGAGACTGGACTCCAGATTCTCCTCTCAGCCCTGCTGCTGACTGGCCTTGTGAGCACGGGCAAATCACTCCCCTTTCATGTGTTTGGCCCTGCTGCCCTGGAGAGGGTTGTCTCCAAAAGACCTGGAGATCTGGGTGGATGGCAACTCAGCACGAGTCATTAGTATAGGACAGTAGCCTTGAATGCTAATGAGATCTTGGGCGGCATTGAGAAGGGCACAGATTCCAGTAAGAAGGGGGTCAGAGTCTCATTGTTTTTTGTCTGGGTCAGTTCTGGGTATTGACAAGCTGGGGATGTGCAGAGGGCAGTCAGGAATGGGAAGGAACTTGAGTCCATGCCATACAAGGAAGGAACCAGAGATCTTTGGTCTGGAGATGAGAAGCCCCGGGGGAACATGGTAGCTGTGTCCTAACACTGGGAGGTCCGTCGTGTAGAAGAGGAATTCATTCTACTTAGCCTGTGAGAGCAGAACCAGGAGCAAATGTAGGCTGATGTGAAGGATAAATTTGCTGAGCACTGAGGGTAGCCCAGAGTGTGTCCTACCTCAGGAGCGAGTGGGCTCTCCCTTCCTGGAGGTCTTCATTCAAAGATGGATGAGGGACAGAATAAGGGTATATTTTTCCAGAGAGGCAACCCAAGGTGGTAGGAAGATAACGAAGAACTAGAGTCATTCTTGGCTCTGCTCCTCACTGATTATGTTATTTGGGACAAGTAGCCTCCTTCCCTGGGCCTTAGCATCCTCAAAAAGTCAGATGAAGAGGTTGGACTAGATGACCTCTGAGGAACCTCCTATTTTGGCCTACTGGACTCCTGGGCCCTTCAGTGTGAATGGCCTTGAAGTGACCTCAGATTCAGCTTCTGATGCCAAAATTCTGTCACTCAGTCCAGTAGAATCAACCCATTCTCCTGACTGGAGGTAGATTGGCCAGTGGTCTCCATCTAGCTTCTGCATATAATCTTATGGTATAATATTGTTCTGTCTGTTTTGGAAATTCCTCTGCTCTTCTGCCTGTCCTTGGCCTGTTAGTTATATCATCTTCTCCTCTATGATGCTCTTCAAGTATTTGATGGCATCTTCACAGGGTCAGAATGTTCTTGGGTAGCTCTTTAGTAAGATGATTGAGGGAAAAAATTCTTCAGGCTTCAGTTGGGTTTGAGGTTGCCATAGCAATGTTGATTCAGGCCAGAGCTACTTAGTTGAGAAATGTAACTTGAGGTCATAAATTATAAAAATAACATTTTAACCCAGTCCAGTTGCCCTTTTTAAAGACAGTTGCCATTTTGCAGCCTTTCCATAGAACAATGAAAATGAAGCCGTTTTTTAAGAAAGATGCCAATAGCCATTTTAGAAATGCACCTCGTCACAGGAAAGGGCTACAGAACTCAAGTGCAGTCTTTTTCTCTTGGGAGGAGATGTTCTTTCCAGCTCCCTCTTGCTAGACAAGTCAGAAGGCCAGAGTGCAGAGAGCTAATGTGACTTGCCCCAAGTCACACAGTGGCAGAAGCAGAATTTTAACCCAGGTCTTGTGGCTTTAAATCCAGCATCCCTTCTACTCTGTCATCCTTTCTGATTTCATCTTCTTTTATAGCTCTGGAAATCAAAAGGCCGAGATGAGAGATGATGGCCATGAGAGGAGGGCCTGACAGCTAGGTGACAGCATGGAGCCAGGACCTGCCTCAGTTGTTCTTGCCATTGCTCATTGCTACTTTACCAACTCTCAAGGAGAAACTCCCCCCCCCCAATTTGTTGCCCATATAATTTCTAATCTATATCCCTTCCAAATGATTCTTTAAAGTGGAATTGTGAAAAAGAATAGGCATAAAAACATGATGTAGTTGTCATAAACATATAGATTTGCAAATATTGTGTTTTCTTTATATCTGAGTCTACTGCAGAGAAGCCAAGGATGGGGCATTGTGGTGAGTGTTGTAAATGAAGTTGGCAGTGATTTCAGTCTGAGAGCCAGGTTCCCTGTTCCCGTTCATCACACCTTCACCTTCATCACACAATGTTAGAGTTGGAAAGGAACTTACAACATAGAACAAAGAAAAATCAGAGCTGAAAATAACATTTGAGAAAATCTTGTGGCTCTTTGTTCACTTTATTCAAATTTCCTTTCTCCAGTATTTGAAGGTCTTTCTCCTGGTTGCTTGTAGAATGTATCATTTATCATCGAAATTGGTAAATGTGACTGCTATGTGTCTTGGATAGGTCTCCCCCTCCCCACACCCCATTCTGTAGGCAATCTGTGGATTATTCCTGTTGGCAGTTTGTTTTCTATGTTCTGAAATTCTGGGCAGTTTTATTAAAGTATTTTTTGTAGCATGATAAGTTTTTTGACTTGTATTCTTTGGAGAGCAAGTTGTTTCTATGCATGCCATCTTTGAGAATAGATTTTGCCTGTAAGGAGATCATGTTTTCTTTGAACATTATTGCTTTTAGCTTCTCTTTTCCCAGTTTGTCCTTCACTTCTGCTATCCGCCTTCCAAATCAGTTATCCTCTCTTTTGTTTCTTTGCCATCATGGATTCAAGTTATTCTGCCAATTATTTCTGCTGTGCAGGCCATACATTCTCTTCTCACAATGCTTATTTCTCTTTGAAACCATTCAGGAACATCCTACTATAGTTCTACGCTCTCTTGGGAATCTACTGCATCATCTGCTTCATCAAGTGTTAATTCATTTTCCTTTGTCTTGAAATATTTATTCATAGATATCTGGACTCTTAACTGATCTGGAGGCCATGTTACCTTTTGTTATTAACAAGTCCCTATTGGTTTATCTACTTATGCTCCAAGTCTTGAGTTTCATTCTTGCGAGATCTTCAATAATTAGTCTTTTTTTCCTTCTTATATTTCCCCTATCATTCACTTTCTGACTGTTTCCTCTTTGATTGTGGTTTCCCTGGGGGCTGGCCCTCAAAGCCCTCTCAGTCTCCTTCCACACTAGGGAATGAATATTTCACAGGCCTCAGGCTCTGCCCCAAGTGACTGCTAGGGGGACAGAATGGACTCCAACTGGGTGCCGGACTCTTCCCTCCAGCCTAGGTGGAGTGCCATGTTGCCCAGGACCTTTGCCACAATCTTGCCTCAGTTCCTTATGTTCCCCACCTGTTTGGTTGAGTTTTGTTATAGCATAGGGACCTGAGCAAGCTTCTGCCTTTTGGTTTTCTGAGACTAAGAGGAAGAAATGGGAGTAGAGTTGAGCTTGTTGCAACCCAGTGGGTCAGCTTGTGCAGCCCTGCTGCAGGACCATGATGGGCAGTAGAGGAGGGAGAACTGAGTGAGTGCGTGGTTAGAGGTTAGCTTTTTCTCCTGTTAACTTCATTAAATTGTTGCCATAGTAGGGTTCTTGGTGTCCTATTTGGCAACAGCTGAAATTCTTTTATTTCTTAATGATTCCAATTCTGGAGCGGTTTTGAGAGGTTGTGAGGATCAGAAAAATAGCCAGTCCTCCATCTTCTTGGTCATGTGACCCAAAATGCCCCCCTCATTTTTAGTTATGGATACTGAAATTCAAATAGGGCATGATTATGCCATATCAATATCCCATAATTACTCAGCTAGTTCTAGATGTGTAGATTTCGCAGTTGGAAGAGACCTTAATGGCCAGCAGAGACACCCCATATCCAGGAGAAAAAAAATCCTCTCTAAGTAAGAGGTCAAACAAGTAATCATTCCACCTTTGCTTAAAAACCTCCAATGACTTCCTGAGGCCACCTGTTCCCCTTTTGTCCAGTAAAGGCACAAATTATTGATGCCAATGCAGGGCTCAGCATCCATCCTTCCTGTGTCTTTCCTAATCTTCTCATAGCACTGAACTGTGGTGGCCTGAATTTTAGAATCAGTGATCCAGTGGTCAGTTTTTATCAAAATGTACATCTGTTCTTTATTCTATTTTTTGTACTAATTTCATTCTTCTGACTTCCATGCTTATATTGCATTCAGGAGAGAAAAAGCTGCCCCAGGATCACTGCCTCTAAGCTTTCTCATCCCCTCTGGCCTCACATAGACTTTGTTTTCTATCTCAGAAATTGATTTCTCCTGTGATATTGTATTTAGTTTGTCTCCTTACCTCGACTTTGTATCTCCTTGAGGGCCAGAACAGGCCTTTGTGCATCAGAAGTGCTAAATAAATGCTTTCTGAGTACAATTATTAAATGTCTCTTGTGTGCAGACTTCTTGACTCTCTTGGTTTCTGCTAAATGATTCATGTTGTCCAGTTGTGCAAGACAGAACTCGGGGGGCTGCTTGACCTTTTTCCTTCTGAAAGAGTTTGAGAATTGTTCTGTAAAAGCTACTCTTCGTTTGCTCAAAATCTTTATCCATATATATGGAGGTAGCCAGATCCTTATTTTTTCTGTCTACACATGATCCATTTCCTATTCTTTTTTCCTGCCTGTGCCTCCAGCTCATGCACATTCCCTCCTTCTCTTGCCTTACCAACGAGCCATTGGTTAGCGTGTGGAACCCTGAGATAAGCCTCTGTACATGTCTAAGCCTCAGTTTGCCTATCTGTGAAAGTCACATAATATTTATACTCTCTACCTCAGGTCCTCCATAAATATGAAAATGCTTCAAAATAGGCTTTCACCGTAAAATAACAACTCACACCTGCATAATGACTTTATAGTTCTCAGAGCACTTTCGCATACATGTCGCATCGGAAAACTGCTTTATATGAAGTCTCTTTGGAGTATTTCTATAGACATACATAAACATGCACATGCAAACATAAAGCATTATGTGGATATGTTTGTGAAGGCACATATGGAGGCTAAGCATGGCTTGTAGGAGAGTGTTTGTATGAGTTACTTGTTGAAATAAAACCATCCACAATAGGGGGCAATTCTAGATGAAGGAGGATGTTGGGAACCAGTGAGAAGTGTTTGGATTTAGGTCATGAGCATTCAAGTGCTTTTGTTGATATTTCTGTCTAGGCAGTGCAGGTCCAGGTGGGAATATGCCATTCCTGGTACCTCTTGGGTAAAAATTGTAGAATATAAAACCTGCCCCAGTCTGAAATCAGGTGTGCTCGAGGCCTTCCTCTTTGGGTTATACCCTCTTGGGAAGTGATGGGCAAACTATGGCTTATGGGCCAGATGCAGCCCCCTGAAATGTTCTATCCTGCCCCACCACATTATTCTTAATCTGATGAATACAATGAGTAGGATACAGCACAATGAAACTTCAAGAGATGCCTTAGAAACAGACTGGCAGAGGAGCATTTTCTTTCCTGTGGCCCCTCTTTAAAAGTTTGCCCATCACTGCTCTAGGGTAAAAGCAAACTCCATCTTTCCCTTATCTGTGTCTTTGCCTGGGCTCTCTGCTACCCCCTCCCCACACCTCCTAGACCCTCCAGCCTTCTTCCCTTCACTTCATGGGCCCCCTCTTAGGGGAGTACTTTCTGCATCTGTGGGGTGCTCTTGCCCTCCTTTAACTGCCTTGAGTTTGCTTATCCCAGGACTAGCTGTCTCCTCCAGCAGATAGAGAGGGGTTTGAGTCCCTGGTATTTGAAGGAGGGTATGGCACACAGCAGGTGCTTAATAGTGTGTCTCTGCAGTATTGCAGAGGAGCACCTTCCAAGCAGGTGGGCTTTGGGGACTTGGTGGCCTTGTGGCCATCTTACAGATTCTGATCCTTTTCTCTCTCTTCTTTTTCAGAGTCCCTCGAGCCCACCTATCAGCAGCTTCAGAAGATGAAGCTGGACAAGAGCCCCTTTGTGGTGGTGTCTGTGGTCGGCCAGGAGCTGCTGACGGCTGGCCATCATGGCGCCTCTGTGGTGGTCTTAGAAGCTGCACTGAAGATTGGCACCTGCAGCCTGAAGCTAAGGGGCTCCGTCTTCTCAGCCCTGAGCAGTGCCTACTGGTCCCTGGGCAACACAGAGAAAAGCACTGGCTATATGCAACAGGATCTGGACGTAGCCAAGACCTTAGGTAGAGGCCCCAGCACCTGATGTCTTTAAGGGATTCTGTAGAACCGATGGGAGATTCATTAACAAACATTTATTGAGCACCTACTGTGTGCCAGGCTGAGAAGCCTTCTTAGCTCGCTCTGAGGGACTCGGGTCTCTTTTTCCATGTATCCAGGCACCGAGATCCTAAGAAGGTGGAGGTGACCGAGGACCCGTGTCTCCTCGGAGATTTAGGTTCAAGAATTAAAAACCTTCAGTGAAAAGTGAAAAGTTTAGGAGGGCTGGGGCTTTGTTCCCCATCCTCATTCCTTTCCCCCACTGTCTAGATAATTAGAGCATTCCAAAGCTCTGGTGGTAGTTGGGAATCAGGTGGGCAGAAATGGGCACTCGCTTTTTTAGCCCTAAAGCATCCTTGATGTAACTCCACATTTCTGTTCCGGAGCCCTGTTTGCAAGGGCATCTCTTGCATATTCAGAGGACGTTCTTGCCAGCGTCCTGATCTATCTAATAAGGAATAAATGTTTGCTCAGCCCCGAGATAACAGAAGTGCTAGTCTTGAGAGTGGATGCTGGCAGTGGGGCTCCATGTCGGGGGCATTTGCACACATCTCTGTCTGTAGGGCTTTGCTCCCCTGTGAACCACCTCCAGCCAGCTCTCATCACAGGGCTGCCATGGCTGCCACTTAAGACCTTCCATTCCACAAGCGTGACGTGCCCACTACATGTAAGGCTCGGGCCTGAGCGGCGTTTCTACAATGGGCCCCTGCTGAATTCTGTATTTGTTGAGCCTTAGGACTAAATCAGGACCGAAAGAGAAAGGGATGTTTTATAACGGGTTTGAATTCGAGGGCCTCAACCTACAAGCTGCTTAGTTGCTCAGAATTAAGGGTCATTGGCAGAGCAGCGAGAAGGCTCACAGAGCATCTGGCTCATGTCAAGGTATTTAACCTCTCATTTCCTGGATGCCTGAGCGCCTCCTTCTGTGCTGTGGGGTGAGCTTAGCAGCTGAACAGTTGTCTGGGGACCGAGTTCTCTGCCCTTTCTGGCGAGGGTCGTTGTGAGGGAAAAAAATCATCCTTCCAAGAGGCTTAGGTTTCCTGGAGAAAATCGGTGATTCTCTAATTGGGGTGTCCTTAAGAGATAACCCTTCTGTTGTGACTCACAAAAGCTTTCCTTTTTTCCCCTTTCCATTTCATTATTTGCCACCTAGGTGACCAGACGGGGGAATGCCGAGCTCACGGGAATCTGGGCTCCGCATTCTTCTCCAAAGGAAATTATCGAGAGGCTCTCACTAATCACAGACATCAGCTGGTGCTGGCCATGAAGCTCAAAGATCGAGAGGTAGGAAGTCTATTTACACATGAACTGGGAATCATGGCTACCTTTCAGCCCCTGCTCCCCCTCCCACACTCCAAGACATGGCCTGTCTCTTCTGTCTGGGGTGTTCAGTTCAATTGGACTCGGTTTTTCTCTCTGAAATTTGTACCACACCAACTTAATTTTCTCTCCACGTGTAACATCATTGTAATTTAGAATGAAGGTCGTCTTCCAGCTCTTCCTCGAGCTGAGAGCCTTTCTTTTTCACATCAGGGCCTTTGGGCTGTTTCTTTGGGCTCTTTGTCAGGGCACGGAAGCCTGTGAAGCCTGTGTCATCTGGGAACTATGGAAGTTCATAAGAGAGACAGTAATGCGATTTTCATCTGCATGACAGCAGTGGCACGAGGATTATAGTCACGGCTCACACTCGGCTGTTGTGACACTAGGAGAAAGGAATGCTGGTGGTGGGAGAAGAGTAGGGACAGCGAGTGATAGAAAGGAGCCCAGGAGTCAAGGGCGTGCTTCAGGAGAAATGATTTGTAAACATGCTTGCCTTTCACGGCTTTGCCATCAAACCTCATCAAGAGGCATTATATTATTCATATGCTTTACAGACATGCTTTAGTTATTTGTTCATCTCAGCTATTCTGAGCCCAGCTATGGACCCAGAAGAGCCATCCCAGAGCCTCTGCCACTAAGCTCATGCGCTGCCACCAGAGGCAGGGCCCCGAGGCCCGCACTCAGAGCCTCCGCTCACCATTTTGGGTAGAATGCAGCAGATTAGAAAGAGCCAGTTAGAAAGGAGACGGGGAGAAGAAGATAACACAGAGGCAGCATTAGCAGGTAGCTGTTTTCTGGGTGAGAGAGGAGAGAGCAAAACAGGCAAAAGCCACAAGTACACAAAAACGTACACGTCTTCTGCCCAACACGCTGGATGGCGGTCGTTTAGTCCAGCCGCAGCACGATCGGCCCCCTCGTTAGCCATGGAAATGACTGCTCAGGCCTAGCACAGGCCAATGCGTGATTGATGTTTGTGACGTGACCCTGAATCCCCACGCAGAGGTTAAATGATGTTCAATACACTGTACTTCTGAGGACAGGGATGTGCGATACTTTGAAGAGGGATATCCGTCCCGAATGGTTAAAAGGAAAGAAAAGGTCACCGTGTTTTAAGCGTAAACCTCCCCGGCTGAACACCATTTTTTCCTTATGTGCAGCTGATTCTGTGAAAATGGCAGATAAATGAAATGCTGATGTATTATTAAACTTCAAACCCTAGATTTTTGCTGGATTCGGTAGGAAGAGCTGCACTCTGATCAATGGCAAGGAAGTATCAATTTAACATTGGTATTTGTTAAAAAAGAAAGAAAAAGAAGGCAAATATTATTGATTTTCTTTTATCTTCACAGTAGGGCATTTTGTTATGGTCAGTGTTATCTAGAGTGTGTGAATATTTGCCTTTGTATGTTTTCAACAAATCAGTGAATTCTAAGGACAAGAGGGACACTGGGAGGTCATCTGGACCAGTCCCTTCCCCCTGGACCAGCCTGGACCAATGCATTGCTAATTCCTGTTTTAAAGACACAAAGGAAATTCAGCAAACTCCTATCCAGGAAGCTCCTCACCTCTAAATGTAGGCATGTTTAAACCTACTTCTCTCTCCTGGTGGGGAAATGGAGAATAGCTGGCTGCCATTATCCAAGGTCTTGGGCCATTTTCTCTCCATTTTGAAAACACTAATCAATCTTTTCTCAGAGGTTCTATTGATGAAAACTTGAATCATCTTGACTGCTCTCCTCCAGGCCTTCCCCTGAAGTTGTAAGGCCTTGATCTATGCGTGGGAATTTGAGAATGGTCTGAACCATGTAGGCCTTGCTGATTCCTCTTTAGTCTGTAGGAGAGTTTGCCTGGGAGGCAACACGGAAGCAAGCATTGTACTAGAAGTCTCAGGTTCAAGTCCCGGTCTCTCCACTTGTTAGTCTATTAATAGATCTTATTAGGTCACATTAGGCTTCGTGAACAATAGCCAAGTACTTTACCTCCATAAGCCTCAGTATCCATATCTGTACAAAGGGGATAACACTACCGATCCTTCATCTCTTTCAGGTTTATTGGAATTCTTTAGGTGATGTATAAATGTGAGCTATGATACTTGGATTCGTAGTTGCCATTATTGCCATTATACCCACCCAGAAATCTAGTTTTCCCCTGAGCCCAATGCATGTCAGCACTAGGAGAAAGTTGAGGGCAGACAATCCTAGCCTGGTCGTGCTGTGGGCCGAGCCGTGTCCTCAGGGGCTTGGGGCTCATGGAGGGAAAGAAGCTGTGTGTTGGTCACACAGTGAAGGGGCAGCAGAGCCGAGAGCCCAGACCCCAGCGGGCTGCTCCTCTTCCTCGCTAGAGTGTCCTCATGGCACCGGGGCCTTCCTCGTCCACTTTCCCCGTGCTCCCAGGACCCTGTCGTTCTCTGCACCTGACACAGAGGAGGGCTCAGGATAAGGCCGGGTTTATGGCCCGGCTCTGCCGTTTACTCTCTTTGGAATGCTGGGGCAGGTTATGTTTCCTTACAGTTTCCTCATTGGTAAAATGGGCAAAAACAACAACAAAAAAATGAAAATTGTCTACCTTGGCGGGGCTGTAGCAGACGGGCATGCAAGCATGCTTTTGTAGAGCTGTGAACGGATCCATCTGTCGTGGAAAATTGGAAATGATTCTTAAAAAAACAGTAATTAAACTATCTCTAGCCTGCTGTAGCAGTAGTACCACTAGTACTAGTACCAGGGCCTCCAGGAGGTCTCAGAGTGAACAGAAATATTGAGAAAAGCAGGTCTGGAGGAAGAGGCAAAAAATAGAAGGGAAGCAGGGGCCCATCACAAGGGAGCAACTGAACACACTTTGGTGCGAGAATGTCGTGAGCGACAGACCTGAAGCATGCACAAGCACTTGGGAAGACTTGTAGAAGGTGATGCACAATGATAGAACTAGAGCCCCCAGATGGCCAGGGAACTCCAGTGCAGGACAGGGACGTGTCAGCATTCCCAGTTCTTCTAGGAAAGCCTTAGAGAGCTCCAGGGGGGCAGACTGAGGCCTGACTCTCAGCCATGCTTTGCTTTGTTTGACATGTCCCTACAGATGTGTTACAAGGGAGGCTGGAAGAATCATATAGGGAGGTAGTGGCAAGTTGAAAAAAGAAAAGAGAGGAACAGGAAGGGAGGAGAGAAGAGAAAAGGGAGGAAGAGAGGGGAGGGGACAGGAAAGAAGGAAGGGGAGGAAAGAAGGGAGGGGAACAGAGGAGTGGAAAGAGAAAAGGGGGAGAGAAGGAGATGGGAGAGGAGGGAAGAAAAGAGGAGAGGGAGGGGGAGGAGAAGAGAGAGGAGAGTGTCCCTAAGCCCACACAATGACCATATTGGCCTGGAGGACCCCTGAGAATCCCTCCTTGTCTGAGTGAGTCATCTATCCTTGCTGCTGGAAAACCTCTTGATCAGCCTAACCTTTAACCCCCTCCCCCCATGATGGTTTTGCTCCAGAAAGTATTTCTGCTGAGCTCTTTAAGATAGAAGGTGATTCTTTCTCTGCAAATCGTTTTATTCCTGGCTGACTTTCCATTTTATTCTTGTTGGTTTTAAACCCAGCATCATGTCAGCTTTCTTTGAGCTGGCGATGGCCATCTTGCCCCTGGCTGTGAAGGGCTAACAGTCATCCCAGGGCTTCCTCTGAAGGGTCCTAGTCTCCTTGGTATGGGCCGGTGTGCTCGCCCCACAGACCCTATCTCTAAGCAGAGAACAGGGCCAGGGTTTGCCAGGGGCTTCTTCAGGTTTGTCCTCTTTGTGATCCTCACGATAACCCTCCAAAGAAGGGAATGTTATTTTCCCCATTTTATAGATGAGGAAACTGAGGCAGCAGAGATGAAACAACTGTGAGGTAGGATTCGATCTTGACTCGTCTTAATCAAGACTCGTCTTTTTGACTCCTAGCCCAGCTCTCTTCCTGCATCCTTACCTGGCTGCCATTAGACATGATTACTAAAATTGTGGAAAGGGGACCCTTTCCTTGTCCTCGTGTCCATTTCATTTTCTCATAAGAAGCATTGGATTTGGGGTTGGGGAATTTGTATTCAAATCCTGACTTGACTCCAACCTCTTAGTATTCCATCATTGCCAGGGCAACTAGATAATTCAGTGTACAGAATGCTGGGCTTCGAGTCAGGAAAACTTGCATCAAATCTGGCCTCACACACTGACTGTGTGACCCTGGGCAAGTCACTTCATCTTGTTTGCCTCAGTTTCCTCAGGTGCAAAATAAGGATAATGATAGCACCTGCCTCTCAGAGTTAGTGAAGCTCAAATGAGGTATTTGTAAGGTGCCGTCCCTGGCCCACTATTATTACTCACGACCTGGTAGTTACGGGTCCCATGTGTGACTTTGGGCAAGCCAGTGAAGGAACAATTAATAGCTCCTCATGTTTAGAGGTTTGTGGGCCCAAAGTGCTCTGTATTCCTCCTGTTGTCGGGTACTCGCCACCACCCTGTAAGGTAGGCGGTGCAAGGGCTGTTCCTCTGTTTTATAGAGAAGGAAAGCCGGGCTCAAAGGTGAAACGAATTGTCCCCCTCAGCCCGCTGATTAAGGAGAAGAACTTGGACCTGGGACTCGAGCCATCCTGGGTGGGGGGGCTCAGGGGGCTGCAGGGCGCACGGCTGACACCGGAGGCTTCTTTCGGTCCCTGTAACTCGCCCTCCTGCCAATGGTGAAACTTAGAATGAGATCGGAGGGGTGATTTCTGATCCCATTAAGTCCAACATCTCTAATAAAGGAATTTTATATGGAGAATGTATGAGGAAAGGGACCTCATCAGCACAGGCCCCCGTTTATCACCCATCTGGCTTCTTAATTAGCACTTATTGACCAAAAACGACTTCTTGGGTTTTCGAGAAAGCTGAGCTTCTGGATTTCCTGTAGGATGTGACCGCAGGAAATTAATCTGACGCTTTCTGATGACATCATCCTGACCGCAGCGCTTCCTCTGAACACAATGCTGTTTTTCTTGGCCTCTTCTGCAGACGTTTTTGTACCGTGTATATTATGATAGAGTTTGCCGTCGCACTGATGTGAATTCCACCCAAAGGTTTTGTGTGCGCCGCTGTAATGAGGTAATTGTTTGACTTCCAGTAGTACAGGAGGTTGGGTTAAAAGGTAAAAATGTGCCTTTGTAGCAGAGAACCAGGTCCTCCCGGGGAGTATTGGGTTCAGAAGCCCGAGGCTTGGCAACCTTTCCAGCAATGTGTGTGTCACAGGCTTCTGTGAAACAAATAGGATTGTCAAGTAAGCGACTTCCTGAGACCAGGCGGGACTGGAACTCAGCGGGAGAAATCCGTCACGAGTGGGCTGATGCCTGGCTCCTGGGGGTCCTAAATCAGGCCCCTGGCACCTTGGGGGCTGGTGGCAGAGAAAAAAGCACCTTTTCTGCGTGCTGATAAAATGGCAGCTTCTTCAGAAGGACTCCTGCTGTCTGTGAGATAGAGAAGCGGGGCGTGCTGCCCTCAGAAGGGGGCTCCCCCAGAGGGGAGATGGTGATGCAGCCCCCCACTGCCTCTGGCGAGACCAAGGCCATCCTCCCCAGAAACCTCATCCAGAAACATTTCTGTTCAGAAGAGCTAATTCAAGTGAACCTCCAGGGCTGCCCTGAAGGGGAAAATGAATCCCCAGAGGCCATCGTGGGCATATGTTCTGATCTGTTGTCTTGCTAGCGGGTGAAGGCCACCCAGTATTTGGTAGCCATTATCTTCCCTGAAGCCCTGCCAGGCCCCTGTGAGGGCCATACAAATAAAGATTCTCACTATTCCTAGTTATGGAAAGGAAACAGATTCTGGAATTCTTTGCACTAAGAAAGGACGGCCCATAACCCAGGCTTCTCATTGTCACCCTGAGAAAACCGAGAGCAGAGGGGTGAAATGACTGACCCAAGGACACCGTCACTAGCCAGCTAGTTAGAGGTTGGGGGAGGGGAGGCAAGACCAATGCTCTCTGCACTCACCCACATCACCTCTCAGGCTGAGAACAAGAAGTCCTTTTAGTTCAATGCAAGGCAAGGACACAGCTTGACTAGCGATATCCAAGGGAACAGAAGGCAGGGGCCAAAGAGGAGGACAATAGGGCTGGCCAGTGAGTCCCTCACCAGGGCTGATCCTTTCAAACCAGGGTGGCCCATCAGCCCCCTCACACTGGGACTAGAACTGGTGTCTCCAAAGTGTGTGGAAAGGGGGAAGGAAGAGATGGAAGGAAGGATGGCCTTGGTGACTGGGCCTCAGGCCATATGAGGAAGAGGGGGTCCACCAGCAAACTAGAAGTTTCTAGCTGGGAAACTTCCACATAGAAGATGGAAGCGACCCTCAGGGAACTCCAGTGGTTCCTTACTTCCTACAAGGTCAAATATAAACTACTCAATTTAGCTTTCCAGCTTTTCCTAACCTGACCCCTTCCTACTTTTCCAGTCTTCTCACTCTCCTCCAAATACCCTTTAAAGCAGAGGTCCATCCTCCTGGCTGCCTGGGCTGGCCTCCTTCCTGCCTCCTTGCCTCTTTTCTTGGCTTCCCTCAAGTCTTAGTCAAGACCGGCTGATTCTGCAAGAAGCCTTCTGGAGTGTCCCTTTTACCCAGCATTTGTCTTGTATATGTAGAGTTATTGGCACGTTGTCTCCACATTGGACTGGACACTCCTCAGGGCCAACATCTGTTTCCTCAGAGCCCATCACCGTGCCTGGCACTTGCTAAGAGCCTGATGACCGCTTGTTGACTGTTGCTGACTAATTAGGGGAGGAAGGTTAGGAGTAAGGGGACGACAGGCAGGTGCAAAGAGTGGGGCCTCTTGGAAAGAGAAGGACCCGGCCAGAAAACCAGAGATGTCTACAGACAGTGCAGAGTGTGAGAACTGGGGCAGGGGCCCAAGTTCTCTGACTTCTCTGTTCAAGAGCCTTCCCACTGTATTAGCTTTGAAAAGCACTAGTGACATGTTTAGTATGTGTCCAGCCACTGGCTAGATGCTGGGGACACAAAGGAAAAGGAAGAAGAAAGGAAAGCACTCCTGCCCTCTGGGATCTTGCCTTCTGTTTGGGGAAACAATGGGACTCCCATAGAGGAGAGACACAGAAAGAGAGAGAATGAATACAAGAGAATTCACTGGGGAGAGGCAGCTCCTGGTTGGGAGAGAGGACTGCAGGCATGGTAAGAGGCAGAGATGGAGCACAAACAGCAAGATCTATATAGGTCTCTAGATGTCCCAGAACAGCTTCAAATAGCGTAACACTTCTGGAACACGTGTGTGTGTGTGTGTGTGTGTGTGTGTGCGCGCGCGCCCGCGTGCGCCCCTGTGTGATTTGTAGAGCACTTTTGTAGAGACAACTGGACCAACGGGCCAAAAACCTGGCCATCTGGAGATGACCTCCAGGAGGAAGCGCTCAGGTGAAGGAAGACCAGGAAAGGCTCTTGGCAGAAGACAGAACTTGAGGGGGACTCAAAGGAGGCCCAGAAAGAGCAACTCCAACTGTATCCTGAGGAAATGAAAGTCTCACAGTTTCCCTTTTAGGTCTGTCAAGAAAGACCTGGATTGGAAAGAGAAGGAACAAGGCAATGTGGCCTTCCTTCTGAGGCTCCTATGGTGAGCCACACTCTGGCCTAAACCAGAGAAGCTGGCCCAGTTTGATTTTACTCATTTTCAAGGAAGGAGAGATACCGGTAGGCCATGTCAAACAAAGTAGAGAAGCAGGAGGAAAAAAAATGTCTCTCACAACTATGTCTGGAGGAATCATTACTAAACGGACTAGAAAGCTAGATCATAGAAGATAAAGTAGACAGTCTGATTCTATAAAATGGAAACATTTTTTGCACACAAAAACGCTGGAGCAGTTAAAATTAGAAAGGAGATGGTTAGATGGAGGAAAAATTTTTGCAACATGCTTCTCTGATCTCAGGGATATGTAAGAAACTGGTTGGAATTTGTCCGAGCAAGAATGATCCCTCAGTAGATACATGGCCAAAGAACATGCACAGGCAGTTTTCAAAAGAAGAAATCCAAGTTATTAATAACCATATGAAAAATGCTCTAAATTACTAATAATTAGAGAAATGGAAATGAAAGCCTCTCTGATGTTTTACCCCCAATAGTAATAACTGGTATCTATAGAACAGTTTTGTTTACACGTGTCCTAAATGTTAACTCCCTTGAGCTTTGCAACACCCCTGTGAGGCAGCTGCTGTTCTTTATTTCTGTTTTATAGATAAGGAAACTAAAACATAAAGAGCTTCAGTCATAATAGTTAAATGAGTGTCTAAATTAGAATTTGAACTCAGAGCTTCCCGACTAAATCTTGCTATCTAGTCACTGTGCCTCCTAGCTGGACTCAAAATGCAGAATGAGACATTGTACATTATTTTAACATGACCAATCTGAGGATTTTTTAAAACAATACCTATTTGTTATGGGTTTTTTTCCTTTTTTCTTTTTTTCCCAATGGAAGTATGTAGAAGGGAGAGGGGAGTAAGGGATGTCTCCCTCCCAGAAAAAAAAAAAGAGAAGAGAATAGAACAAAATTACAGAGAAGTAGGAGAACTGAAAGTTTCATGTTGAATTTGTTAAATGACTGAAAAGAAAAGCAAACTCTATATAATAGAAATTCACTGTCATATACATGCCTTTCCTGTTCTACAGTGTAGATGGAAATGTTCATTTATTTGGTGTTTTGTTAAGTTTAGAATAAAAATAAAATGAGATGAAAAAGTTTTTAAAGGAAGACTTCTGTACCTGTGAGTCGGGAATGGGGCTCAAACTTCTCACTCCTTCTTGTTGGCTTTGGAGCCATAAACTCACTATTGGATATTCTGCAAGGAGATGCTTAGTGAGTGAACAACTGCCTGTCCGGGAGTATTCTTTAATTAATGGCTCCTTCACAAACTCTTTAATAATTCTTTTCTTTGAGGCAAAAATGAGGAATTTAAGTTACGTGCCAGACATCTTGGTTTTCAATGAAGTAAAATACATAGGGAGTTGGGGAGGGCTTTTCCATGGGTGCTTCTGCCCCAGACTAACCAGCTTTCTAAATGTCATTGGAGAGAGTCTAAGGGCAGACAGGACTGAGCTGCCATTTAAGTGGCAGCTGAAATCTATACGATAGGGGCTTTATGGTTACCAAGAGCACTTTCCCCTACATTATCTTATTTGATCCTCTTGGCAGTCACAAGGTAAGTAGCTCAGATGTTATTCTCTTTTTTTACAGCTGAGCAAACTGTTCAGAAAAGTCATTTAACCAGTGAATTGCCAAGGTCATAAATGGGAGAGATCCTCCAAACTCTCAGTCTCTCCTTTGGACAGCAGCCTTAATTGGCTCCTTATTCTCAGTAATTCATAGCCATCCCCATGCTCCTCTGCTGATTCCCAGGTAATGAGGGGTGGATTGTTTTCTGTGGATGTGAAGGCAGTGTGCTCTCGTGGTATGACCTAACAAATGTTTCTCATCTCCTGGAAATGCATTTTTCCTATCATCACCATGCACAGGATGATTCTTTCTTTTTCCTTCCCATTCTTACAATCTAAGTCGAACGGTTTTCTGAGAAGAAGGAGGGAGGAGGAAGGAAGGAGGGATTTCCACTGGGAAATGTCTGTGATATAAAAACAAAAGATATCAATACAAATTTAGTTTTTCAAATCAATTCAGGGCAACTAGGTGGCTCCGTGGATAAAGAGCCAGGCCTGGAGATGGGAGGTCTTGGGCTCAGATCAGACCCAGATGTTTCCTAGCTTGTGACCTGGGGCAGGTCATTTAACCCTAAGTGCTAGCTAGCCCTTACTGCACTTCTGCCTTGGAACTGACACTTAGTATTGCTTCTAAGAGAGAAGGTAAAGGCTTAAAGGAAAAACAAAACAAAACATGAATTCAGTTCCCTATCCACCTCCTTGAGGAAGTCTTTCCTGATTCGATACTGTTTCATGACAGTCAACTGACTGCTAGGCCAAATTACAAATAGATTGTGTTCCAAAAGGTTGTTGTGCTTGCTTGTTAGTCATTGGTTTGAAATTCAGGACAAAATTTCCTCATCGAAACCATCTTCTAAATAGTGTTTGGGTTCCCAGGTTAGCCCATAAAACATTGTTACCTTAAGATGCTCAACTCTAGACCTGGTAGTTGTCTGCTTCTTCCTCGGGCTCGTTAGAGGGTGGGCGTCAGCCCAGTCATCCAATATTAGTGGTGGAGGGAGGGACAGGTTCTCTAGGGCAGCCCTTTCACTGACCAGATGAAGAACTGAGGCTCACAAGGTGGAAGGCATTTGTCCTAGAGGAGTTACTGGCAGAACCAGGACTAGACCAGGCCCAAGGCTCATTCTTCCCCCTCCCATCACGTCTGACTTGTTAAAGAGATGAATCTTTTTTATGGTGCTATAGATTTGCTGTTGTACAAATTGGCTTCTCTTGGTACCTCCATTGTACGGATGTATTTCTAACCCCAGACAAGCAGATGGCGTCTCTTTCTTAGCTCCATCTCTCTCTGTTTTTCTGGCACTTGAGTTTCCAAGGGGCAGGGGCAAGCTTAGAACTTGCAGAAAACCCAGGTGACAGAATCTTGGTCCACAACAGAGCTGGCAGCTGACCCCAGCTCCCTCCCAGGCCTGCTCTTTTCTCCACGGCACCAATCTGGGAGCCCAAATGACACTCAGCTTTTGGACCTAGAAAAGGGGCTTCCAAGTTGTCCTGGTTTTTCTTTTGGAATGACTTGGTGTAACTCGCATTTAGTGACTGGTTGCCGCCAGGCTCTGGCTTTGCAGCGTAGACAGACTGCAGTAATCAGGCTGTGGCTGACCTGGACTGAGGTCCCGACTGCAGAGTGATCTTGAGTGATCTTGTCTGGAGTTGATGAAAGAACTTCTCTCCGGGTGTCCCAGGTGCTCCTGCTCGCTTCTTTATTGTAGCATTTGGGGCCAAATATCCCCTAGCTTTGAGCACCACTACCTGAGTCAGAGTTTCCCTTCCACAAGGAGGTAAGAAATAAATTGTTCCGATAGTTTGGCAGTCCATCATTTAGGAATTAAACCGCTAATGCAGAGAGAGCTTTAGCCCGCGTCCGATCTTCGAGACAACACAAGGATTTGGGCCCTCGTGCCCTTTGCCTGTATATCTAAAAACATATTTTAGCTTGGCGAATTCTTTTCGATTATGTGGAGAAACAAGTTTCGACAATTGTTTTTTGACATTTTACAACTGAGATTCTTCCCCTCTCTGAAGTGGTGAATCGTCTGATACAGGTTATCCCGGTGCTGTCACGCAGCACATATTTCCATGTTGCTCAGCCCCGATGGGAGACACATATCACACATACACTAAAAACTCCCGAAGGAAACAGCCAGCTTTGACCTTCACCCTGACTCCCACAGTCCTCTCTTTGGCTGGGGAGAGCATTTCTTATCACGAGTCCCTTGGACACCCCGTGCCTGTTACTCTTCATGTGGTAGCTTTAGGCTCAGTCACCAGAGTGTGGGGCTTGGAATCAGCAAGACTGGGGTTCAAATCCTGCCGCTGACATTTCTGAGCCTTGGGCACCCTTCTTAGGCATCTCTGCAGGATTCTGGAAGACTCAGGAACTGCTGGTATAAGGAGCTCCCAGAGCGGCCCCTGCCCCCCATCGCAGATCCTTAATGTGCTGTTTCCTGAATTCCCCTATGATAGGATTCATCACAAAATAGATACCTTCCTGACACAGAGAGCAGAGGGTTTTCTATTGCAAAAAGATGTGCACCCATTCTCATTGTGTCTGCCTTGTTGCCTCCACACCAATTGCCACCAGGAGGCAGGTGAGTCCCCCCCCTTCCCCCCCCCCCCCCGTCTCCTCAGCAGCCATTGAGGGCTGGGAGAAGAAAGTTCTTGTCTTCAAAGGCCTTGGCGCTGTCAAATGGTTCGACTCCAGAAGCTGATGCAGTCTTTGTCACCGAAGGACCCCTGCGTCCACCATTAGGACGGGAAGTCCTCGAAAGCAGGAATTGTCTTACTTTTTTCTGGGTCTCCAACATTTAGCCCCGTGTCTTTCACACATTAGGCACCTACTCCATGTTCATTTATTCATTCTCACTCCTCCTCCACTGTGTGTGGCCTGCTGCCTGCCTCGCACACTCCTGAATCCAGCTTTGTTCAGAAATCATCTGCTTCCACCCTTTTGTTTCATGCTGGAGGTCCAGTGATGGGGAGTGACTTGCCTTAGATCATCCTTTGGGTCTGGGGTGGATCCTGGCCCTCTTGTCTCCCATGCCAGTATCCTGTCCACAAATCCATGCTATTTTTTTCTTCACCAGAGGCTTCTTCCACTGCCTCGCTGTGGTGCTCCTGGGTTCTTGATGGCTGCCCACAGAGAATCAGCTCTGGAGGTTTCTACTTTGCTAGTCTGATCTTGAGCAACCACTTCTGGGTTACCTTGGAGTCTGGAGTACTCTGCTTCCTTCCTCCGTGGTACCCAGGCATGTGTACCATGGACTGGATGAAGTCCTGTTCTCATATTCAAACTCTCTATGTTCTCCACCTTAACACCCCAGGGACAGTTCTACTTCTGGCTCACTTCTGGGGCCAACCCGCCACCCCCAAAGGGTGATAAACTGGGTGCAGAATGTGAAATATGAATCAGATACAGGGCAGATGATTTCTTCTACGCAGAAAAGGAATGCCAAACACAGGCTACTAAGAAGCACTTTTTTCAAAATCAGCTTAAAGCAGGATTCAGTAACTTGGGGTATAACATTGGTACAGTCTTTTGAGGGAAGGACCCTCAAACTTCTTCATTGTTACTATCTTTTGGGGGGAGGACCCAACCCTCCAACTCCTCAGAACTTAGAGCAGGTTGTAGGATTGTTGATGAGGCCTTTTACTTGTCATCTTGGCTCTCCATTCTCACTTCACTTCAAATCCAAATATCATCTGACCGTCATGCTTAACAGTCAGCCACAAAATTGGGACACTAATGCATTGTTGGTGGAGTTGTGAATTGATCCCACCATTTGGGAGGGCAATTTGGAACTATGCCCAAAGGGCTATAAAACTGTGCATACCCTTTGATCCTGTAATACCACTCCTGGAGCTGCATCCCAAAGAGATAATTTGAAAAAGGGGAAATAACCTACTTTTGCAAAAATATTTATAGCAGCTATTTTTGTAGTGGCAAAAAATTAGACGTTGAGGGGATGTCCACCAATTGGGGAATGGCTGAACAAGCTGTGGTACATGTTGGTGATGGAATATTATTGTGCTATAGGAAATGATAAATAAGATGACTTCAGAAAAAAACTGGAAAGATTTCATGAACTGATGCAGCCTGAAATAAGCAGAATTGGGGGAACAAATACTGTATTGATCAATTGTGAAAGACTTAGCTCCCCTTAGCAAGTACAGTGATCTGGAGCAATTCTGAAGGACTTATGACAAGGAATGCTATCCAACTCCAGAAAAAGAATCATTGGAATCAGATGCTTACTATTTTCCACATTATTATGGATATATATATGTACATATATATATACACACATATATATATATATTTTGGGGTTTTGGTTTTATATGGGTGTGCTCTTACAACAGTGACCAATATGGAAGTGTGTTTTGCATGATAATAAATAATAAAATAATACAAATTAATAATGAATTAAATGAAATAATAAATTAAGAAAAAAAGTAGTCGGCCACTCCTGTTGTTACTGCCACAGCCATGCCTTCTTCCATTGGACCTAGGACTTCTAGATTTTTGGAACTCACAAGTCCAGCCCCCAAGCCTGGTCCTCTTGAGAACATGTTTGGTCATTTACACTGGAAAGAAAATGGAGCTGAGGTGCACATTTACCAGACTGAGTCTACTCCCCATGTGGGGACAGCCAGACAGTGGGGGAACAAGCACAACCTGTTCTCCCATCCCCTTCCCTAGAGCTTAGAGACCACACAGATGAGGCAAATCCCACCAAAAAGCCATCTCTTCTTTTAAAAGGCCCACCGAGTCACTGGCTCCTCTGCAGCCAGCAAAGAAGTCTCTTCATCATTCCAGAGTGCCCAGTTCCTTCGGTGATAGGCCACTACAGAACTGGAAGCACCCAGAGAGTTTCCTAGCTTATGTATCCAAGTGCTCCGTGACTGTGTCCCAGAAGCCCCTAGGAAATTTCCATGGGGATTCTGAGCACATGCTCTCTGAGATGCATCCTCTCCATGCTGGAAAGGCCCTTAGATGTCCCTCGTGTCTGTTGTGTGAGAAGCGGCTCCTCAGCAGAGGCTCACCCACCCCGGAATGGGCTTTTGGCCACAGCAGCTCATGAAGCCACTCGTGACCCGGAGGGGCTGTAGGCGGCATCAGTGCCAGCAATCGCATGTCGATGAAGTTATAAACCCCTGACACAGAGCAGCTTGAGTCTGAATTGTCCTATTTTCATCATCTTGTAGCTTCTCCATCTTGGCCTTATTTCTGTTCTGGTTCTGATTATGTGGGGGTTAGACTCTAAGTATTTTCCCACAGGAGAGCTTTCCTTTCCATTGTCAGAACTCAGGATTTGCTCTGTGAAAAGCAAATTGGCTTTCCCTTCCTTCATTAAAAATCAAACAGACCGCTTGCAAGCTTTCCGTCTGTGAAACATCCTTGACCTCCAGGCCTGCCTCAGCCTTCTCACATCACATGCCTCTCACCAAATTCTCCTTTCTGCTTAAGAAGAGAGTTCCCAGAGTGTCCCTCTCACAGCAATCTCGTGAGATAGTGAGGGCAAGTAGGGGTTTTTGGGGTGTGTGTGTGGAGGGCATTGGAAGGACTTAGAACAAGTATTGTTACTCCCCTTTGAAAAATGCAGAAGCTAAATGCCATAGAAAATAGCAGGAGGACTCATGCCTGGGCCCTGTGGCTCTGACTCCCAGGCTCTTACTACAGCCCACTGTCATAGTGAGTGCTAATAAGCACAGCCCAAGTGGAGCTCTCCTTTCCTTCCATTCCCCATTTTTCAAAGGGTCGGAGATCTCCACAAAGCCCCTTCTGTGCACCGAGCACTGTGCTCCATCCAAGGTCATGGCACACTTTGCTTGGCATTACAAGACTCGGCCTCAGTGACCATTTTTGAGCCTACTGAATGTCCATCGTTCAAATTCCTCGAGATGAAATTTTTAGCTAAACAGTCCTAGTAAGGACTGCACTTCCATTGGACCAAAATAGCCGAAGAACAGAACTGAGAAGACTTGGGAGATCACAAGGATGGCAAAGCCAAAATTAAAAAAGGACATGACGCAAGGAAGAGAAATGGTTTTCTCATTGGGCAGCCGCGTCCTCCTGAGAGGCCCAGTGTTGACCTCGTCCCCAACACTGAGATTTCCACAGGCCGCTGATGCCTTAGAGAATCAGCAACATAATAGTTCCTTCATCTCTTGGGTCTTCAGATGCCTCCTATTACAGCCCTGCATTTAAAAATAGCAGGGAAAAGAGAGAAAATCATAAACTAGCGATAATAAAATTAGTGCTTGCGTGAAAGCCTGTTGCCAGAGACCAGCCTTTGGAAGGCCTGGCGCTGCCAGAAGGCCCCTGGGGGTTGGCAGAGTGCTTAGCCCTGAATTAGGGGTTTTATTAAAGATAGAGTGTCCCCTTTCTTGAATGTTCCTGAGTGTCAGGAAGGAAGCTTTCTTTCAGTAAATGATCAAAGGTGGTGGGAGGGGAGAAGAGAAAGACTGTTGGGATCATGGATAAATGCACTGACCTTTCTCCTGATGGAAACTGAAGCTAAAACAAATGAAGTTTGATAGAAGAAGAAATACCACTCTTTTTCTCAAAGAGCTCAAGATTGAGTGAAGGGTGGCAGAGGGCCGGCATATGGAGAAACGAGATGTCTGGAGAAAGGACAACAAACCTCTTCTTCAGCCTTTAAGAGCAGACATCCCAGAGGCAGAACGGGGGAGAGGAGCTTTTCCCATGAAAAGCTCACTTGTGGAAGGGCTGTGATTCTCATTACCTTTTGAAGGGAAAAACAAATTCTCTCTGAGAATCAGATCGTTTCAGGCCACTGGGTCACACAGTCAGCTATGGTTCAATGAGACCTTGCCTCGAAGTGTGCTTTATTTTGGCAATTGGCTTTAGTTCCCACGTATATTCTTAACATATATGAATCTTGAAGTCACACATGCCTGAAAGGATGCATTTCAGTGACCTGGATGACCAGACTTCATTTCAGATCTTGAATCTCTTCTCTGATTTTCAGTGATTTATTTGCTACATCTAGAAAGAGCTTTGCTGTTAGACTTAGGCAGCTCACTTGCATGTACAAGCTATTGAACCCAGGAGACCGACCAAGTCTTTCTGCAGTGTATATTTCTCGTGGTGGAACCCAGGGCGATCGTTGGCCCCAAGCTATACCCCAAGCCACATCTTCTCTCCCTACCCCCAATCTCATGAATGCCAAGCCAAGGCAAACCTTCATTTAAATCATGTATTGGAATAGAAAGAAAACACCAAACTTGGAATTGGGAGCTCTGGGTTTGAATCCTGGCTCTGGCTCTGTATCTGACCATGGCTAAGTGAGCTCACATCTTTGGGACTTGGTTTCCCCATCAGTAAAATGAGAGGGTCTGCCTGGCTATATCTTCTTTAAGGTTCCTTCATATGAAAGCACATGCCTGAGGCTTTCACCAATAACACCATCATTGGGTCCATTCAAACAGGGACCTTGGTGCCATCAGGAAAGTTAAGTGATTACACAAAGTTTTTAATTGCAAACAAACCCTCCATCGGAGAATGTGGGCCAGCACATCAACCTGGCTAATATCCCCCCTTGTTTTTAATTGGGTTAGTGCACAGAGTTCCTTTCTTTGTTTTAAACTGACAGTAAATGGCTTGGGATTTCTAGGCAGCCTGACTTGGACATGCCCTTTAGGTCTTAAGTAAGATAAAATACTGGATCACAAACTTTGAAAAAGCCATTTAAAAGGGTTTTACTGCAGCCGAGCAAATGGTATTACAGCCCTCATCCCAAGGGACTTGATCTCTCCCCTCTACTGCTACATGAGTATGTTGGGTATAAATCATTTCAGAGAGATGGCAAACACAATTAATGAAATCCCAAGCAAATACACTAAAATACATGGGAATTTAGAAGCCCTGTAATTGACTGTATTGACTTTAACATTTCTGGGGAATGATGCTCTCTTCTGATCAAGTACCTCAGTCTTTTAACTCATGCATATTAATATGATAATATTAATAGTCCCATGCTTGATTTATATAATGCCTTTACCCTGAGGAGTTTAAAGCATTTTCCATGTATTATCATATCTGATGTTGGCAGTCCCAGGCTTCTCTGTTTTCCTCTTGTCCCACCTTCCTTCTTTCTCTCTCTCTCTCTCTCTCTCTCTTTTCCTCTCTCTCTCTCTCTCTCTCTCTCTCTCTCTCTCTCTCTCTCTCTCTCTCTNCTCTCTCTCTCTCTCTCTCTCTCTCTCTCTCTCTCTCTCTCTCTCTCCTTTCCAACAGTGTCCAGGGTTCATGTACATATGTACATTTTTTCCAAGAGCTAAGTTCCCAAAGATAGAAAAGGAAATATTGGGGCTATCCCAGAAGAAAATGGCCCCTGCTCTCAGAGATCAAATGTATACACACTCATGGAATCACTAGTCTTCAACTTGGAAGGGATCCTGGAGATCTTCTAGCTGAGAGACCCCATTTAACAGGGAGATGGAAGCCCAGAGAGAGAAGGGAGTGGCCCAGGATCGCCCATTTGGCAGAACTAGAACTTGTTTCTGGCCTCCACTCTTTCCATGCCACCACAGTGCCTCATCATGCTTTCCAACCACCATCTAAGATAAGGCGCGCCATTTTCCTAGGAAGGAGAAGACAGCTTGTTCAAGGTTGGGTGACAGATGTAGCATGGCTGGGCCTGCAGCTCGGGTCCTTGGGCTCCAAGCCCAGCTCCACTGCCCATGAAAAGTACAGTGTCTGTGGAGAGAAGCATCCTGATGGAATCCTTCCTTCCTGGGCTCTGCAATGGGACTGACATTGCCAGCTCTGCCTCACTGTCCATCAGGAGGCTTGTTTTACTCCTTTGAGATGGACTATGCAGCATGTGAAGTTTCATCTCACTCAGTTTGCCAAGGTTTGACTATAGCATGATGGTGCTGCCCATGCCAGGAAGGAGACACAGAAATCAGGATTAGAAGCTAAAGTCACTTCCATTGTAACAATGGAGGAACCAGGCAGCTGGAGCCTTTCAGGGAACTGAGTGTGATGTGATGGAGAGAGAGCCTTGACTTTGGAGTCAAGAGGACCGGGACTGGTGTCTGGGCCTTGCCATTTATCTTCTATAAGACCTTGGATGAGTCACTTCAAATTGGTCTTGTAAAATGAAAAATTTGGTCATTTTAGGCACATAGAACACCGGACTCGTGTTGAAATCTATTTATCATCTCCACATAATCTGATAAGGATGGCTTAGTTGATAAGAAAGTAAAGGGACACGGGAGACGATCTTGACTGCTAACTCATAGCTGCTTCTCTGAAGTGCCATTGAGTCACAAGTTTGTTATATATGAAATCAAAGTTCCCTTTCACCCCAAAGTACAGAGAGAGCTTTACAGCTTCGTAGACACTGCAATTAGTTTAGATAACACATAGAAACCTCAGAAACTTCAAGGTGAAGATAAGAGTACAAGGTTGGATTGTAGCTGCCTCATCATCAGTTAAGTCTGGGAATATTTTGCTGGGTCGGGAAGTCCCTGAATTTTTTGGCCTTGACTATCTAAAACAACTTTTTGAGACCCAGCAGCTGCATTCCTGACCAAAGGGGAGAATGTTAACCTCTTGACTTCTGGTTTGCTAAGAACTTAAAGTTTTCCAATAAGAGAAGGTGTGGATCAGAAAAGGAGTCAAAAGAGGAGTCTCAGATTTTTATCTATTTGAGACTGTTTCTCTTATTGGCTTCCCACAGACTTGACATCAGGAAGACTTGAATATAAAATCTGCCTCAGACACTTCCTAGTTTTGGGACTCTGGGTCAGTCCCTTAACTTTCCTCAACCGTGGTTTTCTCCTCTGTAAAATGGGAATAATAAGAATAATCTACCTCATAGGGCTATTGAGGTTAAACGAAATAACATAAGTAATAAGTACTTTATAGACATTGAAGTGTTATTATGTAAGTATTAGATAGGATTATAATTATTAGGATATTCATTGTTAACCTTCTTTTTGTGCTCTGGACCCATTTAGTGGTTAATCTGGTGAAACTGATAGAACCTTTTTCAGAATAATATTTTAAATAATTGAAGGAACTGCTAAATTTCAGTTAGAGGTTCATAAAAGTAAAAATGTAGTCTCTTTCCCATCCAATTTCATAAACCCCTTGAAATCTCTCCATGGGCTCCTCTGGGGTTTAGGAATCCCCCAGGTTTAGAATTCCTGGTCTCCATGATCTGCAAGTCCCCTGCTAGCTTTATATCTTGCCATCCTGTGGACCAAAACTGCAACAGATCTTTCCAGTCAATCCTAATGGCTCATAGGACATTGATGTTTTTGTCCCAAATATTAATCCCCCTGAGGTGCAAATGTGCTTCCACAGTCTTGACAGGGATACCGGGAAGCATGGGCTCCAGTGAACAGGACTGGCAAGACTCGGATGTGTCAGGCACGAAGGGCTCTTGTCCTCCAGAGCTGCCCATCCAGAGGAGGGATCCTCTTGGAGGGGGAGGTAGCATCCTGATGCAGTTTTGGGTAACTGAAAGCTCTGTGGGATTCCAGCCCATTCATTGTGCCTTCCCCTAGACCGGGACCAGGCTCTGGGAGTCCATTTCTCTGGTGGTGTTTTATGAACAACAACAACCCCACGAGGGACACAGTCAGTATCAATGCTCTTCTCCAAAAAGATGCTCTTGTTCCCATTTTTCAGCTGAGAAACCAGAGGCTCTCCAAGGTTAGGTTACTGGCCTGAGGTCCCACAGGCAGGAAGTAGTTGAGCCTGAGCTCTAGGCAGAACAAGAACAGCTTTCAGTGCACTTTAGAGCACTTTGGCTCTTCTGATTTCAGGTTTGCTAGTTTTTTGGGGGGGGTGGGGGAGGGAGATGTGGGGAAGGTTAACTTATAAAAGCCCAAACTTGACAGTTTTAGCACTTCTACAACCAGTGGTGTCAAACCACAAATTAACATTATCCCTATTTTACTGTATTTTTATTTATTTTGTTAACGTTCATCTAATTATATTCTAATTTGGCCCTCCTCCCTTTCTGTAGCCTTTGGCTGCCTGTTTGACACCTCTGCTTGAACCAGGACCTTCCTTAGACTGGGAAAGTTAGACTGTAATGTAATCTTTACATCATAGTCATGAATGCCAATATAGCCCCATTTTATAAGGATTTTATAGGCAAGGAAACTGAGGCTGAGGGAAGACCACAACTTACCATACTTGCCTCGGGGATCATTAGTAGAACAGAGCAGAGGTAGCACTCAAACTCAGAGCTTTGAACCCCACAGTCACCATTTTGTCCATTACACAATGATTGTTCCATAAGGAATTTCCAGTGAGCATGATAAAATTGTCAGGTGTTTCTGTTTTTCTTAACAATTCCTCAATTATAGTTTGAAATCAAGGATCCATAGAAATGAGCCTGAGTATTAACAATGCCTGAAGAGCACCCCCTGTGGCCCTAGATCCAATTCTGACTATTTGCAAACACCTGGAGAAAGTAAGCTGGGTGGTACAGTGACTAGCCTGCCTGCCTGGAGTCAGGAAGATTCACCTTCATGAGTTCAAATCCAGACTGAGACACTTCCTAGCTGTGGGACCTTGAGCAGGTCACTTCACTTTATTGGCTTCAATTTCCTCATCTGTAAAATGGGCTGGAGAAGGAAAGGGCAAACCATTTCAGAATCTTTGCCAAGAGAATTCCCTATGGGGTGACGAAGAGTCAGACATGACTGAAATGAATGAACAATAAAATTCTTTTTATTCCCTTTGTTGTTGGTGTTGAGGGGGTAACTCAGTACGATGGTTTTATCAGGGAAGGATTTCAGACTGCTGGGCCAGCCCGAGCACCCTCCTTACATGGAGGTTTGGAGAGGAGCTCTTGAATGGCCACCCTTCTTCCAGAGGTGTCCCATTGATTAGGTGTAAGGACCCCTCCAGGGAGAGGAGGTTCCTGTGATAGAGAGTTCAAGGGGAGGTGCAGCAGCCAAGTGAAAATGAATGGAGTTTGCACAGGAGGAAAGCAGCCCCTTGACAGAAGCCAACCCAGGGTCTTTGTTCTTTCATGTCAAATTCTAGTAAGTCTAAAGCTCTGGCCTCTGATCTCTTGTGTCCAGCCATCTCTCCATTAAACCTCGATGTCCCGGGCCTCAGTCTCTCCATTTGATAGGATAGTCTGTGCTCTTCTAGTGATTAATTAAAAAATGGTTAGAGAGCAGTGTTCAGGGTCAGGTCAAATGAATGCTTAATAATTAACAGTCATCTGCCCTGTTGCCATTATCTGAGAAATGAATAGTATTAAAGAGGAATCAGGCAAATTCCAACATGTTTTCAAGTAGCTTCACCTCCTTCAGAATGACTCATCTTGAGGAAGGGAATGGACTTATCGTGTCTGTCCCTAGCAGAGGTAGAATTCACAAGGGGTGAACATCCTGACAGAGAGCTCCATAGCCATCAGACAATGGAACAGGGTGCCCTGTGGGCTGCTTAGTAGCTTTCCAGCACTGCTAGTGGACATGGACAACCTGAGGGATCTCCTGACAGGACTGTTGCAGAAAGGGTTAAAGAATGGAGCAGGACCACTTTCTCTTCCAGTGCTGAGATTATTCCCAAATCCAAATATCCAGCCCCACTGCCCAAGCCCCCATCCCACATCTCCAAGAGCCTTGTGGCTATCTCAAGCTCATTATGTTGAAAACAGAACTCGTCTTTCTCTCTAACCCCACCACCCCCACCTCCTGCCTTCCCTACTGCTGTAGAGATCACCACCATCCCCAGGCCCTCAGGCTCACAAGCCAGGAGTCATCCTGGGCCCCTTACTCTCTCTCACCCCCCAAAATCAATATGGCACCAAGCCTGTTGATTTTACTTGTGCGACATCTCTCTAATACACCCTCTTCTCTCCTCTGACCTTGCCTCCTCCTTGGGACAGACCCTCATCACCTCATCCCTGGATTATTGCTGCTGGGGCTCTGCCTGTCTCAAGGCTCTTCCCTCTCCAGTCCATCCTCTATTCCACTACAGAAGTGATTTTCCTAATAGCACATCTGACCATGCCTCCTCCATCTCTGCCTCTGCCTCTGCCTCTGTCTCTGCCTCTCTACCTCTCTCTACCCCTCTCTCTCTCTCTCTCTCTCTCTCTCTCTCTCTCTCTCTCTCTCTCACACACATACACACACACACACACACACACACACACACACACACACACACAGTCCATTCCAGTGGCTCCTGAATTTGGATGACCTCCAGGATCAAATCTAGAATCCTCTGTGTGACTGAACCATTTGCTATGGCTTTAGGAGGAGGTGCTGCTGGTGTATTTATTGCCTTTGCTCAGTAGATAGAACATTTGCTCTTGGAGCTGTCAGTCTAGATGTTCTCATTAACATGACTTCAATTGGTACATATTATTATTTTAGCTCTCTGAAATATCTCAGTATCAGACCCAGGGGAAAAGACGATTCGTTTCTATTAAATTTAGTGACTAGAGACGTTGAACCCATAGGAGAATTAGTTAGAGATACTTTGAGTGAATAAGAACAGATCAAAGAAAGAAATTGGATAATAGATGCTACTTTAAAGGGTACAACATTAATTTTGCCTTGCTGTGGTGCAGAAAATTCTCTTTTTCTAGTTTAGTGGCTCAGAACTATTATTCGCATAAAGTCTCATTTGCAAGGTTAGTGATAGTGGAAACAAACAAAGCAAAGGGTGTAGTCAGATACAAATGGCGGCAGGGTTATGGGCACTGTTGGAAGAGTCACATCTCTGCCCCTGGGGGACAAGGACAGGCTACCGCAGGGTGCCTGGGCTGAGCCTCTGGCCTTGGGCTTGGGTCTGATAAATGGGTGAAACACTAAAGGGGATTCAAACACTGACTTTCTTAGTACCACTTCCTTCAGATTCCCAGAAAACGTGTTGCTGTAGGGAAGGACACTAGACTTGGATTCTAAGGCACGGCACGCTCCCCTCTTTAGTTTCTATTCCTCATCTGCAGAGTGGGAAGGAGAATCATGGTGTCTATCTACCTCAAAGGGCATTGGGAGGGCCCAGTGAGATCATGGATATGGAGCTGCTTATTCCAGTGAAATGACCTAAGGAAAGGGCTTCCTTCAAATGAGATGATGTATCAAAAGGGATGGAAATGAGAATTATTATTAGCAACAAGAAGCAACTGTCGGCATTTCAAAGATGTGGATGTTTCTTGCTCAGCATTTCACTGTCAGTACCGCACAAAACAGCGCACTTACCAACTTTTCTCCAGGAGAACATTTTAGGCGCAGAATGATGGAATGTTATAACTAAAAGAAACCTTAGAATACTAGAGTCAGGGGATGCCGAAGCTGGGAGGGCCTTAGAAGAGGCTGTGTCAGAACCGAGAGGGGCTTTAGCGCATGGATTGTCAGGCCTGGGAGGGACCTTTGAATGGGGCATGTCTGAACTGGGAAGGGTCTTAGAATAAGGAATGTCAGAGCGGAGAGGGACCCGAGAACCTAGAATCTAGAATGTCAGAGCCAAGAGGGTGTTAGAACAAAGAATTTCAGAGCTGAGAGGGGCCCTAGAACACAGAATCAGAAGAGAAGGAGGCTGCTGAAGTAATTTTCTCTTTCCTCACAGATCTGACAGATTTTTATGTCTTGTGCGATTATGTCACAGAACGGAAGATTGCTATAAATAAGGCAGGACTTCTTTAGTTTGTAATAAATAATTAGGAATCTTCCACATCTGCTTTCTGAAGCATTCATCCTGGGGAATAAAGTATTAAATGAATATATCAATCTCACCAGAAGACATTTTGGCGATAAACTTACAGACAATGGCCTGGTTCTGTTAGTTACATCCTGGGGAATTAGGGGGTTTGGGCCCAGAAGCCAGCTGACTTGGTGACTCTTCCAGCCAGATTGTTTCTTACTCTTAACTCTTTTGGAAATTTCCTCTGAGAAAAAAGCGTATGATCCTGTCATTAGAGTGTTTCATGCCAGATATCAAAATGTCTGTAAAATGCAGTGGGGCATTTTCAGAGGCAAACAGTGAAATCATCTCATCAGACACTTCCATTATGACTAATGTTAGCAGATTCCAAGCATCCCACATTCACATGACTGGCTGATTCTGTCTGTCTGACTCTCTGTCTCTGTCTCTTTCTTTGTCAAAAAATCCAGCTGCAGAACCAGTCAACCAAGTTTCCTTTCCTCGTGGATGCTCCCTCAGTCGAACCTCCCAAGTCATTTTCCCCAAAAGGTGACTTGATTGGAGAACACCTTCAGTAATCGAGAGCAGATCCGTCATCCTGCTAATGTTTGTATCATAGTTATGATAAACATGCGGTCTTATCTGCACGGCCTAGCAGGCAGGCCAAGTTGTTATCAGGGACGGTGCAAGCTAGCTTGGAGAAGCTTGTCTGACATGTCTGGATTAGGAAATAGCTTTCATGCTATCTAAGTCGTCATAGTGCTAGTGACAGAGAGAGTCTGCTGTCTGATAAGCAACCTCTCTAAGAAGAGAGAAGCTCTTCCCCAGTAAGTTGGCCACTCGATGAATTATTTAGCCACGAAAACCCATGAAATCTAGAAAATTAAAAGACAAAAAAAAAAAAAACCCCAAACCAAATGGGAATAGCCTAAGCTTAGGCCTGTGCGACCCTGCCTGCTTCTGCAGTAACCGAGAGGACCAGGGCTGCTGAGAACCACCCAGGTTTAAGACAGTTAACATTGGAATTCTCAAGGTCAGGTCTTTGTCCAGTGATCCATAGGGTGACTTTTAAGTAGAAGAAGTGGCCAAAGTATGATCGGAAATAGGAGGTTGGCTTTTCATGTAGGGAAAGGTATAGATGACAGGGGGGTTGGCTTGGTGCCAAACATTGCGAGAAGGGATGGAGGGAAAACCCACATTCGTGAGATCATGGATTCATTGAAATTAAAAGCTCAGACACAAGGTCGTGGGGCCTAGATCTCACAACAGACTTTGGGTTGAACCTAATACGAAAAATGCGATAGTGATAAATGTAAAATCACGTTTAGATTATAAAAATCAACTTCCCAGATAGACAATCTGGAAATTTTAGCTAGACAGGCAACTGAAAAAATTCTAGATATTTTAGTAGGTTTCCAGCTCAGAAGAAGTCAAGGGTAGGATGTGGCAGCCTCAGAAAAGCTAATATGTTCTTTGACTGCATAGTGTCCAGGACTAGTGAGATCAGAGTTCCCCCATCCTCTGCCCTGGACAGAAGATATTTGGAATTTGGTATTTGGTTCTGAGTGTCACATTTTAAAAGGATACTGGGAAACTGAAGACTGTCCAGAGGAGGGCAGTCAGGATGATGGAAGGCCTTAAGTCTATGTCACATGAAGAACGGGGAATGTTTAGCCTAGAGAAGAGAATACTTGGGGAAGATGTTACAATCTCCCTTTGTTAAAGGGATTTTCTTAATCTCTCCCTCTGCCGAACTCCTACTTTTGACCCTAACACCTTGAACATTTAAGACTGAAATGAAAGAGGAATGAGATCTTTCTTGTTGACTTCAGAGGACAGAATTAAGAGAAATGGGTGGATGGTACAAATAGCTTTGATGTCAGAAAAAAAAATTTGCAATAATGAATGCTATCCAAAAGTGTAACAGGAGGCAGGGTGTTTTCCCTTATTGGAAGTCATCAAGCAAAGGCTGAATAACAACACGTTGGTTATGCCCTGTTCAGGTAAAGCTTGGTCTTAATAGGATTAGTTTCTGGATTTTAGATTTTGTTCTTTAAAGAAGAATTTTGCTTGTGGGAGGCCAGCTCTTTAGCTATACCCTAAATTTTCCAGAGAAAGAGATAGCTGGCTAGTTACCAAGTTCAATTCAACTGAACCATAACAAGAAATTTTTGTACCTACAACAAAAACCTGGAAAGACAACTTTAGTTGTGGAAAAAAGGGGGAAAGGGAGTTCAGGGAGCAGGGGAAGAGGTCTTCCCTGCAGATACCTCCACCTCTGGGAGTGTTGGCCCAGGGACCAACCATTCATCTTCTCTCCGCCATCTCAGCTTTTGCCTCCCCAGACTCTTCTACCCTGCACCCTCTCCCCTTCCTTCTTTCAGCTCCCTTTGTGTAGAGCTTCCCCCATTAGACTGTAAGTTCCTAGAGTGTAAGAAATGCCTTTCTTTTTACTTGTATTTGTGTTTGCAGTGTTTAGCCCAGAGTCTTGTACTTAAGTAAGTGCTTACCACGTGCTTTTTCTGTCCGTCCATCCATGTGTCCATGCGTCCATCCATCCACCCCCCCTTCCATCTACATATCAGTGTCTGTGTATTTCTCTGTCTCTCCATCATGTGGCAGCTTTCTATTTTAGCTTTTCATCTAACTGCTTTCCCCTCCTCTTATTGTTTCAGTTTGACTGCTCTCTCAGTCTCTGGGTTCTGACTACCCACTTTGATTTGCCCTCAGTTGTCTTGGGCCCTCATCTCTATTCTCTTTTCACCTTCTCTCGGTGAGATCATCAACTTTCATGAGTTAATGATCATCTATGCAGATGACCCCCCCATCTAGATATCTAGCCTCTTGCAAATTGCAGTCCCATATCAACTTCTTGATAGACATTTCCGCCTAAAGATGATGGAACCTGAGACAGTTATGGTAGCACAGAGATAGATTGTTGGAGTCAGAAAGCCCCGAGTTCAAACCAGCCTCAGGTGCTTCCTAGCTGTGTGACCTTGGGCAAGTCTTTTGACCTCCATCTGTCTCAGTTTCATCATCTGTAAAATGGTGTTACTAAATAGCACTTACCTCTCAAAGTTGTGAGGATAAAATGAGATATTTGTACAGGATTTGGCAAACCTTAAAGTGATATCTAAATGTTAGCTATTATCGGGTATCCCATGAGCATCTTGAATTCCACATGCCCCAAACAGCACTCATTATCTCCTCTAACACCTCTTCTAAACTTTCCTGTTTCTGTTGAGACTCCACCATCTATCTAGTTACCCTGGTCTGCCACCTCCAAGTCATCCTCAGCCCTTCCATCTACCTTGTGCCTGTATCTAATGAGCTGCTTAATCCTCCTCTATGCAGAGCTCACATGGACTCCTTTGACTCTCCCCCATCACCTCCTCTAAAATAGAGCCATAATGTCCTTGACTGGAGGCACCTCTTCTCTTTTCTCTCCTCTCTAGTTCAAACTCAACCCAGAATCACCTTCTAAAACCATGTCTTCCTGTTTCTCTTGCCACCTTCACATCACTATTGCATTTAGGAGAAAATACAGATGCTATTGTGTAGCAATTAGAACCCTTCACACTCTAGCACCTTCTAGATTCTTTTTAGGATTATTTTCCATTCTCTTCCTAATGTTCTTTTCTATACTCTAACCTCATCTCTACATCTTGGAACACTGTCTTCCTTCAGGTCAGTGCTCATGGGCACCTCCCTCCTCTAAGCAGCTTTCCCTGATCTCCTTCTTTACAGTAGTGTCAAGTTCCAATAGAAACGGCCCCCGACTAAGGAAACCACAAATGGACATTATCTGTCTAGTTTGTTTTGTTAAACATTTCCCAGTTACAGTTTAATCTGGTTCAGGCCCAGCAAGAGTCAACCACCTTTGGGCCACAGTGGATCTAGCTCTTGGAGGATAGCTGTGTTTTGTCTTTGTTTCCTTAGTACGGTCAATGCTTGCTTGTTGCTTGGCTGGCCTAACTAATCATTCTTGCTCACTCAACACTAGTACTGACTCAAGGTTCCCGGCGTGGTGGTAGAGAGCGAAGTGGATTATGTCTTGTTTCCTCACCAGCCTCTCCTCTCCACCACCACTAGCGTCATTACCTTTGCCCCAGGCATATGGTCCTGGCCCACCATTTTGTCTTTAATCCTTGGTATTTTGAGAGGGTGGCTCTTGCTGAGCCTCTTCTTCTCTGAGAGAGGAAGGGTCTGGGGCTGTCCTAGCCATGAGGGAGGCTAGGGAATGAAGGAAATGCCATGCCCAGGGTTTGTTGGATGTTCCTTTCCACCTCACCCCTAGACGGTAGGTCTTAGGATGCTGCTGTTCACCACAAGGGGCTCTTGTGGTGACATCCTGAACTTCCTGGGGAGGAGATTCAGCAATGGACAGACATCCTCAAATCCCCCTCGTGGCTCTGGGTGATGTGGGAGTTTCTCAGGATGCTAAAAGAGGGTATTGCCTGGCTTTAACTTCCCTGAACCTTGAATGAAGGGAGATTTGGGGTTGGTAGTTGCTGGGGGGTGGTTGGCAGAGGAGCCTCAAATGTTTGGTGGCCCCACTTCTCTTGCCATCTTTCTTCCATGTATGGACCAATAGCTACTTCTTCAGCTTTTACAGGAAAGGAGGATTTGACTTTTTGCCCATACTCTCTAAATTCAATGTCTTCTAGCCAATTTGGTGCCCTCTAAATTGGTTGCTGCCTTGGACAGAGCTCCTTTCTCCCTACTCTGGTTACAGCTTTGCAATTCAAGGGCCAGCTGTGAATCAGTGAACAGAGTGCTCTGCTGGCTGCTGAATGCACTGTTAGTGGGCATCTGAGCCTTAAACACACGTGACTCTAGTATATTATGTACACATATATATAGTATGTGTATACCTACATGTAATATGCATGTATGTGTGCATTGTGTGTACAACATACAATGGTAATTATTCTAGGGAGCTGTAGACAGTATGCTCTGTGATGTTTCCAAGGGTATGCCATTATTAGGGAAATCAGAGAAGGCTTCTTCAAGGGAGTGGTGTTTGAGATGAACTTTAAAAGACAGCAAGTGCGTCACCTGAAGAAGAAGAAAAAGTCGCTGGGGGCAAAGGGGATGGTGGGGACAAAGGCACTGAGGTGGGAAAACATGGGACATGTTTGGAAATCAGAATTTTTTTGATTGGTTGGAACATATTGGGCGAGCACTACAACATAAGACTAGAAAGTTCAGGTAGCCGTGGATCATAGAGGACCTTGAAACCTGTCTACCATCTTGTTAACCTTTCATCCCTGAGACCAGACTATGCTTAAGAACAACTGGAGGGAAGCAGCGTTGGGTAGCCCTAGCAAAAAGCGCATGTCTCAGGAGCCAACCAAGAGTTCTCTCCAGGCAATATCTATATCATAATTCATCAAGCCTGTTTTCTAGGAGTTCCTTTATTCTAACCATATTTTATTAGTTGGTAGGTAAATTCTTTTCTGAAAACCCATTCACTGTCTTGGGTAAACCATGACTTCATAGGAACCAAAGCTTATGTTCATGATTAGTCCAGGACAGTGATGGGCAAACTACAAGCCCCCTGAAATGTTCTATCTGGCCCCAAGACATTATTCCTAATCTGACGCATACAACGAGTAGGATACAATACAATGAAACTTCAAAAGAGTTGCCTTAGAAACAGACTGACAGATGAGCACTTCCATTCCTTTGGCCCCTCTTTAAAAAGTTTACCCGTCACTGGCCCTGGAGAATCTGAAGACCTGGAGAAGGGGAGTGACAATGGTCAAGAGAGAGAAGCCTTTCCTCCCAGCAGCTACTGGAGGACTGGACTTTTTTGAATGAGCCAAGTATCAGGGTACTGGATACAGAGAAGATGGGGGAGAATCATTTCTTGGTCTCTTCCTCCTTGGCTAAAATCTTGATCTCCTCTTTTCTTAGCTTACAGACTCTCTTCCCAAAGCTTTTATGCTTCTTTAGTCTTAGATCAGTGAGTCTCAGCCTGGTCAGCCAGGAGTTTCTTCCAGGCCTCATCTGCCTTCAGTTTATCAATATGCTCCATGAGGATCCATGTATTTTTTTTTAAGTTTAATTAATTGATTGATTTAGAATATTTTTCCCATGGTTACGTGATTCATGTTCTTTCCCTCCCCTCCTCCCATCCCCTCCCATAGCCAACAAGCAATTCCACTGGGTTTTACATCTGTAAAGGTCTATTTCCATATTGTTAATATTTGCATTAGGGTGATCACTTAGAGGCTACATCCCCAATCCTATCCCCATCAACCCACGTGATCAGGCAGTTGTTTTTCTTCTGTGTTTCTGCTCTCACAGTTCTTTCTCTGGAGGTGGGGAGCATCTTTCTCATAAGTCCCTCAGGATTGTCCTGGGTCATTGCATTGCTGCTAGTAGCAAAAGTCAGTTACATTCGATTGTGCTACATTGTATCAGTCTCTGTGTACAATGTTCTTCTGGCTCTGCTCCTTTCACTCTGCATCAGTTCCTGGAGGTCTTTCCAGTTCACATGGAATTCCTCCAGTTCATTATTCCTTTTAGCACAATAGTATTCCATCACCAGCAGATACCACAGTTTGTTCAGTCATTCCCCAATCAAAGGACATTCCCTCATTTTCCAATTTTTTGCCACCACAAAGAGTGCAGCTATAAATATTTTTGCACAAGTCTTTTTCTTTATTATCTCTTTGGGGTACAAACCCAGCAGTAGAATGGCTGGATCAAAGGGCAGGCAGTGTTTTAGAACCCTTTGGGCATAGTTCTAAATTGCCTTCCAGAATGGTTGAGGATCCATGTATTCTTGAACACATTTCCCTTCACCTTCAAATACAGGCTGGGGGACATATGTTGGTCAGTCTTTCTAGATTCACAATATCTTCAGAGTAGATAGCACAGTGTCCTCATGCTCCTCATCCAAGGCACTTTCTCAGGCATATGAGCAATGGCAATGCCCTTTTTCTTGCTGATGCCCATGGGCCTGCCCTTCTGTTGAGCCAGAGTAGTTTTCTGGCATCTGGCACACACTTCTGGATGATCAGTCCATCTCTAACCAGCTTCAGGATCTGTTGATGGGAATTGGCACTGGCCGTTTCATCAGTCATGTTGGGGTCATGTACCTTCTTTCCACATCGAAGGACACTCGAGGCAAGCCTCTTCTGAAGCCCAAGTGATTCATAGTGGCAGCCACTGCATGGAAAAGGAAAGGCGAGAGCAAGTGCTGAACTTCTGAAGAAGCTTATGTGGACCTTCTGGTAGATTCTTTTTCCTAGTTTCAGCTTTGTCCCCCTGGGAGCCTCGTGGAGCTTCAGTTTCTTCTTTTATAAAGTGGGGAGGCTGGGCTAGATCACGGCTTAGGATCCCCCCAGCACTCAGCTTCTCCAGCTTGTGTCTGGAATTTGGCCACACACCCCCCTTTCATGGGGTGTTCTGTTTTGTTCGACTCCTGTCACAGCCCTTCTGCCTTGATAAGAGTGGGAAGGGCGGGGCTCAGGGGGCTCTGGCTGGGCCCTGACCGCCTCCCCAGGTCATCACTGTATTCTTCATTGGCTTAGCTAAAAGCATTTTTCCCAAGTGGCTGATGGTAGTCAGGTCACTCAGACCGTATTGCTGAATTCATAGGAAAATAGGACAATAACGTGTCTGTCTTTTCACACACACAGCATCTTGTTCTTTGGCTTCTTCCTATTGGTTCGAAATCAGCCAACATGTTTCTAAAACAAACGATGAAACTATGTAATGAATAGCTCCCTGTGAGAGGCCCGAACATTGATCGAGGCACTCTGGGCAAGTCATCTGACATCACATCTGTTCAAATGGCCACGGCCGGCCTTCCTGCCAGAAGTGCGCCGTCAGATCCTTTTGTGGCCTTGGAATCCAAGCCCAAGTCTTCTCCCTGCTGTTCACATCTGTCCGAGGCCCTGGCTCTTCCCAGGCTGGAGAACTGGGCCTCAAGACCCAATGGCGGCTTGGAAAAAGAGCTGGGATTTAACTTGTGGCCCCAGCTGCACCGTACAGATAAATGCTCTGAGCCAGATGAGGCAGCGCCATTTGCATTTATAGGTTTAATCAGAGCCGTTACAGCTTCACTCTCTGGCCTTGGTGTTGTGTAAATCTGCCCCATTCCAAGGCTTTCCCTCCCTTCTGGGATCCCTCAGCTCATTGCAGTTTTGTTGGGAATGAGGAACAACAGGTATGGCGGGCTGGAAAGGGTGATTAGAAAAAGCAGCCGCATCTCCTTTCTTAGAGGACCGCCCTGGAGCTCCATTTGTACCAGGGCTCTGGGCTTAATGTCTCCCCGGGGCGGCAGGTGGCCCTAGAGGATGGGGCAGAGGCTCCCTGAAACCGACCCCAGTCACCAGGGCAAAGTCAGAGGATGGAGATTGTGACAGAAAGCATTCTGCCGGGCCAGCGCACCTGAGGGAAAGGCAGGCACCACATTGTGGGGCCTGAGGCTAGTATGGCCTGGTGGAAAGATCACAGGAGCTTTGGCATTAAATGTGCCAACCCCTGGGTTCAAGGCCTGGCCTGGTCTTCCTCTTAGAAGTTGTCGTTCACAGCACCTTAGGGCTACTCGTAGAGGCTTAAGCATTTATTAGGCACCTTCTCTGTTCCAAGCACAGTTTTAGGCAGAGGGATGAAAAGAAAAGAAAATGAAATCATTCTTACCTTCACAGAGCTTGTACTCTAGTGGAAGAGACCACATACATACACATATATGTTAATATACAATGTATACAAAATACCTTTGATTGAATTCTGACCAGCCTCAACGACCTTGATTAGGATTTCTATGAGATAGTTTCATCATCTATAAAATGGACATAATTGTAAGAGTCAGAAAACTACCTGGTAGGACTGCTGTGAGGTCCCATTTCATGCCTCATCATATCATGCCTTGAGTTCTGGACCTGCCTCTGCTCCTCAGGGCTATACTCCTCTTTCCTGAGTTTGGTTCCCAGCACACTGGTATGGATGCCGGTTCTTTCAAGATCTCCCAAGACCTGGTAGCAAAGGAAAGAAGACAGAAACCCATCCCAGAGCCAGGCTTGCCTCGATACCCTAACCATTCCCACTGGCCAGCTAGGGCTCAGAGAGGCATCTTTATAAAGTCTCACCACCAGTATGAAGGAGGGAAAGTGCATTTCTGCTCCACTGGGGTCCTTTGTGCTCTTAGTTCTGTCTTAGCACTCAATCTAAAAGTCTTTTCTTCACTACCCAGGCGGGGACCATGCTCTAAAGTAGAGAACTGAGGCACTCTAGTCACACTCAGAAGCAGGTTTGCCAAATGTCCATGTGGCCCGTTGCCTCAGGCTGGCCATATTGTGTAGACATCTAATCACTGGGCTCTCACTGTCCACTTGCCCATTATACATGTAACCCACTTTCCTCCCAGGATTGTCACAAAGACCAATCGAGGCATTGTTTGGTAGAACGTCCTTGATTCTCTCTCTTAAGCCTCCCTTTCTCCCTTTTTTTTTTAAACCCTTACCTTGCACTTTAGAATTGATAGTGAGTATTGGTCTCAAGGCAGAAAAGCAATTAGGGTCAAGTGACTTGCCCAGGGTCACACATCCAGGAAGTGTCGGAGGCCAGATTTGAACCCATGACCTCCATCTCTGGGTTTGGCTCTTCTGAGCCACCTTCTTCAGCTTTTCTTAAGAACCTGCTGGGTAGAAAGCAATCTGCTAGGTGCGGAGAAACAAAGTGGATGTTGTAAGCTCCTATAAGGGTTCATTGTTGTCATCCTTCCCATTTGTCAGAAAAGGCAGTGGAAAGGTTGAGTGATTTGTCTGAAGTCTCTTAAGTTAGAATGGAGCCCGGACGTCTGGTCTCCAGCCCTATGCACTCTGCCGAATCGTGATGCTTCTCTCCTGCGTGGACGCACTGTCTTTGTCATGTACTGATTAGACATTTGTATTTCAGCAGGTTGGGGAAGAGGCTGCCTTGTAAGGTGGCCCTTGTGCAGAGCTAGGAGCTGCCATCTGTCTGGTCTTTAGGTCAGCCGCCCCCCGTGGCCTCTGAGCTCATGTCTCAGAATGGTGTTTTCCATAAAACAGATAAAGAATTTTTATTAGCTTTAAGTGTCGCCAAGGGGTTTGCCCTTCTTGGCAGAAGCCGTAAGGGGTCCTGTGAGTACATGGGAGGGCAGCAGAGCTCAGGATGAGCTCAGGGTAGAGAGTTCCAGAGCCTCCTGGACATTCTGCCATTAAACTCCTCTCCCACTCCCCCATCATAGGATTGAGAGCTGGAAGGAGTTCCAAGGATCATTTGGGCCAAGTCTCTCATTTTAGATGTGGGAGAACTGGGGACAGAGAGGAGGACTTGCACAGGGTCAGTCATCCCATCACTAAGTTGTATATTTGAGGTTTGGACACGTGTCCTTTGACTTCAGGTCTGTAACACTTTCCACTACACCATATTGCCTTAAACCTCCATGACGGATGGCGTTACCTTTTATTAAAGATGTTTCAGCATGAAGAGTCATTCAAACTTGGGGGCTGCTGGGCTTGGTAATGTCCTGTTGACCTCCTGGGTTCATTATTTGAAGGCAGTCTGAAGACTCTAGAAAGAACAAGAGTCCAGAAATCTGGGCAGAGGCCCTGGCCTCCTCTCTCTCCTCCCCAGCTGTGATCTCTTGGATGAGTCCATTCATCTCTCAGAATCTCAGTTTCCTCAATGCTAAATGGCATTAGCATCCTTACCCTGACTGTCTCCTGGGTAGTTGTGAGGATCAGAAGAAATGATGGTATCTGAGTGCCCTCATCTGAATGTGAACTGCCAGAAAAATAGGCATCTGTCTATGGGAGAGGTTAGGGTCTCCCACCACCTTCCCAGGTGGTCTGGGACACTGAACCTTTATGGGATCATGTGATGGATGTTTTGTAAATTGAAGGACTTTGGAGACAAAGATGGACACGATTACTCCAAGTAGTAACGGTTAAGAACTAATCACATTTGGTGGTTCAAGGTGAGGACAACCTTTCTTCATATCCTCAGAGTTAAGACACTGCTGCACTGTGCCCCCCGCCCCGTTTTCATGCTGCCTTAAGGATTGTTCTGTCCTTAAATGGAGAAGTGTCCATCGAATAGATAGGTTGGTATTTAAAGGACCAGAATCTGCAGCACATGAGGGAACTGTGAACTGAAATGGGAACCCTGACCTTAATTTAGAGCTAGAAGACCCAAGTTCTAGTCCTGACCTTACTCATTTACTTACCAGTGGGGCAACCTTGGAAAAATCACTCATGGCCATTTACTCCTTGAATCTCAAGTTCCTGAGTGGCTGGCCTGTTCTTGCTCTCCTCCTATGGAGATGACAAGGCTCTCAGCTTCTTGCTATTTAGAGATGAGCTATGCTCTGGGCTATGTAGACTCTTACCAGGTTGTTATGCTATGCCTCCCTGGGACAGAGATTATGGGACAGGATAAGGGAGCACAAGGACACAGAAAAGAGCCCCGCTCTCCACTGAATGTGCTCTCTCAGTCTACCATGCTAAGGTTCCAAACTCCTGACACCCTCTCCCTCCAGTGCTCCCTGGCCCTTAAAGCAGACTGGCTTCTCAGAGACTCAGGGCATTTGCTTGCTTTCTCATCACTTCTGAATTCTCACCTTAATTTAATCTATCTCTCTCTCTCTCTCTCTCTCTCTCTCTCTCTCTCTCTCTCTCTTTCCCCTTTTTCCCTTAAAACTTAACTTTTTATCCTTGCTTTTCTCATTTCTAGAAGGCAAACAGCAAGCCTCTGTCCTCTTCTCCTCCAGGTCGTGCATGGTCCTAGCTGTGGTTCCTTCCACAGCTTATCAGTGACCCATTCAGAGCCCAGGGTTCCAGATAAACAATTCCTTTTCAAGATTCAGATAAACAGTTCTGCTGACCATAAAAGGAATCCATAAAGTGGCAAAAAACAGTCCAGTGAGGTAGAAGCCAAGATTGATGGTGGTCATCAGGGAAGCCTATAGGGTCCCTCCACTAAGTCCCAAAGCCTGTCTTCTCTGTATGCCTGGCCCAAGGGCCCCCTACTGGGTGCCGGGTCAGCCTCTCTGGGGCACTTATCTCCAGCTGCCTCCTGGCTTGCAGCAGCCCTGCTTCATGCCTGAAGGCCCTTTTGAACCCAAGTCTAGCACATACAAGCATCACAACGATTATTGTCTCAGCGTTTCCAGGAGGGAGGAGATGAGCCCTCCAGGTTCATCCCCACACAGAGACCACATAACTCCGTCCCCTCTGAAACCCTGAGTGTGTGTCCTGGCATCTTCCTGGGCGGTCCTGGGGACGCTGGGCCAGCTGCTGTCGAGGCACTTTGTTTGTATCCAGTTTAAGCGGCATATGTGGAGGTCCCTAGGACAGGGACACCCCGACACCCATGAGCCCCGGCCCCACCCTCGAGGAGCTCATGTTCTAGCAGGGGAATAGACAGAGAACAGCAGGACTAGAAAGGCCCTCTGAGAGCTCCTCGGAGGTCCCGGGAGAATCATTTTTGACTTCTTAGAGGGTTGGAGGGCGAGGATCAGGCGGTTTCTTGAAAGACGCAATATTTAAAGTTGGGCCTCATAAAGTGAGAGGCGGCCCAACAGCAAGCCACGTGCCCTGGCGGGGGCAGAGGGCTTGGCATTCTGGACTAAGGGATGCCCCACGCAGAGGCACAAAGGCAGGAAAGGGAGAGACACTTCCAAGGGATGGCCCGTTGTCCGGTTGGCAGAAACCGTGTGGCGAGAGGGTGGCAGGCTTCGGCGTGCAGGCGCGTGAAGGCCAGATGACTTGGGACGTGCCTTCCGGCCCAGCGTTTACAGGCAGGGCTCCGTTGGAAGGACGGCTGAGTTGTAGAGAAGATTCACGTGGGAACAGGGCCGTGGCACGGGCAGCGACGAGTGCCAGAATGCGGGATGGACCCGCTCCCTGCCCCGCTCCCTGCCCCACTCCCTGCCCCGCTCCCGGCCTCTCTCCCGGCCTCTCTCCCTGCCTCTCTCCCGGCCCCGCTCCCTGCCCTGCTCCCGGCCTCTCTCCTGGCCTCTCTCCCGGCCTCTGCAGCCTCCTTTGTAAAACGAAGAGGCCGGATTCCCCAGCCTCCAGGTTATCTTCTAGCAGCCCTTCCAACGGGGCGCCACAGGCAGCATCTCCCCCTTTACTCGCTGCGCAGGAACAATAAAGCCTGGATGGGGGTGGTCAGGCCCCTGGTCCGAGGCTGAGCCACAGAGGCCGGAGCACAGCGCCGGCTGCGTGGTGGCTCCAGGCGGCCGCTCTGGCTGGGTGGCTGCTCGCCGTCCGTCCGTCTGTGCCCCCTGGGAGAAGCCGCGGGCGAATGAGTCGGAGCGTCTGCGCAGGCCTGCCCGTTAGCCTGTCTTCTCCCGGGTAGAGTCTGTGGCACGAAGAGGAGAGGCCGGTCAGCTCGGCCCCAGGCTGGCCCCTTGTTGCAGTCTGGCGGCAGCGAGGCCTGTCGGGGAGATGGATGGGAGCGCCAAGGCTTCCTGGAGCCCTCGGCCGTGTGTGGGCACCACATGTGGGGGGCTCGGTGAACACCGAGGAGAGCACATGCTGTTTCCATTAGGGACCCTTCAGAGCCCGCTCTGCCCCCGGCCTCCTGCCAAGTGAAAGGCCCATTTATCACCCCCGCGGACGGATCCTGCAGGGCCTCGCGTCCCCCCGCAGGTAAACGCCAGCCTCGGAACTGGCTCTTCCTCAACTCTTTCCTCCCGTTGCCAAGATTTCTTGTGACTTCAGCGTTGGCTCTTCAGCATCAAAATGCGTTTTTCTGGCTGCGGGTTCTCCGCGGCTCCCTCCTCTCTTTCCAGGCTTCTTAGCCTTTACTGACCTCCACATAGCTGATCCTCCGACTCCCAGCTCTGGGCATCTTCCCTGGCTGTGCCTCCTGCCAGGAGTGCCCTTCCTCCTCCTCTCCACCTCCTGGCATCCCTGGCTTCCTTCAAGTCTCAGCTGAAATCCAGCCTTCTGTACGATAGAATAACAACAGTCATGGCAGCTAACGTTTATATGGCACTCACTATGTGCCAGGAAATGTGCTGAGCCCTTAACTATATTCTTATTAGATCTTCCCAACCACCCTGGGAAGGAGTTGCTATTATTAACCCCATTTTATAGATGAAGAAACTGAGGCAGGCTTGCCCAGGGCCACGTACCACTACATGTCCGAGGCCAGATTTGAACTACAGGCCCTGTGCTGTAACCACTGTCCTACCCAGCTGCCCCGACCTTCCAGCAAGAAGATTTTTCAGATTCCTCATTTTTTTTTAAAACCCTCACCTTTCATCTTAGAATCAATACTGTGTATTGGCTCCTAGGTGGAAGAGTGGTAAGGGTGGGCAATGGGGGTCAAGTGACTTGCCCAGGGTCACACAGCTGGAAAGTGGCTGAGGCCGGGTTTGAACCCAGGACCTCCCGTCTCTGGGCCACTGAGCCACCCCGCTGCCATGCAGATCCCTCTTCGTTCTGGTCCCTTCCGCCGTTGATCATTTCTTTTGCACCTTGTATATTGCTCACACGGACACGGGGGTTGTGTTTTTTCCTCCATTCCCTTGGGAACTCCCAGAGGCAGGGACTGTTTGCTTCTTACCTGCCTCTCCCAGGCGCTCAGCGGCCATCGTGCTGTCGCTGGGCCCCTTGGCCAGCCCGGGACCCACGCCGGGAGGAAGTGGTGCTTACAAGCCCGTCCTCTGTCCTTGTCAGGGCCTGTCGCGGCACCTGGGAGAAGGGCTTCATCTCCCTGCCTTGGCCCTGGCACGGCCACGTCCACCCGGAGCATCTTCCCATCTGTCCAGTCAGCCATTCAGCCATCCGGCGTTGGGAAGAGCATGAGGAAAGCCCGCGTGGGGCCCCCCACGTTTCTCGAGGGCCCGATGGGTTCAGGCCCCGTGCGTGCCCGATGGCGAGGCAGCCCCAGGCTTGGACAGTCTGAGGGAAGAGATCACCGTCGTCACCACGAGCCCTTTGGGGCTGGCATCTCGCTCGATCCACACAACCCCCCGGGGGGAGATGCTACCGTGAGCCTGGTTTTATGCATGAGGAAACTGAGGCGGGCAGCCAGAGTCACATAGTAAGTGTCTGAGGCAGGATTTGAACTCGGGTCTTCCTGATACAAATTGAATTTGAAGTAGCAGAGGTAGGAAGGCCCTCGTAGGAAAGGCTTCGTATGGACAGGCCGGGGCCAAGCAGCCACAGTCCTGTTGCTTAAGTTTCCCCTTCCTCATCGGGCTCCCCTGCTTTGGGCGAGAGGCTGCGGGGAGGCCAGCCTACATAGCCTGGGCTCCCGGACCTCCAATATCGGCCATGAAAATGACCAAAGAGCAGGTGCCCGTGTCAGGGAGGGACCCTCGAAGGCTGGAGGCCCGGCCAGGGGCACGTGAGTGATGGCCGGCCTGGTGGAGCAGCAGCGCCTCCAGTCCGAAGACTCCACAGTGGACGCAGTTTGGGTCATCCAGAGGCTTCTGCCAGAACACCAGCCGCTTGTTAGTGAGATGGTCTTGGCCGGTGAAGATCGGGGCAGTGGTCTGCATTGGGGAAGGACGCCCGCAGGTGGCCTGGCGGCTGTTTGGTGCCTAGAAGGGTCGTCATCGCTCCTCAGAGAGACAGAAGAGCTCTGGGCAACGTGGAGGCATCACGACTTCGGGCATCTCCCTGGAGTTACATGGCAGCCTCTGGATGACTAGGGGGAGCCTCAGAAGCCCTCCAGGCCATCCTGCTGAGAATCGAGGGCTTTCCCAGCCTCCGTGCGGAGGCCTCCAAGGAGTCCAGAGCCAGGCCTCCAGGGGCAGCTCGTCCCGCTCTTGGAGAGTGCTGACAGATAGCACGTTTCTCCTTCTGGGAAGACACAATGAGCTCTTTGGAGCTTCCTCTCTGGCCTCGGGGTGAAGCAGAACAAATTCTGGGCAAATGGCGCTCTATTTGTGGCATCAGTTTCTTGGCCTGCAAACAAGGGGGTTAGACTAGATACCCCAAAGACTGCTTCCAGCTTTCAATCCTGTGTCCCCGTGGTCAGCGACATGATAGGGACAGACTGCCCAGAGGCAGGGAAGCGCAACCCAGGTTTGGGAGACGTGCGAGGATTAGATCCTACATTTCGGGGAGGGCTCGAGTTCTAGACCAAGCAGCGAGGGGCCACTGAATACAGGAGAAAACTTGCTAAAAACCAGCAGGTTAGCACCAGTCATCTGGCCTTCTTCCTTCTTCAGGTCCCTGCCCGGTCAGGCACTAAGTCAAGGCAGACAGGACTTCTCCATTGTTGCTGGCACAGAAGATGCCCAGAGAGGTGTGGGATTTCTGGCACTTTATCCAGGAGCTCTTCTCTTTTTCTGGTGAACATCTAGATCTGTGGTGTTCCAATTTCGAATTCTAAACATTATGATTGCCCACGTCCAACCTCCCTGCCTCCCTTCCCGGCTTGCTCCCTCGCCTCCTCCTCACGCTCTGCCTGGCCAGGCTGTAACTTCTGGAAGGCTAAGCTCGTGCCCTTCCCCAGTTCTCAGCCCACAGCGGCCCTGTCATAGGTGCATGCTGTACAGAAGGCGATGGCTGACGTGCACCTCGATGGCGCTGGCCCAGGCGAGGCACCGATTTCACGGAGAGCCTTTTCCCCTCCTGCCCCTGCCTCCGAGGGGCGCTCGGGCTCTGCGATGCCTGGTACTGTCAAAGTCGGCTCTGTCTTCCGTCAGGAGGCACGGGCAGCATGCTGAACAGGAGAACTGAGAAAGGAGCAAATCATGCTTTGAACTACTGTGAGAGAATATCTTTAATTCCAATTATTCTCATCAGATCCCTCAGGGGAAGACACTCTTCTGTGCCCATTTATGGATATGAGCTTCAGTTCTGAAAAAATAAAAATAAAAGCCAGCCCAGACACTTCATGTGCCATGAAGAAGAGTCTCTCCCTTTCCTCTCTCCTCCGTTGCAGCCGGCTTAGGCGGGCATTTGAATGATAACGGCTTTCTTTTATCGAGTGCGATGTCTCCTCTCGAGCTGATCTTGCTTGTAGGCACAGACACATCAAGGCTGGGCACTCTCAGTGGGTCTCCTTTGAGGCATGGGTGGGGGGGCAGCGAGATGCTCTCGTTTCAGTGAGCTGTGAAATTGATGCCACCGCGCGCCTTTTGCTTATTTTTGAAGGGCGCCGGGAGCCTCCTCTTCTCTTCCTGCCTCCTCGGCATGGGGAAAAGGTGACATGATCAAAATGCTTGGGAATGACTGTGGGCCAGAGAATTGAGACACAACTTGTCGCAAATTTAGAGCATTGAATAATAGGTCAAGGATCCCTGGAGGAAGGGACTACGAGAATTCTGAATAGACTGAAAAGGTGAGAAAGATAAATGGTCGGGCAATAACTGCTCACCTTTGGCATTTGTTCTTCAGTTTTCTCACAACAAATCTGCAGGGAACAAATCTGCCTTTTCCTTGATGGGGAATGCGAAGGTCAGGGCCATATGGGGACATAGCTAAGTGCGGGCGCTAGAACTTGAACCCAAGTGTCCTGGTTTCAAGACCAGGCTCTTTCCACAACCCCTTGCTGCCGCTCAGCTGTAGGACTTGGTGCCCACCTTTTGGGTCCTGCTGATGATTTTAATTTGCTAGATGTGGAGTTCTGTTTTCTCCATACTCTGGTCATTCAGCTCATGGTAGGACAGAAATCATTGCAGTCCGACGTTTGTTCAATGTATTCAAATACACACATATTTTGAGAAGAAAATGAATGCAGAGGTTTTCAGTGCCTCTTGCTTTTTTCTCCTTTTAAACCATAAATAGTAAAAGTGGGAACAGTTTCTCTTCAGTAACACTTGCTTTATCCTTGCCATAAAATCTGGAGGATTAATCAATTCATAAACATTTCTTAAATACCTGTTGAGTACTCAGTACCAAGGATAACCAAGATAAAAAATAATGAAACAATCAACTACTCTTACGCTGCTTCCATTGTTGGATATGGACATATGTGTGTTCTGAAGAAATATTTGCCAAATAAAAACAAAATCATATCAAGTAGTCAAACACAAGGCATTTGGGGAGGTAGGGCACTCAGTGCTGGAGGAGAGGGAAAGTTTTTGTTTAAGATGATGCTTGAGTTGTATCTTATAGTTAGGTCAAGGTTGGTTCTGCCAGCCACTGATAGAGGAGATGAGAAAGAAGCCTACACTCACCCCAGTGCTGCTGACCAGTCCCCTTTCCCCATTTTCCTTTATATTTCTGCCTCCTCCACAATCTTGAACCCACCTTCTTAGCTTCTATCCATTCCATGTCACCCCACCTCTCCACCCAAATTGATCACCTCCATCCCTTTTCTAGGGTCGGGCCCCCTGACCCAGGGCTGGATCTCTCCCCACCTAGATCATAGGCTCTTCCTCATCTAAATATAATTAAGATAACTGTTACTCCTTTCCAACTTGCTGCATTCAACTTCTGGCAGAACAGAAGGGGCAAGAATCAAGAAGGTTTCAGCCTCACTTTGGAGGCCTGGGATCAGGGCAGTACTCTCCTCTGAGGATGACTGTACCCAGCTACAAAAGACTCCTAGGAAAGCCACCTGAGACATCAGACACTGAAGGTGGGATCTCAAGACTTTCCTGCACTCCCTTCCTGCTCTCTCCCATATCACTATCTCTTTTTCCAATGTACCACAAGCCCTGGTCTGAGTTCTGTCTTTCAAGAAGGTCTTTTCTTCAGGGAATTTTTGTGCCTCTTTTACCATTTGGCCCATTTTGGTTTTTTTGGATTATTTTCTTAGTATTTTTGTTTATGTTTTTCTTTTACCAGTTCATTCTTTTTTTGTTTCTTTTTCAAAAGTTTCCTCTCCTGCTTTTAACTTCTTTAGCATTCCAGGAATACTTGTTTGGCTTGGGTCCAACTTGCTTTTTTTCTTTGACACTTTGCTTATAGCTGTTTTCATGTTCTTATCATCTTCTGAATTTGTGTCTTTATCTTCCCTGCCACCATAGTAGCTTTTTATGGTCACGTTCCTTTATTTATTTTTTTTTTGGTTGTTTGCACATTTTTCTAAACAATTTTTTTACTTTGAATTTTATGTTAAAGTTGAGCTTTGCTCACTTGAGGGTGGACAGTCACTGTCTCAAGCTTCAGGCTTTTTCATGCTTTCAGGTTTTTTTCATTTTCAGAGCTAATTCTGTGGTTCTGTAAGTTTGTGTTTTCAAGAAGGTATAATCTGTGGAGAGGTGTGGTTGCTGTTCTACTGCTCTATGCTTTAGTCTTTACCCATGGAGTTACCTGCTGCCCCATAACTGCCCGTGCTGGTACTGCTCTTAGCCTTGAAACTGTGACCAGGGTCCCTGTTACCTGGTGACCTGCCACAAGTGCTCCTCTCCATCTTGTAACTGGGATCCAGAATTGCATATTGACAAAAGTAACTGGTCTTACACCTAGTGTCAGCTCAGAGTCTCCTATAATCTCTTTCTGACCAGTCATTCCATCCCTTTATCATCTCTGAGCTGAGAGTTCCCAAAGCTGTGGCTACTGCTGTTGCAGCTGCCTCCAAGGCCCACTACGGGTGCTGCTGCTATGTGTGCTTGAGGCCAGTCTCTACCCTGGAGTCACAGACCTTTCCTTCTTACCTTCTAAGTTGTTTGGGCTGGGAAAATGTCTCACTTCAACCTTTTGTTGACCATGTTTCTCCAGAATTCAATTTGACATATTATTTTAAAGTTGCTTTGAGGGGAATATTGGGAAATACTGCTGGATTGCTGCCTCTATCCCAACGTCTTGGCTCCCAGCCTATTCAGTAGATCTTGAAGGAGTCTCTTCTGTGTATGGCCCTGTGCTAGGTCAGTGAACATACAGCACAATCAGGCCTGGGCCCTGCCTTCATGAAATTCCTCAATGAGGCCTTGAATACTGGACTTAAGGTTGAGAGAAGTCATCTACCATTTCTGAGTCTCCATTTTCTTATCAGTAAAAGGATGGTCAAAATGTCCACAGTGCTGATCTCATAAGAACATTGAGGGGCTCTTGGGAGATAATGGAAATACAGATATCTGCTATAATGGTTACTTCCAAAGAGAAGGTCTACTTACAGTGGACCTTTTACATGCTGAAATCTTGAGGTGAAAAGTACTTGAAGATAGGGCAAGATAAGTCTCATTGATCACGTTGGATAGGAGATGGTAGGAGAAATTCCCCTGTACACTGTCCTGAGGAAGGGTGGCTGGGAGGGATGCTGTGTACATTTATTTACCAGGGTCACACTCTGCAGCAGCCTATTCTCCATCGTCTGTTTCCTACTCCTTCTTCCTAGGATGCTTGGCCCTTGAGCCATGGCAGGCACTGGCACTGGCACCTTTTCTTTCTGTGCCCACCTCCCCTCACTTACTCAGGCCTCCTCAGTGTGACTTATTAGTGTAAGCAGGAATAGCTGTGTATGTGAAGTAGCAAGAACCCTGGCCTGGAGTCCAAAGTCTCGAGTTGAAATCATTGCTATGTAAGCTGGACAAGTCACTGCATGCCATGTAGCCTCATTTTCCTACTTTGCTTGCCCTGTCCCCAGGCTTTGTTATTGGGAGAGTAGTTGGCAAGCTGAAGCCCCTGTAGAACCAGAAGCTATTTTTTAGACAGCTGAAGAGGTATAAGAACTTCAACATTGCTCTAGGGACCAGCCTTGGGGAGCAACCACCTGCACAGAGGTTTTAATAAGTCTGCATCAAAATCCCTGAGCTACATGTAATTACCTGCAGAAAGCTAAGGCAGGATCAATAAGCATTTTACAGCCCATAGGTCCTTTGCATCCATCCTGTGGCCCAGCAGCCCTCAGTCTAGCCTCAGCCCTTGCATAAAGGTGGCTTCTCATGGCCACAGGGAATTATCAGGCTCTGCTTGCAGCCCCTTCCATGCATCATTCTGCCATTGGCCATCATTTACTTGGCTGAGAAGGAGCCCATGCTCTTCATTGCCAGGACCTGTTCCTTTTCATAGTGGAAGTGACAGCAGTCAAGGATCAGCCTTGGCCAAGACCAGGCCCCTGTTACTGACTGCTTTGCTTTCCATTTCTTCATTTCCTCGAAGTGTCTGCCAGCTGGTGGCCAGGCTCCTTAGCAGGCTCCTGCCATTAATTGACTATCCCATCTGGAGTCCAGACACACTGTCTGTCTAGTCATTACCACATCGTAATATTACAATAATGATGATTAGAGTTTTGTCTGTCATTTATAGCCTTTTATTTGAAGATCTCAAAGTGCCTTACAAACATTATCATCCTTTGAACAAGGTCAGTCATTTCCTTATAACAGAAGAACCTTAACCCATAAGGTGTTCGTAGTGCCATTGCAGATATGCTTAGGATGTCACCTCCCTGGTGGAGAGGCTCTTTTCCAAGCTGTTTCCCACCCTCTAACTCATCTCCATGGCTTTGGTGGAGAGGTGAAGCAGAATGGACCTCATCTGAGTGGGAATAGCAGGATCATAAAACCAGAGTAGTTCTCCTTCCCACCCCATAGCTGCCTTTCGCCTCCATTCTTCTGGTCTACTCCATTGATTGGAGGACACATATGCAGTCATTCTGCAAGGGCCAAAAATAGTTTGTAGGAGGAGATGGTAATCTGGGTGGCCTTTGAGACATTCTTCCAAGCCAACTGGTTCTATTACATTTTATTTCAGCTTCTATAACCCTAAAGTAATAGTAGGGCAGAACTGAGTGAAGACTTTCCTTTCTGAACACTTTATTAGATGGTAGCCAGTTTAAGAAGCTTTTGTTTTTTATCCTTATGGTTCCCATAACTTACTTTGGATCTTAGTTCTGGCTTTGAAGCTAGCACCACTTTGGACCTCAGTTTCCTTCTCTCTGTAATGAGAATTGGATTGAATACTTCCAAAATCCTTTCTGGTTCTGACCTTCAGGATTCTATGTTTCAAGGGCCTTTCTGGTCCTGGCATTCTATGATTCTAGCTTTACTTTTAGTGTAGTTTGAATGTGCTCTTCAGAAAAAAAGAAGAGATCATATAAAATGTTATAATATAATACCTAGTCCGACCTTCTCATCTTATAAATGAAGGAAATGAGGCCCAGAGAACATAAGTGGCCTGCTTAAGGGATACACTGAGTAGCAGGGATGGGACTGTAACTGAGATATCCTTATTCCTACCTCGGTGATCTTTCCACTACACCCAGTTTCCATTTCTCTATAGTTTTCCCTGGATATCTTTCAGAAGTTGGAATGTATTGGGAGATGTCTCCAGGCATACTTCTTTCCTGATCCATCCCTTTTTCTTTCTCTTTCAATAGAGAATCTTATCTCACACTTTATTGAAGAAATCAAGGCCCACAAGGACCCTCTTCTTCACTCTTCTGCAATTCAGAATCCAACAATACCATCTCCCGGGCTCTTTTTCTTTGCTCCAGTGTCTGACAAAGGAGTCACCCTCATCAAGACCTACTTTTCTCCTTGGGACCTTGCTCCCAACTTCTCTGGTCCCCTCTAGCACTTTACCATTATGTCATCTTGCCCCCTCCCCTCAACCTCTCTCTCTTTCCCCGACCCCAACAGACATGCCAAGGTATCCCCATCCTTAAAGCACTTTTGCTTGACCTTAGCATTCCTTCAAGCTATCATCTTATACTTCTATTTTACAACAAAGTGCATAGAAAAAAACAGTCTACCTCATTGCTTCTCCTACTCACTTCTCACCCCATTTCAGCCTGGCCTCCTACTTCATCATTTAACTGAACCTAATTTATTCTCCCTAGCTTTTTAGTGACCTTTTAATTGTTAAATCCAGATGTCTTCCTTTGACCTCTGCAACATTTGATGCTGTTGGCCATCCCCTCCTTGGAGTTACTCTCAATTCCCTGATTTTTCAAGATACTGTTCTTTCCTGGCTCTCTTCCTAATTGTGTGACTTCTTCCATAGGTTTCCCTAAACTTAACTCTTTAAATTAAAAAAAAAAGGCAATGGAGAGGAGAAATAAACCTGCATAAATCTATCTACCATTGTAGGTGTTAACGGAAAATTGCTGTTCAAAGAGTCAGAAGCTCAGAGGGGACAAATCCAAAACTGAGCCCATAGGAAGACCCATGTAGACTTCAGTTGTTTCTCAGCACTTATTCCATACCAGGTCCTATTCTAAGTGCTGGGGACACAAACACAAGAAAAAGAAAAAAAGATGGTCCGTCCCCTGCATGGAACTTGCATTATAATCAGAACTGAAAGGGGAAGAGAAAGAAGCTACTTGTGTGAGGTTGGGGTGAAGCCTGGAGAGTAAGAAGCACAACTAGGAAGGGAATGATGCTGACTTATGTACCTTCTCAAAATGGAGACCCAAATCCCAGCTGGCATGGTAGAAAAGGATGGTCCAGGGGGAGAAGACCATAGGTGCTGAGGAAGTTGCTGAATTCTAACTTTCCCAAGAAAAGACCCAACTTCCTTTGGTGACTTCTAATCACTTGACCCAAACGGACTCCACCATCAGGTATGGAGAGAAGCCAGGGTGGGGGATTGCTGAATCACAGGATATCAACAATATTTCAGATATCTTAGAGAATGGAAGAGGCCCTGCAAGGCAAGGGAAGGGCGGATGTTTTCTTTTTTTAAAAAATTCTCAAGCTTTAGGCCAATGAACTTGACTTCAAATTTTCTGTAAAATCTAGAACATATAATGAAAGTGATGGTCGATGGTCTTGTGCCTAAGGAGGTGGATGATAATTCCCAAGAGCCAGCCCAGATTTTGGAGGGGGTTCTGGGAAGATGATGGCTTAGACATAGCAAGTCTTAAGACCTCCACACCCTTTCCACACCAAGATAGAAAACAAAGCACTTCAAAAAGAAAGAGGATCAAATCTAACAACAGGACAGAGCAGGGGATCCTACTGCTAGACAGCTCAAGAGATACGCCAAGAAAAAGGCTTGAATTCTTGAACTCTTGAGTCTGAGGGTATAGAAGGGGAATCCCAGGAACCCTCCCCCATGGGCTGTGCGTAGTCTCTAGCAGCCCCTGAAATCTTCTGGCAGGTGGGCGCACCTGCCCTGAGATAGGGCCTTGCTGGTGTTGGATTCAGGGAGTTGAGCACAGGCACCAGGATGGTGGCTAGAGGAGAAAACCAGAGAAACACAGCAAAAATGCTTGGAAGATGGCAGCTTAAATGGAGCAAAACTTCAGACCTACGTGCTTTACCACACTAAGATAGAGAACAAAGTACTTCTAGAGGAAAGAAAACCAGATCGAACAGCAGGGCATATCAGGGAGGAGGGACCCTACTGCTGGACAGCTCAGCGAAAACACTCCATCTTATCTCCACCTCCCCCACCCCCCCACCCCCCCCACTGGGCCTTTTTTTCTCTGAGGTTTTAGCCTCAGGGAACATTAATCACTACAGACTAACCCAGTCCAGGCTTAATCCCATCAATTGGACAGACAAGAAATCTTCAGAGGGCAGGGAAACTCCAACACCCCTCCCTCATAGACTGCAGAGAATGTAACTACAAATCTCCATTGCCAGCTTGGGGAAGATCTTTCATCAAAGCTCATTAGATCCATCTGCTTAAACTAGCAGACCAGAGAAGGAAAAAATATGAGTAAACAACAGAAAAAGAGAAAAGAAATTATAATTGACAGCTTCTTTCCAGGAAGTGAAAAAAGAACAAATGAAATAGAAGATCAGGAAGCTCCAGCGAATTGGATATGGGCTTTGGAAGATCTCAAAATTCAATTAACTCATGAACTTTAGGAACTCAAAAAACAATCTATTGTTTGGACAATTTAGAAAAGGAAATACATGAACTAAAACAAGAAAATAAAGTCTTAAAAGCCAAAATTGACCAGCCTGAAAATGAAGCAAAGAAGGCAAAAGATGATCTACAAAGAAAATCAGACCAGAAGAAGGATGACCAAAAAGCCAGGGATGAAATTCAGTCTTTATAAAAAGAGCTAGCCCAGCTTCCTCAAGGACCCATCCTGTTAGACTCACTTCACTTCCTTTTTTCACCAGGTTGCTAAATTGATCAGTTAGAGGAATGCTGGAGATATTGTTCACCTAGACTTTAGTAAGGCATTTTATGATGATAACAGCAACTAACATTTACCTAGCATTTTAAGGCTCGCAAAGTGCTTTATAGACATATGTATGTATGCAGATATACATTATATCTATTTCTGTATAAACTCTCATATGATCTTTGCAGCAATGCCTAGAAGTTGGTGCTGTTATCCCATTTTACAGATGAAGTAATTGAGTTAGATAGAGGATAAGGGACTTTCTTAGAGTCACACAACTTAAAAGTACATGAAGCAGTATTTGAATTCAGATCCTCCTTACTCCTAACTTTAATGTTTTAAATGCTTTTTCAAGATAAAGTGTCTTATACTGTTTTTGTGCAAAAAAATGGAGAGATGTAGGTTAGATACTTGTGCAGTTAGAGACATTCAGAGCTGTCCACATAATGTACTTGAGAGCCATCACCACCAAGAAGAGTGTGTGTATAGTTCAGTTCTCTAAAGACTTGAAGGTCTACATTTAACAAAATGTGTTGGCTGGAGGGCAGCATTCTTCAGCTGATTGAGAGCTATTGTCCGCAGTTACTGTAGAGCGGCCATAGGTCCGAGGGTCAGAGGGAAGACTAAGGCCTGGCCTCTGTGAATCCATCAGGGAAGACGCATTTAGGAAGTGCTTGGCGCAGATCCCCTGGCACTCGTGGGGATCCAGAGACAGAGACGAAATGATGCCTGTCCTCGGAGAGTTTATGCTCTAAGGGAGCCTGGACAGTGAGGCAGGTGCAGGCCATCTTCTGAATAGACAGCCAGAAAGGCCTCCTGCCTCAGGTGGCATCCGTGGCCGCGGAGTCCCGAGGAGCTGCTGGGCCTCAGAAGTGGAGGGGGGATGGATGCCATGCTGGGCATGAAGTCTGGCTGGACAAATGAGGTGAAACCTAGGAGCCTCTGGGAGGAAAATACAAAGCAAGCAAGAGCTGGCTTCTGAATCGTGTGGTTCAGACACCTGATGCTGGAGGAAGCTTCAGCGATTTGGTGGAACTTAATGAAGGCCTTGAAGGACAGGCTGGACAAATGTGATGTTTGAAATGTCCGGCTGTCACCTGACTTGTGGCCGTAGGGAGTCCAGGAGGGGTAGAACCTCTGCGTTCCTGCTCCCAGCCTTGGCCGTAGCCTCTGCCGCCGAGGATGGCAGGATCGTGGGATTAGCAGGGACCGGCTAGACCGGCCTCCTCCTCCTACGTGAGAGTAAACTGAGGCGCAGAGAGTGGGCAGGATCTGCCTGCGCAGAGTCCGCAGTCATCAGGGAGCATGTATGGAACCCTTGGCACAGCGTGGGCCGGGCTCTAAGGGCTAAGAGCCAAGGATGTGCCGCCCTCGTCTAGCCCTGCAAGGCCAGCTTGGGCCATGGGGGAAAGGGCCAGAGGACTGGAGGACTGTGAGTTCGAATCCGACCCCGTCACTGGGCGTCCTGCTCATCACCTAAAAGTCTCCGTAATTCTTTAAGGAAAGCTGCAAATTAGAAAGTAAGCTTCCTTCTGCTATTAACGAAAGACAAACTCGGAGCGGAAAAAGGAACAAGAAGCGCCCTTTCTCCTGGGAGAATGTTCTGCTTCCCCGGGACAGGTGGGACGCAGGTGAGCCCCTCTTGCGGCTCGCAGACTCTCCCACCAAGGGAAGGAGCTCGAGGCGGCCCCTCGGACATGCTCCGGCTCTCAAAGGGTCAGACGGAGGCAGCCCGCAGGCCTGGCCACTCTCTCCACTCCCAGGCTCTGACCGCCCAAACACCACATGGCCCAGCTGGAGCTGGGGATGGGAGGAAGGGCTGCTGCCCAGGGGAACGCCCTGCCTGGATCCCCTGAACTAGTGGTGGTGAACCTTCCAGGAGTGAGTGCCCAGGCGGCACCCCAACAGGGGCGGGAGGAAGCGCCCCTTGGACTGCTGGGCACAGGCGTGGGTGATGGCGCGTGGAGAGGGGGAGGGGAGCAGCCCCCTCCGGCCCACTCAGGCACACCTGCCAGAGGCTCACCTAAACGAGACAGACGCGCGTTACCTTGTGAGAGCGTAAGGAAAGCGCATCGCGTTTGGACTGCGAAGGGAGGGAAAGTAACACCCCGTGACCCGAACTCAGAGTCCCTTCCCTCCTCCATGGCCCCAAGCACTTCCTGTTTTGGAGCATGTCCTGGGGAGGGCAGGTGCTGGGTTGGGGTCCCGGGAGCCCTCGGAAAGGCGCTGGAGGGCACGAGCTCTGCCTGATCCCTGCGGCTTGAAGCCGGAGCTTCTGAATCATGGCCTGAGATGCTTGGCAGCTACCTGGGAGCTGTTTGCCATGGAAACAGCCTGGAGGCCGGGAAGGAAGGTCACCTGGGAAGTGTGCCTGACTGTAAGCGGAGCCCCTGGGGGATGGGGAAGGGAGAAGTACTAGAAGGAGCCTCAAGGAGGCTAAGATTGGGAGAAACAACCTGATATGCTTCTGTTTCACATCACCCTTCATTCTTTCTTGCTTCCGCCTGGGGAGCACTTTTCAATCATCTCTTAAAAGCCAAGAATAAGCTCATTGACCTTCCATGCGTCTCTGTGCATCGCTGTGTGATGCTGTTCCCCATTCCTAGTGTTGATGGCCTGGTCCTAAAATGCTAGGATAAAGCTCTCTGTCTCCATGATCACTTTTCCAGGACTTGGCCTTTGGCCATTTATTACTTTTTTGGCCATGTTCACACACGTGTGATATCGCCCGTGAAGGGCCTTTGGATGCTGCTCTTGTATTTTAGCTATATCATAGACTAACTGGAACTCAACCACTTTCAGTTATATTTGGCAAACCGGTGGTGCATCCCTGTTCTCTGCCTTCACTATTCCTTGGCGAAACCGTGTCTCCTTGTTCCAAAAGGGTTTTGACAGTATTTTTTAAATCAGTTTGCCATGTGCTCTAAGAATCCCCCAGTTTTGAGGAGGCTGTGTCAGTCTACCATAGGATGCCGGGCCCTATATTTCACTGATATTGTGCCCATTTTTATGATGATGTTTTCCAAATCGATTACAGTCCGTTCTGTAGTCCTGAAAGTATGCATTAAGAATGGTATTGCTTTAGTGTTAACCGCTTAAACACATCCTACCCACGAGCTTAGATTTCAGAATAATAGTCAGCTTCTTAACATATTCAGCCACTACGTTTTTATTAATGCTTTTATGCTCCCTATTTCCTTCCTAGAGGAGACTAGGGTTTTGGTAGGCATCGCCTTCATCCATTTATTTCATTTTACTTCCAGATTCAAGCTCAAAGCCTGTACTCTCTGTATTTCCTTGGCATGCATTAAGAATTGTATACTTATCAAGCCCAAATGACATTTTGATATTATTGAAATAAGATTCAATGTGATGAAGGAGCCTTTTAATGGATTTTTTTGTGGAGCTATCAAGCTTGATGTCCTCCATGTTCCATCAAGTGATAAAGACGCTTTGGCTGGACTCCGTCTTTAACTTGGAAGCCATATCAACTCTCAAGAGAGACGATAATGGACCCGACTGGCCTAACCGTAATAGACTTAAATTGTCTTCCTGAAAAATGCCACATTTTTATAGCAATTATTCTTGACATTATTGTTTGATGGCGTGTTTTAAATAGAGAGCAGCTTTCCATGTAGACATCAAATACTTTAGTGCTCTAACTATATTTGGGTCTATTTTGTATGTTAACAACAACAATAAATTTCTCAAAAGAGGATTTTTATGTATACCTTCTAGAGGCAGAGGATACAGTACAGTGTAATGCATAGAGAACTGGCCTTGAAGCCAGCATTTGCCAGGTCAAGTCTTCTGCCTTAGACGCTTGGCTGTGTAACCCTGGATGAGGCTTAACCTCTCAAGAATCCAAATAATTCTTTAAGAGTCTAAATTGCAGAATGGATGCTAATCAGCATCCATACAAGGAGTTTTCTTCCCTGAGGACTCATATGGGTTGTATAGGTCTGGCCCCCAAAAGACAAAAACGACACAAACCCCACCCCCACAAAAAATCCCAAACCAAAAACTACCTAAAAAGCCTTAAAAAGGAGTCTTGTTTTTTGACAGGAGAAAAGAACTCATATTTGAAAGAAGAAATGAAAAACCACAGTGGTTTAAATTTAAAACAAGACACAACATTTAAAATATGATGTTATTCTTCTATTTGCTTCCATCTGTCTCCTTAGAAACAAAAACCTCTTCTTCTAAGGTAGATGCTTGGCTAGGGGAACTTACAGTGATAAGCTCACACCATCAGAACAGAAAGGGACCTTGGAGATCCTCTCATCTGAGCTGTCAGTTGAGAGCAGAGGAAGCTTAGGGCGTTTCGGTGCTTTCCCAAGGTCCCCCAGGTGCAATGTGGCAGGCCTGCAGCTTGACCCCCAGCACCCCTCTCCCAGCACCCACTTTGACCCCTTCTGCAACTGAAGTGGAAATGAGCCTGGCTGCTCTAAGAGGTGTTGTCTGTTCTCTACAGGCCTCTCTTCCTCCCCATATTACTTCCAGAGAGTAAAAGTATCCGCTAGTCTTTTTCAGGGGAGTGCTGAAAGCATCTTGACAGAAAGAAGACCCCTTTCCGCTCCTCGGTGAGTTCTCGCTCCTCAAGTCTGGCTGGGCAGAAATGCTCCACATTAAGGAAATCAATGCCCTTTTTTGTCAGAATCTTCACTAATGGATGTCCCTCATTCCAAATAGAACCATTTCATTGTCTCAGGCCAAGGGGTTATTTTAAAACAGGAATTTATGCATATTTTAAAATAAAATTAAATGTCACGTGCATAATTTATTTCCATTCTCCATTTTAATATGAATAGTTTGACCTGTGTTTTGTGAAATCTGAGTGGATACAAGATCAGGGAGTCCATAGTTCAAGCTCACTAAGACCCTGTTTCCCGGCTCCATGCTGATTGGATCAGCCTGGGAATTAACTCTCTCACTGCCAGAATTAATTTCCACTTGCATTCATCACTCAGAATGAGTGTAAAAACTTGGTGTCATTGGGAAAAAGATGGGCCTAGCAGTCAGAAGCTCTGTGCTCTGGCCCATCCTCTGCCACTGAAAGGCCTTTGGCACTCTCCTTATGGGAGATCTTTCTCTGAACTCTCCATCTTTGGTGCCTTCACCTGCAAAATGAAGGGGTCAGACTAGATCCTCTCACAGACCCCTTTCATCAAAAATTAGGCCCAGGTGCCCAGATCTTATCCAGCTTCAGCTTTGCTCTGAGGACCCTTGCAGGTTCCCTTGGGCTGGATGCTTCCTAATTCTACCAGGGGGTGACGTAGTTACAAAGAAAGGACTGCTCAGCCCTGTCTGGGAGTGATCTATGAGCTGGCAAGGAGAAGCCTTCTCACTCTTGCCCGGCCAGTTAACAGAAAGCCTCTGTGCATTGTCAGTGGGCTGCTTTGCTAGTTCAGAAGTGGTAATCCTTCAGTGTTTTCCCTGTCTTTGTGCCTATAAATTAGATTTCAAGATGAAAGTATCACATCAGTACACAAGGAAGCCATTCTTAGATGTAAATTGAGTTTCAAAGAGGAAATACTTGTAATGGAGTTGTAAATATGCTGGGGTTAAAAGCTTTTGTTTCTCTCTCTCTCAGCCAGAAAAGGGTCTTGAAAACACACTGCACTCATGTGGATTTCCTGGGTCGCCCACTGAGGCAGCGGAGCCCCACGTGGGATGGTCCCTGTTCCACTTTCCCTCCCACATCTGGCATGCAGGGCTCGGGGTCAGTGGGGGAAGGGAGGGCCTGAGTGGGCACACAGATTTGCTGTCTGACCATTAAAGGCTTGGCCATGTTTTCCCAGCTCGGCTTTTTGTGCTTACGTGGCATTCGGGTCTTTTAAAGGGTGGCCGAAATGGAAGTGGAGATGTCCACCCGGAATGACCCCAGATGCCACCGGGAATCTGTGGGGACGTACGGACAAAGTCAGACTCCTAGCTGGAGCCGCCAGTTAGAGCATCCCCTCTGGTGGCTAGGGAGAGGCGCGGTTCTGCCTTAGCCGGGGCTGCTGGCCTTCCTTTGTTTGTTCGTGTGTTTGTGAGGGGCTGGTTTTGGTAGCGGGGATGTTGCTAGAATGAAATCCAAGGCCATGATGGGGGCTGGAAGTGGGGAGGAGGAGAGCCGGGCCTGCCCAGGCTTTGTCCCCGGGAAGAGGGAATCCAGCGATCCTCCCTCCTGGGGGAGACACTTTGCCCTTTCGTCACCTTCATTTCTCCTCACTCCTTCATGCCCAGGGCAGCGGGTGGGCTTCAGCCGCCAGGGGCAGGGGCACCAGCCAGCGTCCGGCTCCTCCCAGGCCACGGGGATGTGGAAACAAAGGATGAAAGGCAGAGGCCTCCACCGGCCTCCAGAGAGCTGAACATCATCTGCAGTGGGGCCCAGGCTACTGACTGTGGATGGATGGGCCTGGCAGCGGGAAATGGGCTGGGAGGAGCCTTTATGAGCCCACAGAAACAGAGAGTTTGTCTTTGTTGGGCCAGAAAAGGGCAGTGTTTGCCCCAAACCTGATGGAGCTCCGCTGCTCGGGCAAGACGTGAAGGGAGAGCCTATCCTCTCTCTCCACCTCCAGCCTCATGTGCCCTCCTGAGCTGCTTGGAAGGACCATCCCGGGCCTCGCTGCTCCTAGGTAAAGTGCAGAGAACATCTGGGGAATAAAGGAAACACCACCCATACATACATACACGGAGTTCAGGCAAACCATGAGGAGGAGGGAGCCAGCCTGGCCCTGGGGACAGGCTGCCCACTGTGGGCAGGGTGCTGGGCAGAGTGCTAGTCAGGGTGCTGGGCAAGGTGCTGGGCAGGGTACAGGGCAGAGTACTGAGCAAGGTGCTGGGCAGGGTGCTCAGCAGAGTGCTGGGCAGGGTGCTGGGCAGAGTACTGAGCAAGGTGCTGGGCAGGGTGCTGGGCAAGGTGCTGGGCAGGGTGCTGGGTAGGGTGCTGGGCAAGGTGCTGGGCAGGGTGCTGGGCAGGGTGCTGGGCAGGGTGCTGGGCAGAGTGCTGGGCAGAGCACTGGGCCGCACTGAGGTTAGGTGTCTTCTTCTGTAAAATGTATCATAGAAAGTGCTCTACAAACCTTTGAGGCTTGGTGTAGAGGCCAGGCCTGGGAAGCAGGAGGCTTGGGTTCAAGATCTACCAGCAGACAGACAGCTTTGGCCTGAGGCCAGCAGAGTGGAACTTACTTGCCCTTGTCTGGAGTCATAGTAGGTGCCTGAGGTGAGATGCTCAGCTTCCTCCATCCATGCCGGGAGCTGTTGGCGGAGGACCCGGGTTCACCTCTCAGCTTGGTGGTGTGGAGTCCAGAGGACCCGAGACCAGATGCAGGCTTGGACGTTTCCCAGCTGTGCGCCTGCCTCAGGTCCCTCGACTATAAAATGGGGATAAACCTACCTCCCAGGGTTGTTGAGAGGATCAAATGAGATAATAACTATAAAGCACTCAGCACAGGGCCAGGCACATGGCAAGTGCCTGTTAGCTAATCATTAGTTGTTAGCTATTATTCACTGTTATTGCCACCACCAGGACTGCGGCTGCTGCTGTTACTACCCCCTCCCATTACCATGGAGATAGCAGGCCAGCAAATTAACTTCTTTTTTTGTTTTTTGCACCCTTCCCTTCTGTCTTAGAATCAATGCTGAGTATTGGGTCTGAGGCCGAAGAGCTGAAAGGGCTAGGCAATGGGGGTGAAGTGACTCACCCAGGATCACCCAGCTAGGAAGGGTCTGAGGTCAGATTTGGACCCAGAACCCCCCACATACTAGTCCTGTCTCTCTATCCACTGAACCACCCAGCTGCTCCCCCACCCCCCCACCCCAGCAATGTAACTCCTCTGGGGAGTTTGTGCGTCAGTCAGATGAGGGGAGGAGACTCGATGAGAGTCTTTCCAGCTCTAAGACTGTGATCTGGGATCCTTTCATTCAATTCAGTTCACATTTTTAAGTGCCTACTGTGTGCCGTGCGCTGTGCCAGGCGCTAGAGACACAAAGGCTGATTAGAAGTCTGTGGAAGAAGCGGGGACCCCAGGAAGGGGGCAGGGCCACCAGGGGCACTTAGTGCTCCGGCCCCTGAGCCCATGAGGAGGTGTGGATTGTCTCTAGCGTCCGTGAAGCTCTGCATCTGATACAGATCACTCTAATGTAGAGATTCTCTGAGCTCATTGTGTGGGCCTGATGCATTTGTCAGATGTCAAAAAGCCCAGCAACATCAGTTTCCTTCTCTCTAAAATGGGGCGATAAACACCTTTAGCCCTTCTCTCTCGAAGTTCATAAGTGGGTCAAATGAGCCGGGTAAAGTGCTTTTTAAATAGCTACGCATTAGAGGAATGCTAGCGATGGCCATTCTCATTATTAGTGCTATTCTTGCCCTTATTCTTTCCAGAAGCCTCAGAGCAGACCCTTGATGCTCCCTCTTGCCCTCCTTTCTGGGTTTTCTGGGCTGGGTGGCAGGAGCCCTGGGGGCAAGGGGCGGGGGGGGGGGGCAATAGAGGGAGAAACTTGCCAGAGAGCCATCCTGGAGTGAGGCTGGGCTGAAGAGACCAGAGGACCACTTTGGAGGAATGGCGAAAGGGGCTTCTTGTCCAGGTACCAGCCAGTCCAGCCTCTGTCGCCGCCGACACCGCCATTCTGGGACAAAGAACCGCCGGGGTCTCCACGGACATCAGCGCCAGGAGTCCCCACGGTCCGTGGCGGCTGCCTCGGCTTTCGTCCTGGCTCTGCCACTTACCAGGGATAAGGCTGGCCCTCCCAGGTGCAGGCAGAGTAATGGGGAGGGGGCGGCTGGGTGGCTCCGTGGATTGAGGGGTCCTGGCCTCAGACACCTCCTCGCTGTGTGACCCCCCCCCCTTACCTATCTGGTACCGCTCTTCTGCCTTGGAATCAACACACAGTATTGTTCTGAAACAGAAAGTAAGGGGGGCGGGGGAGTATGTAATTGAGAAATGTGAGAAAAGAACTACCAATACCAGAAATCCTAGATAACGTTAACATATGATCTTCGAAGTCAGTATGGGGCCCGGGAATGGAATCCTGGGGCTGAGGCTCGCTCCCCGCCCCTCATACGCACTGGCTGTGTAATAGATGGCCAAGGAATCCCCAAGTCCTTTCTGGATTTAGGTCTCAGGAGTCACGATGAGGGTTTGCTTTTCTTGTTCATGGAACCAGCAGAAGGAGTCAGGTCAGAGTCGGCATCCTATTGGGAAGAGCTCTGACTGTTGAGTTTGGGGGTTCTGGGTTTGAATTCCTCCTCTAGCATGTTCTGGCTATGTGGGTTAGATCAAGTCCTTCCACTCCCTGAGCCTCCGTTTCGACATCTGTAAAATGGGAAGGAATGCATTTTGCCAACACAAGGGTACGCTGGTAGGAGTTTCTCTAAGCCTAGGGAAGAAAGGAGGTCAATTGAGGAAGATGCAAGGATAAATTGGGGCTAAGGGTGATGTCTTTTGTTGCTGAATCTGAAAAAGAAAAACCAGCAGGAACTCGGCTTTCCTTTGAAGTGGCCATCATGAACAACCGATATCACCTGGCATGACTGGCAGAGCCAGGGTTCTCTTTTGTGTTTGGTCAGTCGTGTCCTACTTTTTGTGACCCTGTGGACCATATTGTCCATGAGATTTTCGTGGCAAAGATACTGGAGGTGTTTGCTACTTCTTTCTCCATTTTACAGATGAGGAAACTGAGGCAAGGAGTGATTAAGTGACTTGCTCAAGATAACAGAGCTAGATTTGAACTCAAATCTTCCTGACTCCAGGTATAGCTACTAAGCTGCCTCCTAGCTCCTTGGTTTTCTTCCAGGCAGTTTTCTGGGGCTGCTTATCAAGGGTGCTGCCAAGGTCAGAAGGCTTTCAATTCCTCCTTCCTGCTTTGGGTATCTATCCCTGGCAGACCTCAGGGGATTGTGATGGGGGACTGATGTCCGAGCCCCTACCATGCAGGACAGGAAAATGCAGTGCCTGGAATCTGGGCACATGCACAGGGGACTGGCAGAGACTCCTCTCAGAGGTTGTAGCACCCCTTCTCATAATGGAGAGAGAGGCAGCCTTGACTAAATCTTCTCTGCATGTCTGAAGAACTGCAGAGGCCTTTGTCCAGTGAGTGGACAGTGTGAGCAGGGCCTTCCGAGCACCATGAGGTGTGACTGCTCGGATTGATGGATTTCATCTCTGGATTCCTGGACTACACCATTCCTACAGAAAAAGAGATGATGGCTGTGCTGTGGTAACCCTCTTCAGCTGGGTGACACACTTGGGGAACTGAGGAGGCTCACTCACAATTGTGGGGGAATCTTAGCAACAAGAATCACAGCCTGTGGGGAGGGGATCTTGGAGAGCTTCTAGCGCACCCCTTCCCCATTTACCAGATAGAAAAGGCAAGTGACACTCTGGGCAGGCAGTTTTTCCCAGTTAGTGATAGCTAGAATTCAAATGGAGACCTTCAGAATTCCAGTCACACTAGGCTGCCAGGTTGGGTATTTCTTTCAGTGATAACTGATGTTGTTTCAGTTGGATGGGAGAATGAATGAGAGATTTGGAGAGAAGAAGATCTCACTTAACTTAAACCACAGTGAACTGGTGAGAGAAGCCAGGATTCTTTCAAACGTGAGTTTAGCATCAAGGTATACAATCACGCTGTGTGACTTTGACTGTACCCTTTGATGTACTAGTGTGGAGACCTAGAGAGATCATTTTATCAAGATCACAACAAATGACCTTCAGGCTAAATTCTTCAATTTGGGGCAGAGGTGCTCACCTCTGTTTTCCTCATAGTAACATTGCTCCAAGCTGATATTGGTTATGCAGCAATTGCACAATGTAAATCCTGTTTGGCTTTTTTACAGAAAAGTGATCTTCTGTTTCTCTCACATTTTGAAACTTTGTGGTTAATCAGATCCTATTGCACCAGAAGTAAAGAAATTGATGGAAGGACAGAAAGATGGGTGGATAGATAGACAGCTAGCTAGATAGATAGATAGATAGACAGACAGACAGACAGACAGACAGATAGATAGAGAGGTGATTAGATAGGTGATTAGATAGATAGATAGATAGATAGATAGATAGATAGATAGATAGATAGATAGAGGATCATATGTCTTAGGCCTGGAGGAAATGTGATTCTACACGTGAAGAAACTGGAGCCAAAGGTGTAATATGATTTGCCTAAATCATATAGATATTAAGTAGCAGAAGCTTGAATTTGAACCTAGGTCTTCTTATTCAAAACCCAGTACACTTTACACCATCCATAATATTAGAAATGGCATGACTATCACAGCAACTATAGATTTATTTTAAATGTAGCACCTTCTTGCATTTTAGTTCCTCAGAAAATATATTCCAGTTTCAAGGTAGTCTATAGGCACACATCTATAGAAATTATTGCTCATGAGCCCCCATCAATGTGTTTACTTTACCCATTCAGCCAGAGTACACGCGAAAGCTGAAAGCATTTAATGAAATCATATAATAAGCAAAATATTAATGAAATATGCCCCTATAAATCTGAGACAAAGTTGCCCATAAATATATACATTGTAAGAGGTAATTAGAATCATGTGTTGGGAAACACATGTGTTTAGTGTATACGTGCATAGGGAAGCACATGTTGGATACACACATGGCTAGCAAAATATGTATGTGAACACAAACCTTTGTCACTAGGGCACAATGTGTGGCTTGTGCATATGCATAGAAGGGCGACTCATACTTTAGATACTGAAAGTCCAAGACATGGTATAAAAGGTACTGGGTCTGTCATTAGAAGTCTGTTATAGGTGAATTTTGGGAAGATGTTATGGGGATTTGGATGGATGTTATAGGGGACTTGGAAGATAGGTAATATGGGTTGCAGGTAGGATGTAATAGGGAGGTTGAGGCTGAAGCTAGGGGTAATAACTGGTAGGATCAGGGAACAAGACAAGGCAAAGAATCCAAGTCTGAAGGTATTTAAATGAATATACTAGGTAATAGGGAAGTTAAGGCAATATATTGGATAAGGAATGTTCACTGATAAAGGATGGCAGCTTAGGAGGTAGGAGAAAATGAGGGAATGTCTGAAGTCAGGGAGTATAACACTGAGGTAACAAAGATTTCCAGGGAGAGGAGGAATTAATCTAAACAGGCAATCAGCAGCAGCATACAGACTAGGATTTAGACTAAAGACACACTGAAGGGAAATAGACTGATTGAAATTAACTACAGGCTTTAGTTAATTTCACAGGAAGGGACTTGTTTTGAAGTTACACTTCCTTCAAGATGGATACCCGGCTTCCCTCAAACCCAGAGTATGTTGATTCTATTCCTCTTCTTCCCTTTCTTACTAATTAACTGACAAAGTAACTAAAAGGTCTGTTTTAAACATAAAAGGGGTTTATTTTCTGTCTTCTCAGGTTAAATTGTCAGGTAAAAGGATTAAAGGAAGCCCTAACAGTTGCTTAAAGAAACCTCAGGTGGGGGAAGAGAAGCAGGAATGGAGTTTGAGCAAGGTCCTGCCTTGACTCAACTCTCAAGGTGATTTTGAAATCAAAAGGGATTATGATGATGGCTACCAAACCTCTCTAGATAAAGTACTGCAAGGGTAGAGCTAAACTCTCACAGATTTGAAACTACTCTCTGATTTCAATCTCCTTATTCACTCCTATCAGACATTTAGGTAAGGGAAAGGAAGGTAGGGAAATGAGGTAGGGTATGAAGATTCAACAGGTTTATCTCAATTAACAAATCTCAAAAAAACACTCCAAAACTAGGCTAGGTTTTCAATCTCAAGAAGGAGAAGAAGCAGCTCATCTGGCCCTGGTTCTCTCCACGAGTTCCCAGGTCCAACTGAAACTTTTTTCCAAGATTCTAAACTCCTAACTGACATTAGAATTCAGCCAAAGCCTGCAAAACTGCTATGTCCCCCCTCTCTGTACTACAAGTCTTAGATTCAAATTAAATGAGAACATTGGACTAAATGGTTTCTGTGGTCCTTCTCACCTCTAATTATATGATTCCATATGTCTTCTGATGTTAGGCCTCCTCTGTGCTGGGGATCATTCTTGTCTCCATTACTGCATCTACTGGGTCTCAGCTATTGTCTTCATTTGAAGTGCTACTTCCTTTTAGGAGGAGTAGGTTCTCTCTCTGTCTCTGCCTCTGTCTCTGCCTCTGCCTCTCTCTCTCTCTCTCTCTCTCTCTCTCTCTCTCTCTCTCAGAACTTAGAGAATAAGCTTAGCTCTCTGATTGATAAATACAGGACCTCACTGACCTAGTAATCAGATTAAGGAAAAGGAGCAAAGAAAGCTCCTTATATATTATATATAATATATATGTATAATATATATTATATAAGGATATATAAGAATATATTCCCCAAGAAGAGAGATTTAAGCCATTCTTAATCCCAGTTACTAAACTCTTGGCATACAGACCAACTAGTAAGTGGTTAGAACTGCTAGCATTCAGCCAGTCTTTTGAACCAATTTCCTTCTGCTTCCATGATCAGAGTCTCTGTTCCAAACCTTTGTGTGATTTAGAGTTAGAAGTCCCCATCCATTTCACTAAAGTCTGGATTATCCTCTTACATTTCTCCTCAAACAGTTGGGAGCTGGGGTGGGAGGGCAGCTATACTAGGAAGAATTTTGGGGATCTGAATTACCCAGCTTCTTCCTGTCTAATAATATCCTTGTGTTCTTCTGTGAAAAAGGATAGGGAGAAAGTAAGAACAAAAGTTCTTCATGGAGGCTATTATTTTCCATCTCAAATCTCTTTTTTTCTAAATACCAGCCTTTCATATGCAAATGGCCACCAACCAGCCTCCCGGGCTTTGAACTGCACTTCTGAGAAACATGCTACCTTGGAGATTCCCTAAGATAGGCTGGCCTCTGCACACTTACTTGAGATACACCAGGGCACCCTGATTCTTCGTTTTTCCAACCTAATGTATTCCCATTATATGCTATGTTTTTGCCTTTCAAATAAGCAAACCTTCTTCCCCTTAGTTCTCTGTTATATAAAGGCCCTAAAGTGTCCAACCCTACCAGACCTGGATAATTTCTGTCTTACATCTCTCCTCCTTTTCATGGCACAACTCCTTTAGAAAACGAGCTACAATCAATGCCTTTGACTTCCTTTGCTCTCTGTATTCTTATCTCTCTGCAGTCTGGCTTCCTACCTCACTGTTAAACCGAAGCAGCTCTCTCAGGAGAGCCTTCTTTACTGGAGGGTGAAATAGTAGAGGAGGAGAAGAGAATAGAATCTTGGGAGACCCCTATGGTTTGTGGGCACGACTTGGAGGAAGGTCTAATGGAAGCTATTGAGAAGAGGTCAGACAGGCAGGTGGAGAACCAAGAGAGAACAATGTCATGAAAACTGAGGGAAGAAAGATGGTGCCAAGAAGAGAATTGACAGCATCAAAGGCTGCAAAGAGGTCAAGAAACTGAGGATCGAGAAAAGACCATTCTGTTTGGCAATTATAAGTTTATTGGTTCCTTTAACAGTATTCACTCTATAAATTAGATTGCAGAGATTTAAGAGTGAAGGCACTTATTGTAGATGATTTTCTCAAAGAATTTAATTTTGTGGAATCCTTGCTTTTCTAACTTTTACAGTTTATACAATATTTTAGTTATGTTTTTCTTTGAATGCTTCATTAAATTTACTTACAAACTCATTTAGTCCTGTATTGTTGTTGTTGTGGATGTTTGAAGGAAGTAGTTACTTATAACTTGTTCAAATTCTTGTTACGAGATTGGGCTGTTTAAATTCGCTGCTTTTTTCTGTTAATCTAGCTATTTTGCATTTGTGTCACTATTAATCCATTTCATTTAAATTGACAGATTTGTTGGGTTAGGGTTTATTTGAAGTATAATTGATAGAATAGTACTGTTTTATTCTTAATTTGTTGTTAATTTATTTTTTAACTTTTAACTTCTTATTAATTAATAACTTCTTAATTTATTTCTCTTTTGGTGTAGGGAGGGAATATAGGCATGTTGGTTTTTTTCTTTTTAGTCAGACTAGCTAATGGCTTACTTTAACATTTAAAATTATATTCTTTTTCATTAATTTGATTTGGGGGAGTTATTTTTTTGTCTCTCATTTTCAGAATTTGTATTTGGTATTTAGTTGAAGCTCTTAAATTTGTTGGTTTTCGAGGAATTTTTAGTTATTATATTCATTTCATTGGACTATTCTTTCTCTTTTTTTGTTCATAAAAGCCTTTAGAGATATAAAATTCTCCTCTGAGGTCAGCTCCAAAAGTTTTATGTTGGCAGAAGGTCATTTTCTTTGATGGAATTTTTTATTCTTTTGACATTTTGTTCTTGGACCTTAAAGTTCTTTAGACTTAATTTTTTTCTATTCTCCTATTAATTTCTAGTCCTTTCTTCAAAGATCCTCTAATAAGTATAATGTTTATTGTGGACAGTAATTTTTTTCTGATTTTCTGCATTTGTTAAGTTTCATGTCCTAGCATATGGTCAGAAAGCAAAAGGACCACAACCAGATAAGTAATATACATCTATACTTTCTGTTCCTATTCCATAATCGCCAGAGGTCCCTTACTTTTCTAAAATGCTATTCAGGTCCTTAACTTCTTTCAATTTCTTTCTATTTCTGCTTTGCCCTCTTTCTAAGAGAACTGGACAGCTTTCATTTATAACTTGTTAAAAAATATCATCAAAGACTTAGTTTTTGCTAGTGTTGTGATCGTGAATTTCAGATAGCCCGATGATTTGTAGATTATTTCTCCTTGTCCTGTTTTCTATGTCAGTGGGCTTTTTTTTTTAGAAGAAAGAGGCCTGGTAATCCCTTCTATGGTTTTTTACCCCTTCTCTTCAGTCTTTTGACTTTGTTTTAACATTTCTTGCTGTCTTCTAAGGTTGTTTATATCTGTTTGGTACATTCTACTTTTCAAAGATTCTGTTATTTGTGTGAGATTTTTGTGCCTCTTGTGTAAAAACTGTTCATTTTTCTTCCAGTTCTTTCCTCTAGAGTTTTCATTTCATTTATAATCATCCTTTTTATCTCTTACCTAATGCCTTTAGGAGTTTCAATAGATTGTGGGCAATCTGTATTTTTATCTGAAACTATGGAGTTGCCTTTTTCCCCTCCGCTTGTGTCCTAGATGCCCCTGAATACATAAAATGTCTTTATCACTGGCATCTCCTTTTGCTTATTAACATTTTGCAGTTTCCTTCATGAATAGGGAATTTTCTCTTTGATCAGGCACTGTCTTGTCCTACAGAGTCATGGGATGACTGGCCCCTGTTTGATCTGGATTTGTACTATTTGGGGTGCTGTTGCTGGCCCTTCCATGGTGTCTGCTGGGTACAAAGTGCTAGCAAATTACCTGTAACCTTTGCAGAACTCTGAGATTCTGCAGCCTGTGTTCTCATTGCCAGGCTAGATCACTGTCTTCTAATCTTTTGGCTGAAATATGCTTGACTATCCTGGGGCTTCTTGGCTGGTCCTCTGGGCCGCGAGCTGGAGAAGACCATCAAGGACTTTGATCCTTTTGCCCTGTCAACTCCTATAGGCTTCTGAATGGCCTCTTTTGTTGGCCTAGCCTGGAAAAAGATATTCACTATACTTTCTCTATTTTCTATTTATTATTTGATTTAGCCTTCATTTGGTTTATCTTCTCTGGAGTATATTTATAGGTACTGGACTGCTCTCCTCCCATTTGTGCCTCCATTTTGATCAATAGTATTTGTTTCTCTTTTAATGATGTATCCTTAGAATGGAGCTTTGCTGTCCATTCAGACATCACCCAGAAGTGTACCAGGGAGTCTGTGAGAAAAGCACTGTATAAATTGGAAAGCGGGCAGACCATTTCAGGAAAGGAACTAGAGGGTTTAAGTGTAATTGTGAAACGTGGATATCCAAGAGTTTGGCTCTCTTGAGAGAGATCTCTATTCATGAAATCTGTGGACAGTGTGGGATAGTGGATGGAGCCGTGCAGGACTTTGGAGTCAACAACCTGTGTTCACATCCTACTTTGGACCCTAGCTGTGTGACCTTGGCTGAATAACAGTCTTCATGAGCCTCAGTTTCCTCTAAATGCATTATCTGCTCATCAGTGGGAAGAAAACTTGGCGGCCATCCCAGCATGGAGTGAGCAGTGGGGAGTCGAGGGGTCAGAGGTTTGGACAGTTAACAGCGCTCTGACACTGGGTGCTCGTCCCAGATGAACTCTCAAGTAGCAGCAGGAACAGATGCTGTTGGAAAGAACCAGGTCGCAGGGCCCGGCCGAAGACCCACAGAGCATGGACAAGACTTTTTTCAAACCAGCCTGCTCTGCTCTGGTCATGCTTCCTCTGCTTCCTAAAGGGGCTGGCGTGGGAGCCAGAGAGCCGGGCACTGGCCAGCTCGCAGCCCTTCTGAGAGTGTCATAGAGTTTCTCAACATCGCTCGAATGCCCTCTCGGCTAAGCCGAGGGTAAAGTGACTCTTCCTTGTTTCTACTTGCTGGCTGTTCCTTCTTTTTCTTTTATGTTGAATTTTTTTTTTTCACTTGGACTCTAACTGGGCGAGAGACATAAATGCCTTCAGAGTGGACGTTTTCCCAAATGACAGCTCTGTTGCTTGGCAAAGCGCTCATGATGCTCGTGAGTGGGTAGAGGAGAGTCCTTGGGAAGCAGCAGCTCTTCTCTCTCCAGGCCTCTCCCTGGCCAGCCTCCATCTCCCCAAAGTGGCCGGGCCTCCCTTCCGTGCAGAGCCCAGACTTTGCCTCCGTGCGGCTCCCTTAGAAGAGGAGCATCGCCAGGAAGGAGCCCACGCCAGGTAGGCCGGGCTTTCCTTAATGTCCGAGCAGCTGGCCTTGGCTCTGGACAGGCCCTGCTGCTCCCGGGGGTGACCAAAGCTGTCATTAGCATCGGAGGCAGTCAGAGGTACAAGGTGATTAGCAAGTGGAAACCTTTGGTAATTTCTCTGTACAATTAAACCAGGAGACGGCTGGAGGAGGCAGCTTGTCCGAGCCCAGAATGAAATCTGGACCGCTCCCGAAATTCATCAAGAAGGTCTGTTTCTTCTGGCCATTGCCAGGGTGTGAGCAGCAGCCAGGAGAGAGGCAAATGCTAGTCACATGGAGCCGCAGCTCTCTATTTCTCAACTCCCTGCTTTAAACCTAGGGTTGATGTTTAAAAAACAGCCAGCCTTTTGTGATGGTTTCAGTCTGCCAGACTCTTCCTGACCCCCGTGGGGGTTCTCTCAGCAAGGATACCAGCTCCTTCTTCTTCTCTGGCTCTTTAACGGATAAGGAAACTGAGGCTGGCAGGGTGAAGTGACTTGCCCAGGGTCACACAGCGAGGAAGTGTCTGAGGCCAGACTTGAACTCAGGAAGCTGAGTCTTCCAGACTCCAGGCTTGATGCTCTATGCATGATGGCGCTTCTTAGCTTACAGGCCTGAATAACAACCCTCCATCATGAGCATTCTTGGGTGTATTTGGGCAGGGGCTGGGGAACAAGTGCTTGGGGATTTGCAGAGGGATTTCTGCACTGGATAGGGGGAGACCCCTTAGGTTCCTTCCAAATTGTTTTCCAGGCAAGAGAACACTTGCCAAGCCAAGTTAGCACTTCCTCTGCCACTTCTGGCCCTAGGACATTTGCTAGACCCCGGAGAGGGCAGTGACCTGCCCTGGGTCACCTGGCCAGGTGGAGGAACCCCAGGACTTCCTGACATGGCCATGAGCCCTCCATCGGCCAAGCCAAACTGCCTCTTGGGAAAACCAAGAAGAATAAAATCCTGGTTACTGCCCAGGGGAGGAGCTCTAAGAGTTTGAAGATAGACAGAGTCTGTGTTTATCTAGGGATGCCTCCAGGGCTCATCATTTCTGAATGTTTAATGAATGATAATAATAATAACTCAGATCCACTGCAGCCTTAGGGCTTTATGGAACCCGGGAAGGCTCACTGCCCCCATATAGCATAGCTTTGTTTCAGTAGAAGGAAGGCCAGAGACGCTGTGCTAGGAATTAAGAGACCTGAATGGTTTCCCTGAATGGAATTTTAGACAATTCAGGGAACTCCCCAGGCCTCCATTTTCCCATCTGTTAAAGGAAGAGGTTAGATAAGATTTTCTCCAAAGTGGGCTTCAACCGTAGCTTTCTGTGGCTCCTCTTAAGCATAGTCCCTTGTCAGAGGGGCTCCTGTGCCAAGCCCAGAGAGGAGACCTGGCTCCGGCATGCTGGACTTGAGCCCCTGTTGTCTTTAAGTAGCCCTTTGGGGAGTGAAGAGAAGGTCAGCCTCCCCCCCGAGCTAGGTTTCGTGCTGACCGGTACCCAGTCATGGTGGGATGAGTCCCCCTTGCCTTGGTGATCTTCAAGGCTGCAAATAAAACGTGAATGTTGGCTTTTGCCTGGGTCAGGAAGGCCGGGTGGCATCGGGCAGCTCGTAGTGGGCAGAGAGGCCCAAGAGGACGCCTCCTGGCGCCCTCCTGCCCTGGACCAGACGTTCCATCCTCATGTGTCCCCGGGATGCAGGGAGCACTCAGGGAGGCTCTGGGTGGCTGTACGGGCAGGGGATTCGCCTTGCCAGAGTTAGGGCCCGGGATCTGTCCACAGTTAAATTGGATCCAATCCACAGGTGACCAAGGAATGAGGCCGTTAAGTCTGCCGCTCTTCATTTCACCCATCAAGCATTTATCAAGCGCCGACTGTGTACAAGCACTGACGTTGCAGGAGCAGAACCTCCATTCTCAGGGCGCTTCCAGGGACCCAACTAGATGGAGAGAAGCTGACTGGAGGAGGGAGAAGCCCTGTTAGCCAAGGAGGTGACCCCCAAGCTGAAGCTTCTGCCCAGCCAAGGACGATGAAAGGCAGAGATGGGGAGGAAGCGCTCTCTCAGCACCGAGGAGCAGGAAGGGCCTGAGAGAAGTTCAGAATCCAGTTAGGCTGGACCATAGCAGGGGGAGTGAGGAAAATATGGCGGGAAGGTTCTGCCCAGGCAAATGCCCAGAAGCTGCGAGGAGTCACCAGAGTGGGAACAGTGGGCCTGGAGTCAGGAAGACCCAAGTTCAAATCCATCCTCAGACACTACTACTAGCTGGGAGACCCAGGCAAGTCACCTCACCTCTGTCTGTCTCTGTTTTGTTATCTGTAAAATGGGCATAATAATGGCCTTTCAGGGTTGTGAGGTTAAAATGAGATCCTGTTTGCAAAGTGCTTAGCCCACTGCCTGGCACACAATAGGCTTGGTAGCGCCTTCCCTCTCCCATCTGGAAGCTGATGGCCCTGGCCTGTATGGGCATCCTCAACTGGGCACAAGGTAGACACCTTACCGCTCTGTGCCAGGCCCTACCCTTCAGCTCTTTCTTTCATCCCACACAAAGGAATTTCTCTTGTGATTTTCAAATTCTGGTAGACATAATAATGAGTTATGAAGTGGAGTAAAATAGCTGTAGTCGCTGCTGATCAGCCTGGCTCTGGCACAGATTCTCCTGAAAAATGAGATGCCTCGTATAGCTGATATGTAAGGGGCAGAGCACCAGGCCTGGAGGCAGGAAGACTCGAGTTCAAATGTGAGCCCATAAATTTACTGGCTATGTGATCCTGGGTAAGTCATTTCACTTCTGTCTGCCTCCGTTTCCCCATCTGTAAAATGGGAGTAATGATAGTGCTCACCTCTCAAGGTTACTGTGAGCATCAAATAAAATAATCTTTGTGAAGTGCTTAGCATGGTGCCTGGCACACAGTTGGTGCTTAATAAACGTTTGTTTATTCCCCATCCCTGCTGCCCCAAGAACCCTTTGCCCTCTCAAAATGGAAAATTCTTTGTTTGGAATTGTTTACTTAAGTAGATTATTTGATCTTTCCATTAATAATGACAGCCAACAAAGAACAGAACAGATCTGCTATTCTCTGATCTTCACCACAGCTCTCCCAGGTAAATTAGTTAGCTAGCTGGCTGGATTCACAGAGCAGACTTTCAAGTGCTCCCTGGGTGCCAGGCACTGTACCAAGCTAGGAGGGGAGACATCAATAAACAACATGGACAGGCCCTGTCTTCCTGCCTTGGAGGAACTTACATATATAATATATTATAAATTTTATACATATATGCACATATATATATATTTGGACCTTTCCCTTTTTTTAACATTTATTAATATTCATTTTTAACATGGTTACATGATTCATGCTCCACCTTTCCCCTTCAACCCCCCCTCCTGCACCCC
>NC_058130.1:774647360-774682404 GCF_016433145.1 Gracilinanus agilis | reverse complement strand
CTCTAGTGTGTTGGAAATGTATAGAAATGCTGATGATTTATGTGCATTTATTTTGTATCCTGCCACTTTGCTAAAGTTGTTGATTATTTCTACAAGCTTCTTAGTTGATTCTCTAGGATTTTTTAAGTAGACCATCATATCATCTGCAAAGAGTGATAGCTTAGTCTCCTCCTTGCCCACTTTGATACCTTCAATTTCTTTTTCTTCTCTAATTGCAACTGCTAGTGTTTCTAGTACAATGTTAAATAATAGAGGTGACAATGGGCATCCTTGTTTTACTCCTGATCTTATTGGGAAGGCTTCTAATTTATCCCCATTGCATATAATGTTTGTTGATGGTTTTAGGTATATACTGTTTTTAATGATTGCCTCAATTTCCCCTTCATTAGAGGTGAGGTCTCCCTTTTCATCTTTGATACTATCAATTTGGTTTTCTTCTTTCTTTTTTTTATTAGATTGACCAGTACTTTGTCTATTTTATCTGTTTTTTCAAAGTACCAGCTTCTAGTCTTATTTATTAATTCAATAGTTCTTTTACTTTCGATTTTATTGGACCTTTCCCTTTTGTCTTAAAATCAATACCGGGGGTTAAGTGACTTGCCCAGGGTCTCACAGCTAGTAAGTGTCTGAGGCTAGATTTGAACCCAGGACTTCCTATCTCCAAGGTATGGCTCTCTATGCACTGAGCCGCATAGCTGCCCCCACATTGGAGGTATTCATGAATTGCATCCTATCTATGAATATGACAGGATGTCATGGAAGGCTTGACACAACAAAATAAGAGCTTGCCTATGGAAGCGGAGATGTTGGGGTGGAATCCAGGCTTTGGGTGGGAAGCCATTAGAGGGACAAGTAGAGGAGACACATCCTCGAGCCCAGAGCTCGGTGCAGGTGTTTTTTCTGAGCCGAAGAATCCAAGGCCCAGAAAGGGTGACTTGCTCCTAGTCGCCTGGCTCATGGGTGGCAAACCCAGGACAGGAGTGGGAGTCTCCACTCCAAGACTCAGTCCTGGGCTCTTTCCAGGATGCCCTCCTGCCAGAGGAGAGCCAAATGCTTCACTGAGGGAAAAGACTGCAATTAAAATGATCCTTCATCAGTCAAGCAACAGGAGGGTCTGCTTTCTGTTAAGGATAGGAATGGGCTGATTCACGGTGGGAGCCAGCCACCCCATTGACCATTTCTCTTCGTCGGTTTTCTCAAGCCCCCATTTCCTTTACACCTTGTGAAGCCAGATGCACATGAATGGTGCCAGGGCTGGCTCTGCCCGTGCCAAGAAGCAGGTCTCCTCTGAACACAGCTGGTCTTCGCTCCCTGCTCAAGAGCTCCCAGTGGACACTGTTGTGCAGCGGGTTTTATTAAGTATACAATGATGAATATATCTCCCAGAGTCTTATTACCAAGCCCCTGAAGCACGTCCTTGCTGCCCCCAGCTGATTTAATCACCCAATTGCTCTCAAGTACCCCAGCTTGTTTATTGTGCTGCTCTGGGTTTTCCACTAATCACACCCAAGAGAGGCTGGGAGGACCAATATTTGTCTGTTTTGACAAAGGATGCTATGGAGAGCTGTCTGTCCCAGGAGATGTGCGGGCCATTTGGACACATCTAGATTCTGCTGGGAAAAGACTGACAAGGTGGGTTGGTTAGTTTTCCGTCCTTGTCCGCTCTGGCGCCCCCTTCCCAGGATCCCATTTTATCGAAGCAGAATTGATGACCTTCCCGATTGCCTCTGGCTAGTCAGAAATAACCTTTCCCCCCTTGGATCTCTTCTTGTACTCTGTTAGAACTTCCCATGTTCTATGTTGTATTAAAGTTATTTGTACAGGTGTCTTTCCCCCCGACTCGGCCAAATGAACTCCTTGAGGGCAGGGACTTTGCCTCATTAATCTCTTTGTGTCTAACACACTGGTGCCCATGGTAGGCACTTAATAAATATATCAAAGTATTAGCTTTCCCCCAAGTCATGGAAAGAAATCACATATTGGCATCTCCCCAGGAACTACAGGTGCTGAAGTGGAAACTGAAGGACACCTTGAGGGGAGATGCACAGAGGATTCACATTTTGGCTAAGGGCATCTGTCATTCGATTGCTTGAGAAATATCATTCTGCTAAGCTAGCTCAGTCTTCACATTGATCCAGATGTAGAGGTATACCCACGAGCTTTAGGGCAACTATATCAGCATGCACAAAAACCAGCCACCCTCAGGATTCTTAAGACAGAAACAATTGGATGCCTCCATCTATTCTCTGATTTTCCTCTTCCTTTCTGATTTCATCCCCCATCTTCTAGACTCTAAGACTTGCTACAAACTACAGATGTAGTGAAACAAGTTAAAAGAGGTAGTCCTTTGTTAACAAAATAAAAAATACAAAGAAACTTGTTGCTGAGTTGTTTCAGTTGTGCCCAATGCTTGGGTGTTCCTCATTGGGCTTCTCTCAGCAAAGATGCTGGAATAGTTTGCCATTTCCTCCTCCAGCTCACTTTATAGATGAGGAAACCGAGGCCAACAGAATGAGGTGACTTGTACAGGGTCACACAGCTGACTGAGGCTAGATTTGAACTCAGAAAGATCACTCTATCCACTGTGCCATCTGGTTGCCTCACAAAGAAACTTGGAACAGTCCAAATAGAGCAAGCAGCTGATTCAGCTGAACCGAAGAGATATTTGGCTGTCCTGAGCACTAGGAGGGATGTGGCAAGGAGAAAGGCCAGCTCCATGCCCACAGGGAGTTACAATGGGGGAGGAATAGGGGTGGGAGGGTGATGAGGAGGAGAATGAGACAAGAACAAGGAGGTGATGCAAATTAATATAAGCCTTGAAGAAGGAGCAACATTCTATCTGGCAGAGATAGGGCCGTGGATGAGGAATTCGGCCACAGGTGGGGGCACGAATTCAACGTTGGGCAGAAAACAAGGACATTAGGTGGTGCCATAGTGCAGAGTGCCTGGCCTGTTCTGGGGAAGATGCATCAAATACTGCCTTAGGTGCCTACTCCCTGTCTGCCTCAGTCTCCTCGTCTGTCAAGTGAGCTGGAGAAGGCAGTGTCTCTGCCAAAGAGACCCCAGTGGTCACGAAGGGTCAGACACGACTGAAAACACAACAGCAAGGGGCTGGAGGAGAATGGCGTGAGCCAAGCCTGCAAAGGACCATTTGAGCCTTCAATCCCAGCCTGAGGAATTGGGGATTATTGGGCACGTGATGGGAGCCCACAGAGGTGCTGGAGGAGGGCAGCAGCAGGATCTGGCTGGGATTCCAGAGGATTAATACTGCAGCATTTCAGAGAAAGCAGAAATTTAGAGCAGAAAGCAGCCCCAGCTTAGAGGCTCTAAGCCTGTGGCTGGGGACAGGGACAGCCCAGTTAGGCCCTGGAGGTGGAATGGAATAACAGGAGCAAATGCAAGTGACTCCCCTCCTCCTCCATAATGGCAAACGGGACTGATTGCAAAGGAAGGCATAGGGCTGAGCTGAGCCTCAGCAGGCAGAGAAGTGACAGAGGCCCTCTGTTGTCTTGGGATACAAATAGAAATAAATGAGGGAGGCCCTCCCCTCAAGAGCTCATGTTCTAATAGCAGAGACCACTCGCAGAGGGGAGTGCTGGTGGTGTCCAGTAAGAAATCCCAGGAATGGTGCCTGGACCCTTGGGGCCACTGATGTGATCACAGATCTCAGAATGAGATTTGGAAGAGGGGGCAGTGGCAGAGGGAAAGGGCTCTGTCATGGCATGGAAGTGACTGCCAGGCACCACCATGGTGGAGTCAGAGACCCAATTGCAGGCGTGTTCTTGGAGGGAGCCTGGAAGTGAGGCATCTGGGCCAGATACACTGACAGCTTACAGGGCACAAGCCCTGGGTCCTTTGCTCCCATTATCTCCTCCTCCTTTGTCTCCTTCCTCTTTTGAACCCTTTCTTCTCTTCCTGCCCTGATGAAATCATCACCTTCTTCCCTGTGGTGTTTGCCCAGGAGTTAGGTAAACAATTCGCCCTCCCCCAAGGTATTTGAGATTCAGGCTTCTCCAGTCCATGAAACTCCAGGAGAACACATTTCAAATGGCCTCCCATCCCTGCTGCAGGCTTTTGAGTCAAACCCTCTGGAAATGGGCCACGCTCCACTAGCGGTTTTGCTAATTCTGTCTTCCTGTGGATCTCTCCAGGATACAAGCATTAAGAGGGTACATTTAAATAGCTACCCCATAACTCACAATACATTGCCATTCTTGAAAGCCATCTGTATACCGAAATTGAACAAATTCATACCTGAATTGCACTCCATCAGCTAAATGTCTATAATTATAGGCATTCAGGGGCAACCTCCTGGGACTTTTCAGTCATGCCAAGTACATTTACCAGTTCTAGGTTTGGCACACTCCCCTAAGTCTTTCAGTCCAGGCCCTGCAGGACTGGGGATGGGATTATTTCAAACCTGGAGAATTAACTTAGTCAAGAAAAACACAATTCTTCATATTCCAGTTGAGTAAGTTTGTAAGCCTGCAGATTGCAAAGCTGCTGCTTGAAATTCCATCCTGAATGCAGTCAGGACCGAAGCAGCGTTCTCTTCCTTCACATTCTGTCTTTATAAAGTGCTAAACTATGTCCGCTTGTGACCACCAAGGACTTGGCAATGACTTCTCTTGTGAAGGTGTTTTAACACAGCGATACCCAGCTGCTTGTGAAAGCGAGTATAGCCACGGCGCTGGAGGTGCCCCGCAGAATAAATGGGACCTGCCACCCCTCAGCATATTCCTTAAGGGAGAGGTAAAGTGCCTTTTAAAAGCATTTGAAATGTTAAATAATTTTTAAAGACAACTTCAGAGCAAGGCTTTGGGACCTTGTGACCAAAGGTCTCTGGACCTGGACTGACAGAACACCCGGGCGCCACACTGTAGCCATGAAAATGGTGTCGATGTAGACAGCTCAGGAGTGGTGGGACAGCGGGGAAGGTCTGAGCTCCAGTCCTATGTCAAACACCCAGAGTATCCAGATGGCCCAGTGGATGGAAAGCCAGACTGAGAGATGGAAAGGTCCTGGGTTCCAATTTGGCCACAGATACTTCCAAGCTGTGTGACCCTGGGAAAGTCATTTCAACCCCATTGTCCAGACCATACCCCAATACTTGGGTTTGATTCCAAGCCAAAAGGTCAGGGTTGTTGGGGGTTTTGTTGTTGTTTTTTAATTACGATTCTGGGAAAACAGAAAGCCTTGAATGCCTAACTTGAACAGTTGTGACTTGATCATAAGATGGTTGTGATACACTGAAGGCTTCTGAGCATGCCAAGGAAGATTTGGTCCTGCATCTTTAGAGAAACTGACCCAGCGGTGGTGTGGAGAGTGGATCAGAAGAGAGCGGAGACGATGGAGAGCAGTTAGGAAGCTATTGCCTTGGTTCAAGCTTGTAGAGATAAAGTCTCCCTTGGCTGAGTGATCATGGAAAGGGGAAGAGGGAGATTCTGCCTGCCTGAATGGATGTGGGGCAGAGGGAGACGCGAGGGCCACCCGAGATGCCTGGGCCAGTGGTAGGAAAGGAAGAACAGATATAGGGGAGAATGATAGTGAGCTCTGCTTTGGATCTGCTGAATTAGAGCTGCCTCTGGGGTATCCAAACGGAGATGTCCAGGGAGCATTTGGAATTTGAGTGGGGGTGGTGGTGAAGAGAGGAGACAGAGACAGAGACAGACAGACAGGGCGGGGGTGGGTGGGATAAGGAAGCCCAGTATATAGATTTGAGAGTCATTTGCATGGAAATGGTGATGGAAGCTATGGGAGCTGACTGGCATTACTGAGTCTCTAGCAAGAAGAGAGGGTTAAGACCAGAGTCCTGAAGTTCAGGTCCCAGGGCTAGCAGTCCTGGCTGAAGCCCTCTAAAGGAGAAAATGAAGAAAGAACTGAAGCCTGATGATCAGTGACTGTGGACTTTATTAGATTTGGGGTTTCTTAGGACCTCATAGAGAGCCCCAAGGAGGCCACTGGCTATGGACTAGGGCCTTAGGTGACATATTCCAGAAGTGACACATGCGAACATAAAGTTTTTCCATCTTTGCATTCTTGAAATTCTTTGGGCAATTCCTCTCCCTCCCCCTTTCCTCCAATAATATACATTTTAAAGAAATGTGACTCAAGGGAAATTGCGAGTTTACCTTCTCAGTCTGTATCGCCTCATTTCCAGCAGGCTCCAGCAGACCCAGAGAACTGTAGCTTACTTGCACCTTCACCTTCGGGCATCCTTCCTCCCCCCTTGTTGTCTCAGAAATATCTTTTAAGTAGACTGAGCTTCATGTACCTTTGGGAAAGCCTGCGGTGAGAGGACGTGCTTTACAATTTTGTAGACATTGCTGGACGTTTCTAAGACAATGAGCTCTATTGAGATAGCCCTATGTGTACCGACACTTCATTTCTTATTATTTTTCACTTTAAATCTATATTTAAAAGCATAACCAATATTTCCTCACTTTCTCCTGCCATGGTGAGAGTACCAGGGACGTGTTCCAGCTATCCATTTAAATGCCAACAAGATTCCCTACAAAGTACAATCCCCTAAATGGTTAAGCAAAATTGCATCATATTGTGATTGCAATGAATAGTCCCTGCCAGTCTGCATTCTTGTAGTATGCCGATTGCCAGAAGCGATTAAGGAAGGGCGAAGGGACAACAGCAATATGGCTCCAGGGTTGGTCCTCCTTATTCCTGTTATTCTAATCATTGTGTATGGTTGGGGGGGGTTGTTCCTTTTTGACCCTTTCCTCTGGATCCTTTCATGCAGATCTTTGCATGGGCTTCTTTTTCATTTCCTCTCATCCTGTACGGATTGTTAATAAACTGTCAAACTCAGAATCCACCCAGGGGTTCGCCCCGCCATTGAGCACACGTTTTCTTGTTAGCTCTCTGGGTAAGAAGTGTCCATTTTAGCCTGATTGCTAGTGTGAGCGAGCAAAGCAGCCCAAATCTGTAGCCCATCGAGGGTCAAAGCTGGAAGTAGGCAGCCCTGGGACTGGCACGTAGTAGGGACCGAATGAATGTTTGTGGAATTCAACCGGCTTCAGTCACACATCACAGAGTGTTAGAGCCACAAGTGGCTTCGGTATTTGGTAACGCTTCTTGTGGTCATTAGGCGTGTTCCTGTTTCTTTAAGGCCTCCAGCACCTTTCCTTACCACAAACTCATCTTCTGGAAGTCAGAGACCGTCTTGGTTTGGATTTACGTCTCCCACGTCTAGGGTAAAGGCTTGACACGGCAAGCGTTGAATGTTGTGTTGGACGAAGGGAGGCAGTAGGGGGGATGACCTCCTGCGGCTGTGTGGTGAGGCAGCCCTGAGGGGCCGCTGGAATTGGGGTTTCTGGCTTGGCTTTGTACATTTCCATTAGGCCACACTGAATGGCCAAGCTTAAAGGGGATTTCTCTTCCGAGCCACCTAGACCTTGGGAACAGAAAGAGACTCAGGATCATCGTGAGTCTTCATCCACTTTCCTGGACAGGCATTGGGCCTGTGTCAGAGAGGGCTCTGCGCCGAGCACTGAAAGGTTTACAGAGGTCAAGCTCTGGCTTCTGCCCTCACCTGGCCTTCTGGTCTGGTGGGGAGAGCCAGTATGTGTACAGGGAAACGCAATACCACGCAGTGTGAACGCTCCAGAGAGCTTTGAGAATTCACAGCGGGTAGATAGCGATGGGGGAAGGAAGACAGGAAAGGCTACGGTGGTAGCGATGGTGGGGACAGTAATGGTGGTGCTAGTGGCGGTAAAATCGGGAAGAAGGAACACTGGGGCTGAGCGACAAAAGAGTAGCAGAATTTTACATAGCAGCGAAGGGGAGAGGCTATTCCAGATATCTGGAATACTGCTGGGAAAGACAGAACAAGGAAATCTCTGGCTCTGTCTGAGCGATGGCTAGTAGACTAAGGTTTGGCTGGAGTGCAGGCATTGGAAAGGGAGCAGTGTGAAATATATGGGAAAGCTAAATAAATTGTGGAAATCCTGGAATGTCAAAGTAGTTTCCTAATGCCCCCAATATGTTGTTCTCAAACCCTGAAGTTTGAAGGATCAGGGGAAAGGGAGGGATGGTACCATATACCATCATTATGTTTTCCGTTCATCTTTGCAAGTCACCCTGGTGCAATGGGAAAAGTGGTGGATTTGGACACAGAGGAACTGGGTTCAAATCTTGGCCTGCCACTTGTACCTGTGTGACTTTGGACAAGTCACTTACCTTCTCTGGTTATCCTTTTTACAAGGATAGAATAAGGAATGACTGGATGACCTTAAAAGTCCTCTCCTGACTCTCAATCTCTGATGCCTTCACAGTGAATTCAGCAGAGCAGTTTTCTATTGTCTTATCCATGAGTGTTTTATAAAATTAGAATAAATTCCTGATTTATTTGAACAGAATACAAGGTAGGAAATTATTAGCATAAATTGTTTTATAAAAATATGCCAGGGTCCAGCACTTTTTTGGGGTGGTTGTTGAAAAAAGGGCAGCATTACTACTTCATTTGGAAAGCAGAGTTCAGGAGTTTGGACTTCATTTGTGAGGCAAAAGGAGCTAAATACCCAGTTTCTTTGGGAAATGATGCTAATGGTCCTTCAGTCAGGCTGCCTGGGTTCTACTTGATGGATATCCATTTCCTGAAAGTTGTTACTTTCCTGACATATTTGCCTCAGGCTTAGCATGTCAGATGTCAGATTCACTTTCTAATGGCTCAGGAGGTTTTGGAATTTAAAGAATGAATTTGACTAGCAGCAGAGAATGATAACTGCCTCCCAGAGTCCTAAAACAGATACCTTACGGTAAACGAGAACCCGTGTGGCCTCATCATTCTCAGGATTTCGCAATCCAAATGGTCCCATAGTCCTGGCTGGTAGCATCTACTTTGAAGAACCTGTTCTTTGGGACCTGATGGACTGTGCCAGGAGAGGCTGGCCCTGCCTTTCCTCTTTCACTTGCTCCAGTGTTTGCTCTGCGTTTCTTGTAGGGTTCTTCCCCCGCCATCCCTGTCCCCCAAGTCCCTTCCCTTTCTTGCCTCCCTTTTGAATCCCTCCCTGCAACACAAAGCTTGACTATTCAACATAAATATTTCCTTTGAAGGAGGCTTGGCGGTGTTCCAAAGCCTCCTACAGAAGAATGGTTTATAGCTCATTGCAGCTCAGGTTAGCCAAGGCGTGTGGAGGGGAACCGCTTTGATTGGGCTGGAAACAGTGTACGCTATGGTGGAGTCTGGCTCCTGGTCCAGAGCAAGTCATTAATAAGGAAACCCGAGGCTTACACCAAGAGAAGCTCATTTGAGACTAGACTTTTCCCCCAAATAAAACTTGAGATGTTGGTGAGACCAGGAAGGGGAAATCAAGCGGTCCTGGTTCCTGCCATAACAGTCACCAAAATAATCTTAATGGATCATTTTAAGCTAGTAATAATAATAGCTCACATTCCTGTAGTTCTTTCTGCTTTACGAAGTGCTTTCTTCCAAGTGACCCTGACAGCCAGTAGACTGGGTGGAGGTAATTCCCTGCATGGGGGGCACATCTGCACAGGTCCACCTCAAGCAGAGGGCTTGCCTCTGTTTTTCTTGGCATTTGAAGGATACCAGGAGACACAAGGACTGGCCGTTGGTGATTTTGCCATCCCTAGGGGATGGGCCTGCCCCCTTTTCTGGTTGTGCAGCTCTCCTGTGACATTGTTTTCTCAGCTTCTCCTGTATGATTTTTATAGATGAGGAAACCGAGATATTGTCCCAAAGTCACAAAACTATAATTAATCAGTGAAGCATTCCATTAAGCATCTGCTTTGGGCCAGACTCTGTGCTGGGTCCTGGGGATAGGAGAGGGATATCCATAAGTGTTCCAGACTCAACTTGTCCAAAACAAAAATCCTTATTTTTTACCCCAAAACCCTTCCTTCATCCCAACTTTCCTGTTACTCTGAACAGCCATCTTCCCTCCATACAAAGACTGAAATACACACACACACACACACACACACACACACACACAGAAACGCTGCCCTACCTCTTCTAGGAGGGACACAACGTGCATATACACAAGCTTCTACCAAATAGACACAAGGTAACTGGGGGCAGGAGGCTATCCTCCTTGGTGACAAGAAGGAAAATGAATTGAGGCACCCCCTGGTCTTAGGGTTTCACATCTGGGGGCCCTTTTGGACAGCACCAAGCTCACTTGTACAGAATGAATGATCCAGCTATTTGGCATGACCCCCAAAGCTGACCCGATCTCATTCAGAAATCATTTCTTGTACTCTCAGAGCAGAGCCAATAGTTCTCTGGGAGATACTTGCCTTCGCCCTTGGAATGGAGAAATCCCAGCTGAAAACACAGATGTTCAAGTGGAGGGAACGAAGAAGAATCTTTAGAGGAGACTGGGGAAGAGATAAATCTTCAGGGTTAGACTTGGATGGATCCATGCCCTTCCTGGTGTGGGGACTTCAATATCCCAGTGCAATGGAGAGAACCAAACACTGAGTCAGGAAGACTTGGCCTTGAATCTAACCCCAGATTCTGATTAGCTTGACAACCCTGAACAAGTCGTTTAATCTGAGGCTCCATGTCCTTCTCTGTGGAATGGGAATGATAATAGCTATTGTGCTGACAAAATGAGGAATTACATATAAAGTACTTCCCAGACCTTTAAAGAACTGCCTCGTGCTCTTACTATTTTTTTTATTATTTTTTTAAACCCTCACCTTCTGTCTTGGAGTCAATATTGTATATTGTTTCAAGGCAGAAGAATGTAAGGGTAGGCAATGGGGGTCAAGTGACTCAAGCTGGGAAGTGTCTGAGGCCAGATTTGAATCCAGGACCTCCTGTCTCTAGGCCTGGTTCTCCATCCACTGAGCCACCCTGCTGCCCCCTTGGGCTCTTTCTATTGATGGCCAGATCTTTGGAAGATTTACTTGAGGCGCTGGGTTCCTTCATATTTAACAGATAACTTTGCAGCACTCAGACTCTGTCACTGCTGCTTCTCGTGTCAGACTCAGTCATGGCCTTTTCTGCTCGTGCACATCCTTGTCGTCCTTTGTTCTGTTCTGTTTTGTTTGTTTTTTTAAATGTCATCTTTTGTCTTAGAATTTATACTCAGTAAGACAGAAGAGTGGTAAGGACTAGACAGTTGGGTGAAGTGATTCTGAGGCCAAATTTGAACTCAGGACCTCTCATCTATCCACTAACCCACTTAGCACCTTGCTTGCCATCCTTTGTGCAACTTCTTATACATGAGTCTTGGTTGGCTTTCTCACACCACTCGGACATCTTTGCACTGCTCTTGGGCTCACCTGTCATGGCGCTGCCTCTGAGCGTCTGCCATTCTAGTTAGTAGCACCAGAAACCGTGTTTTAAAGTGGCGAGCATTGGCAGCAGAGTTTTCTGGGAGTCCCTGACCCCAGAGGCCTTAGCCTGAAGCTCCTCCACCTGTCCTGCCACCCAGGTCCATATGTGCCAGTGGGACAGCTCCCTGGGCTGCCCTGCCGCCTTCCTGCTGTGGTCCAGGCCTGCAGCTCTTCTGAGCTGGCCAATGGAGACAGACCCCAGCAAGCCTGTGCTTGAGCCCAAGAGGGGCTCGGCTATTTTCGGCGTCGGTTGGCCCTACCTGGATGGCCCGGTGTCGTACGGATGGCACTTCCTCTCCTTGGTGTCTATCACAGGCTTTGGGGCGGCTCTCGTGACCTGTTCCTGAGCTGCCTGTTGGCCGTTGCTGCAGATTCACAGAGAGCATCAAGTTTGAGAAAAAGAAAAGAATCATTATAAATTCTGGAGGTTTTATGGTATAATTAAAATGCCTAACAGGAAACCTCAGGGGAACCAGAGGCAGTGTTACTGTTCCTGAAGCCAGCAGAGGGAGGGTTTCTTGCCAACTTTCATATCTTATGACCTATAAATTGTTCTTAATAGCTAGGCTGTCACCTGGCGGCTTGTCCCAGAAAGCTTGTTTCCTTATTAATCTGGTCATTTGCATCAGCAAAGCACATTTACAAATTCTTAGTTGGAAAACATTGCTGGAGTAATGCTCGGGCATTACAAATCATTTATCGCCCATGATCTCAGTTCCTAGGGCCGGGTAATAGCTCTTTCTGACATGCTATTATTCTTTTGACTCTAAAATAATGTTGATAAAAAGAATCATTTGGAAGGGTCCTCTGGTCACCGTATTAGCACAAGCTGACAGGTTACTCTGGAGAAACTGTAGCTACCACTCTCAGCCTTGGGAGGCTTGTTTTCAGCCATTTAAACTCCCTGTTGTTGTCAAAAGGAATGCGGCGGCGGCGGCCCCTCCTGTTCTCCTTCCACTGAAGGCTCCTTCTCCAAACCCAGATGCAGACCCTGGGAAGAGAAGGAAGAGCCACTGGAATAAGCCTGACGAGCGCCAAAAATAAACAGCACAGAAAAGACGTGTACGATTTCCCCGGCAACAGACTCAAAACCCTTTTCTGTTTTAGTGACCCCAAGCCCATTCTTTCTTTGTAGTGTCGAGGTCATCTGGGAGGCTTTCTTATAACAGCAGCAACCCTGAATTCAGGCTTTGGTTGGTCTTGCCTTGGTGTGTTGACTCGAGCCTTTAAAAGTCTTCCCAAAAGGTGATATCCACTGACTGGTTTTCTGGTAACATGGGGATTGTCTCCAGTTTCTAGAATGCTCTTAGAGAAAGCTAGTTACTACCCTGGCACCCAGGAAGGAATACGTGATCTCTCAGTTTCCTTCTAGTTCTAACATTCTGTGGTCCATGGCCCAAGGTCCTTTCCAGCTTTGACATTCATTGTTTAAGGTGCCAAGATCCCTTCTAGCTTTGCCATTCTAGGTCCTAAGTTCTTTTCTAGTTCTGATATCATGCCTCTTTTAATAGCCTTTTTTTTTTAAACCCTTACCTTCCGTCTTGGAGTAAATATTATATATTGGTTCCAAGGCAGAAGAGTGGTAAGGGCTAGGCAATGGCGGTCAAGTGATTTGCCCAGGGTCACACAGCTGGGAAGTATCTGAGGCCAGATTTGAACCTAGGACCTCCCGTCTCTCGGTCTGGCTCTCAATCCACTGAGCTACCCAGCTGCCTCCTATAATAGCCTTTTAAAACATCAATTTTATTGATATATTTTGTTTTTACATTGCCTACATTTCTCCTTTCTCCTTTCACAGAGAACCAGATGCCTTTATTATTATTATTTTACCTTCTGACAATGTTGAAAGACTTATGACAGGGAATGCTCTCCACCTCCAGAGAAAGAATTGTTGGAGCTGAATTGATGCAGATCAAAGCATACTATCTTTCACATCCAATGTATTGGGGGGGTTTTGCTTTCCTATGAGTATGCTCTTTCACCATTGACCAATATGGAAGTATGTTTTGCATGATAGTAAAAACTACAACAAAAAACAAACCAAAAAAAAGCTCATATCTTTTATCTTAGAATCAATCCCGTGTATTAGTTCCAAGGCAGAAGAGCAGTAAGGCCTAGGCAATGGGGGTTATGTGACTTGCCAAAGGCACACAGCTAAGAAGTGTCTGAGACCTGATTTGAACCCAAGACTTCCTGTGTCTGTGTCTCTCAATCCACTGAGGCATAGCTGCCCTAGCCAGGTGCCTTTATAACAAAGAACTTAAAAAAGAGAAAAGGGTGACAAAATCCCCCATCAAAGCAATATACCAAAAATCTAAACTCATGTGCAATGTTCTATAGCTGTGGGTTCCTTCTGCCCGCTGCAAAGGAGTAAAAGTTAGAGAAGAAAGTATTTTCTCACAACTCTTCTTTGGGGCCAAGCTTGTCCTTTATTGTTGTTGTTTAGCCATTTCATTTATGCCTGACTCTCCGTGACCCCATTTGGGATTTTCTTGGCAAAGATCTGCCGTGGTTGGCCATTTCCTTCTCCAGCTCATTTGATAGGGAGAATGAGAGAACTTGCCCAGGGTCACGCAGCTAGGAAGAGTCTGAGACCAGATTTGAATGCATGAAGATGAGTCTTCCTGATTCCAAGCCCAGGACTCTGTCCATTGTGGCACGTAGCTGCCTTGGATAATTTCCCAAAATTCAGTTTGGATTGTTTTGTGGTAGTTATTCTTTCCATGGGCGTCTGGGTGGCCCAGTGGGTAGAATGCTGGACCTGGAGTCAGAAGACCTTAGTGTAAATCTGACCTCGGACACGTTCTAGCTGTGTGATCTTGGGCAAGTCATTCCCCCTATTTGCTTCCGTTTCCTCATTTACAAAATGAGCTGGAGAAGGAAATGGCCAACCACTCTAGGATCTTTGCCAAGAAAACCCCAAATGGGGTCACGGAGAGTCAGACATGATTGTAAACGACTAAACAATGGATTCTTTCCATTTGCCTGTTGCAGTTATCATATATGTTCTTTTCCTGACTTTTCCTGCTTCAGTTTGATCAGTTCCTCTCATCTGCCCCCTGCTTCCCTCTGTTCCGAAAGGGCTGCTCTCAATATTCTGGCATTTAACAAGTCTTTCTTTTTATCAGTGACAAATCTCCACCCCAGAGCATAAAAGTTTTAGTTCTTTTGTTTGCAATTCCATTTCCCAGGGAGTGTGCCTGGCTTTCTGCATCCCTTCCAGCATTGGCTCTTCCCATGTTTTATCATCTTTGTCAGTTTGTGAAGTGAAATCTCAGGATTATTTTGACTTGCATTCCTCTAATGACTAGTGATTTAAGCCAGTCTCTCATCCATTAAAAAAAAATGTACTCTTACCTTCCATCTTTAAACCAATCCTGTGCATTATTTCTAAAGCAGAAGAGCAGGCAGTGGGGGACAAGTGACTTGCCCAACATCATGCATCCAGGACATGCCTGAAGACAGATTTGAACCCAGGACCTCTCATTTTCAGACCTAGTTCTCATATTACTAAGCCACCTTGCTGCCCCCTGTAAAATGGTTTGATAGTACTTTTTCACCCAAAGGACCATTATGAAGATAAATATTGCATGTAAAATGTCTGTTCTAAAGTTCTAGATAACCCCAGTTCTTGGTGTTTATGCCCAGGCAGGTGGTTGGGAGAGAAACATTGTAGGAACCTTCATGCACAGTGAGGTATTATTATTATTTTAATGTCCTTTTCTGCGCAGATATTCTGTGCCTTGAAGTAAACTCAGTGCCCGTTTGTTAACACAACCACGAAGACTCTTGTTTTGGAGGGGTCCCTTCCTGTGCCAGCACCCTGTGCCGGGGGCTGTCTCTGACTATTGGACCAGGCTGAAGCCACGGGCCCTTGCCCAGCCTCCCTCTATTCCCCAGGTCTTAGCTTCCATCAGTGTTGGCTTTGGTGACAAAGGGGAGGGAGCCCTCTTCTTGGCACCAGACGATGGTGATTTCTTGGTCCATTTTTCATCATCTTTAGTCAATCAGTATTTATTGAATGCCCCCTACCTGGCAGCTTTTGTGGATTTAGCACACACAAAAGGCTTTCTAAATAAATCTATACATCAAAGGAGCCCCATGCGATTTATCACCATATAGATTTAAAGCAGAGGAGCCTCTCCTGCCATTGAATTCCAGAAGCATTTGTTAAGTGTCTGTTACGCGCGGTGCCCTCTCCCAAATTCCTGTAGGGTGCATCGCATGGCCCGGGGTGGGGGTCCCTCAGGCCCACCGAACCCAAGCGCTCATTGGCTGGACTGAGCTGGAAAGCTTGAAGGATGGAGCCAGGAAGGGAATGGATCAGGCGGTCCCTTGAGTTGGAGCTTTGCTGAATTCAGAAGGGCAAATCACGAGGCAGCGAACCATTGCGGTGCCAATGTAGATAAGGGAGCCAGGGCTAGAACTCACGGATCCGCCCAGAGCCCACGGCACCAGGCCAGGCCTGAGTCTCTTTGGATCACTCTCTGTCCCGCTGCCTGACCGGGGAGATGAGGCGGCCCTGCAGATCCTCATAACAGGCAGAAGAAGGGGCATGCCAATAAGAAGACTATATTTAAGTTGCTACGGAAGACCTGGGCAGAGAGAGAGGATGTTTGAAGGAAACACCTCAGAATTGGGGGAGACAGCACTGACTTTGGAGAAGGGACCCCCTTTGGCTCGCATCGCAACAGGTTAAGAAGAGGCTCTCCAATGTGGGTGACGTGTTGGTTAGTTTTGAAGAACTGGGTTTTTTTTTCCCCTTTCTTTTTTATTCTTTGTTACAAACAATGGTTTCATATCTAGAGGATGGTGGGGGGAGGATGTGTTCAGAAATGAAGGTGACATAAAAGCAGACGACATCCACACACATGCACACAAAGCTTTAGAAGATGTCTAAGAATAGAATTTGGATTTCTGACTGATGGATGAGCTCTTTATCAGGGACAAATTACACCTAACAGATATTGGTTAAAAAAGACGTACAAATATACACACATGTCTAGCGTTTTGCAAATTGAATTTATAAAACAAGGCTTAAAGTGGGGCAGCTAGGTGATTTAATGGAAAGAGAGCCAGGCCTAAAGGCAGGAGACCCTGGGTTCAAATTTGACCTCAGATACTTCCCAGCTGTGTGACCCCGGGCAAGTCACTTAACCCCCATTACTTAACCCTGACTGCTCTTCTACCTTACAACCAATATACAGTATTGAACCTGAGACAGAAAGTAAGGGTTTAAAATAAATAAATGAACAACTTAAAACCGAAAGGAAAAGGATGAATAATTATCCCTAAACCTTGCTCGGAAGGGACTGATGACTGCCATTTGGCTCATTTTATTAACAGCTGTATGAGTCACTGTTAATAAACTGTTATCTTGCTTGGAGAAGTGTGCCTCAGTTTCTCTTGATTGAATTTTACTCTCAACAATTATGATGAGAACCTTGGTAAAAAAAAAGTGGCCATCATCTTTGGATTTGTGACAGAGAAGGAGAGGAAAGCGACATGGATGATGTGCAGCCTAGTATGGAAGAAGAGATGGTAAAGAAAGGAGGCCTCGGATCCTAGACCAAGGGTTCCTCGAGGACATCTATCCCAAAAGGAAAGGAAAGCTCCTTTTTATAATAAAACTGTAAAGGCATAAAGAGAAATAATTGTCATGAGACACGGGGGAGGTTATCAGAAGAGAGGGCTATAGATTTTGTGGATTCACTTCCAGTTTGAAAACTTGGAAAGAAAGGAAACTCAAGGCAGGCAACAGAGGATGAATGTAAAAGAATGCTTTGGGTAAGAAGAGCTTGAGGAACGCTGAAACTGCTGAGCTGAGCAGAGGATGCTAATGACAACCAAAAAGGTCAAGAGCTACAGCCTCTGTGTTTTTGTAGATTTAACAGAGAAAAGAGGATTGTGGGAAGAATAGGACCCTTGCTCAGAGAGGAGACAGGTGACCACGGGAAGACATCCCTGCTCACTTTGTTTTCTCAGACTGACAAGGAAAATAATCTGAATTGGCAAGAAGAGCACAGAAGTAGCGTCGCTGGGGGATTGAAGCCCAAAATAAGGAGTGACCGCTTAGTCAAAGAGTATTTAGCTAGCTTTGAAGAACCCCAGGGACTAGTTCCAGGTGATTTTTATCTGAGATTCCAGAAAGAACTGGCATTGGGGTTACTGAGCTACTGGCACAAATCTTGCCATTGGATTTATTTTAAGAGGCATTTTTTATTAAGTACCTACTCTGTGCAAGGCTGCTAGATACAACTGTCTGTCATCTGGGGGCAGAGCTGAGTCGGGAAACGTGACCTAATCACAGAGAAGAATGTAAACATACAAAGTGAACACAAAGTCATTTGGGTGGGGGGATCCTGTGGCATGGGGAAGATCAGAAAAAGCTGCCCAGGAGTCAGAGTCAGAATTCAGGGCTAGAGAAAAGGCCAAGTGTCCCAGGCCTGGACGCAGCAATACCATCACCAGCAGAATTCCAGGGGCTGGCGTGGCAAGGATGCTTCTTTTCCTTCTCCAGTGCATTAAGGCAAATAGAGGTTAGGTGACTTACCCAGAGTCACACAGCTCTGAAGTGTCTGAGCTCTTCCTGATTCCAGCCCCAGCGCCTATGCCCCGAGCCACGTGGCTGCCTCCTGGCAGGTAGCGAGCACTCTATAAATGGTAGTTATTGTTGTTATCCTTCTCCCTGCCTCCTTTCTCCAATCCAGCTTCCACTCCGCTGCTAAACTAATCTTCCTAAGACACAGCCTTCCTCTGATTAAAAATCTTCTTGGCTTGAGGTTAAAATAAACTCCACAGCCTGGTTTTTAAGGCATTTCGCAGCCTCGGTCTCCCCTGCCTTTTTTGACACTCCATCTTGCCCTCCGAGTCTACATTCCATTCTCCACCTCCATGTCTTTGCCCTGCTGTCCCCTTGCTTGGATGCCCTTCCTCCTCTCTTCTGCCTCCCAGAGTTCCCCTCAGCCTCCACCTCCAGCAGCCAGCGAGTCCCCATCTCTGCAGTCATTAGCGCTCTCCCTCCCTCCCTCCCTCTCCCAACCCAGCCAAAGATGGAAGCATCTGTACGCGGCCTCTCCCACCAGGGAGGGCAGGGGTGACCCCAGCAGTGCCCCTCAGGGGGGACTTACTAGATGCCTGTTAGGTTGAAATGAGATCAGAGCTGTTCTTCGTTATCTCCAGGCTCCCCAGAACCCCGCGTGATGGATCTGAATCCAGAGCTCCCGTCCTGCTGCCCGCCCCGCCTAGGGGCACTGGCCGCAGCGGGCTGGGGCAGTTGGCAGGCCTGAGCTTCGCCCGGGCTTTGGCCCTGACCTCCTGTGCACTCACGGGCGGTACTTTGGGGCCTCCCCAGCTCTGGGCTTCTCTCTCTACCTGTAAGCAGGCGGGTCAGGCCAGGCGATCTCCGAGTTCTGCGGTCTTGGACCACTCCGTGGGTGTCTCTCCTTATTAGAACCCTTTGCATGGACAGAGGCTCAAACATTTCCCCAGTGTGAGAAGCAGACGGCATGCTTTCGACCCCCCGCAGCCCCTCAGACAGCTCGGCACTGGGCCGGACCTCGGGCTTTGGGGTCGGCGGTCCGGCCGCGTCTCTCCCTTAGATGGTCGTCTTGTGAGTCGGCTAAACGGCTTGAAATTTCAGCCTCTTTCGGCCATGACCTCGTTCCAGGCAACAGGAACAAAAACAAGTTATCCTTTGTGGCCCATTTAACTGATAACTCTCATGTCGTGGCTTTGCCTGCGAGCCGGACAGCGCCCGGGCTCGGTTTGCTGTGGCCACCGATGGGAGTACCCGTGTTCCCCAGAGCAGCGGGTTTGGGCCCAGCCGCCAGCTTCCGCTCGCTCGTGGCAGGTCATCGGAGGCCCCCACGTAGGCACGAGGGGCCAGAGGCCAGGCGGAGAGCCTCTGGCGGCTGCCTTCTGCAGGTGCCGGTCCTCCTTGGTCAGGGCAGGCCAGGCGAGCTTCCGGAAGTCCGTCCCTGTGAGAAGCGCGTCCTGGCACGCAGGCTGCTGAGCTCGGCCCCGTGGCACGGAGGGGGCCTCTCTGATCCCTCCCCCGGGCAGAGCCCAAGCTCCCGAGGGCCGCGCCAAGTTTGAGTCTGGGCCTAGGATCAGTCTTTGACCCGAGGGCCAGCCTCCTCGTGATGCCGGGCTGGGGGTCGCCTCGTCAGGTCTTAGAAGAGCTGCTCTCTGTGCCAGGGAAGGGACTGCCCACATGGATGCGTTAAATATTGAAACAGCAGGCCCGCGCCAGAGAGCCAGAGGAACCCTCCTGCCTTCTGTGCCGCCCCAGCCCGTTCTGGGTTCCTCGGGGACGGGGCTTTCTTCGCCTAGGCAGAGAGGGAAAGTCCTCCTTTTAAGGCAGCCCAGCCCCATCAGGGCTCAGCCGTGAGGACACTCGCCTCTCCTCCTAGCCTTTTCTCATGGCTTCTCCACTGCCTGCTCCTTAAACACACTCTGCCCTCTCAGGTCTCTATGTCTGTCCTGCCTTAAACTCTTCATCTGCTAAATCCTTTAAACTCCCGGTCAGACCCAACCTCCTCAGGAAGCCTTCCCTGATTCCCTCTTGGGAGCGAGTGGTCTTCTCCTTGTTCTGCCCTGATACTCTCATGGTGTCCCCAGAGGAGACCCTCGAGATCCTCTGGTCCAGCCCTCCTGTTGTCACAGATGAGGAGACTGAGGCTCAGAGAGTTGGAGTAACTTACTCAGGGTCACACAGTAGGAACTCTGGCCTTCCAGCCCAGCGCCCTTTCCTACCCGCCATACTTCCCTCAAGGTGGGGGAAGCCAGTCCTGCTTCTTATCTGCTACTCTGTCCATTGGGGCAATGGGTAGCTAAGGCTTCCAGGAGCCAGGAAAGCACCTTCTCCCTTTTGTTAGGGACATAACTGGCCCTCCCTCTCACCCCCAGTAAGGACTGCCTTTGCCAGGAGAGAGCTCGAAAGGGTTATAGCCACCCCAGAAGAACGGCCAGCCTCTGACACCATGGCTTGACCAGGTGCAGGGAAAGGGAAGAAGAGACCATCTCCACCCACCCAGCAGAGGAGAGCCCAGGATCAGGAGTCCCTGGCCTTCCGTCCAGAGATGTTCTCACCAGGGAATAGAGGAATTCCAGCATCTTCCTTAATCGAAAGTACATTTAGGAGAACAGCTGCTGAGGCCAGGATTCCTTCCAGGATTCCCTCTCCACACTGGCCCTGGGAGCTGTCTGGGAACAGATGCGAAGGGTCCCAGGAGCAAAGGCCATTCAGGCCCGCCTGCATCCTTTAGCGAAGACCCTCTGACAAGGGACCGGCATCTCAAACCACTGCTGCAGGCCAGAACTAGTCTAGAACTAGAACTGCTAACAGTAATCAGTTTTGAGGTCTGTAGATTTAAGACTCTTGTCCCAAAGGCAGGGACAAATACTGTAATTACTTTTTGGCAGAGGACAAAAATGAGGCTCCGAGAATGCCCATCACTCGCCCAGGGTTGCCCAGCTCATCCATATCTGAGGTCCCAGCTTCAAAGGGGCACAGGGGACAGTAAGTTCACCCTTTCTCCTCAACATCTAGTCTTGGTTGCCCAGATCTCTCTTACTGCCCGCTGTGCCCCTTTGAAGCTACCCACTTGCACCTAGCAGAGTCACTATGCTCATACCACAGCCGCACCACGGCAGGTTTGCTCTTGTTGCCCAGGCCAGAACCATGCCCCGATGATCCTGCCAAAGTAGGCACACCCACCTCAGATGGGTGCCTCAGGTGTCCCTCTCCACCCCAGCCACATTATGCCTGCCAGCTGAAGGTGCCATCTCTGCACACGCATGCCACTGGAAGAGCCTCACTGGCACCTATTGCTAGGGTTTCGTGGAATGAAGCCCGAGTGTTTGTTTGTCCCCTTTTCAACCAGTCCTTATGGTGTGCCAGAAAGGTTCGTCGGGGAGGGCAGCTTTATCGTATTATGTGCAACATTAAACATCAGCTCAAATTCTCATGCAGACAGCATGGCGTCTTTGGTGAAGGTAGATGAAGGTAGATGCTAAAAGGTGCGAGTCATTTCTCCCCATCTTATGGGATGAGCTTCCCAAGTAATGCCGGAGAATGAGCCCAAATTGGTTACTTCAGAGCTAGAAATGACCCATCACTGCCCTGGGCTGAGCCTTCCCTGAGTCTCTAGTAAAATGCACCCCAATACCTGGCCTACCAGAGTTATAGAGTAATGAGGGTCAGATGAAATGGCGTGTGGGAAGCCCTTTTCATTGTTAAGCTCAATAGACATGGGGATGGAACCTCTGATTTCCCAGAGGGTAGAAACTCCCAGGGGAGGGAGCTCCCTCTGCCAGCGCAGGTCAGCCTTTCTCCGCAGCGTCTAGTCTCGCTTGCCCAGATCTCTCGGAGGAGAAGGAACTCTGAGTCCATCCCTGTGACCTCCACATCATGCTATTCTCTCCACACAGGGGTTACCATTTTCATTGTTTTCATTGCATGGTGGAACACCGCTTGGTTCTGGTTAGGCTCACGGGGCACCAGCAGAAAGTCCTTAGGAATCTGAGTGTGGAGCACCGTGCAGTATCCCTCGAGATGCCACCACATTCCCTGTAGTTTTCTGAAGACTTGAGTTTCTCATCCTTTGCCCTTTGTTTTGTTTGTTTTTCCTCTCTAGGCCGCCTCTTCAGCCCTAAGCAGCCTAGGCCATGTCTACACGGCGATCGGAGACTACCCCAATGCCTTGGCTAGCCACAAACAATGCGTTCTTCTGGCCAAACAGTCCAAAGATGAACTTTCTGAAGCCAGGGAGCTGGGCAACATGGGTGCCGTGTACATTGCCATGGGGGACTTTGAGAATGCTGTGCAGTGCCATGAGCGGCACCTGAAAATTGCCAAGGACCTGGGCAACAAGCGAGAAGAGGCCCGGGCCTACAGCAACTTGGGCAGTGCCTACCACTACCGGAGGAACTTCGACAAGGCCATGTCCTACCATAACTATGTGCTGGAACTGGCCCAGGAGCTCCTGGAGAAGGCCATCGAGATGCGTGCCTATGCTGGCTTGGGCCACGCGGCAAGATGCATGCAGGACCTGGAGAGGGCCAAGCAGTACCACGAACAGCAGCTGGACATCGCCGAGAACCTCAAGGACCGAGCTGCCGAGGGGAGGGCTTCCTCCAATCTTGGTAAGGGCCGAGACGCTCCGCTGGGAGGGGGGCAGGGGGAGACAGAGCCCTGGCTGGACAGCCACGACAGGGGTTATCCAGTAGGCAGCTCATGTTAACATTGAATGTTGTCTCTGACCTTCAGACACTGGGAAAGGGCCGATTTACCAAACCCGCAAGTCCTCCTTGTCATCACCGTGCACTTAAGGACTGTAACGCTAAAACAAGAGAAAAACAAAACACCCCAGCCTTTTAATCTGTCTGGAAAATAGAAAGACCAGATTTATTTAATTAGAGAGAAGGGAATGAAATGATACAAGGCTATATTTGGTTTAAATGAAAAGGCAGCTCCTAGGTAGTCATCAATTGACTAGAATTGGAGGTTGTTTTAAAGGGATTTCTTTAGTCGGTGCATTTAATATCACAGAGAATGCGGCCTTCCCAGACTTGTACTCTGTGTTCACCAATGTAATCCGTGGTGGAAATGTAAACATAGAGTATTTCTATTTTTAAATGGAAAAGTTCTGTTTAAATCAAATGGATTTTATGTGACTGTTGGGGTGATGTTCCGTTCCAGTGATGAGTGTCTCTGTGAAGCTCTTTTGGTTTATAGATAGCTCACGTAACTATACAGGAGTCTTCGGCAGATGTCTCATGGGGGTGCAGCTGCGATCCTGCCTTCTCAAAGGCGAGGCCTGCCCAGTGCAAACTTGGGCAAGCCCAGCCCTTGGGAAGGCTTCAAATATGGTCCCACTAACAGTTATGTCTCCTTTCTGAGCATCAGCTTAGCTAAGGCTGGAAGAGGTTCATTGCCAGTCAGCTGTGTACAAGGACGATCAGTTTAAAGTTCAGAGAACCCAAGAGGCTGTCTAGTCTAACTCTTTCCAGGTGATGATGAATGCTTTGGCCGTGGCAACCCACCAAAGAAAGAAAACTACAAGGTGGCCCACAGTCCTGTATGGGACACTCCCTCTTCTGTGGTGGCAGAAAGAGGTAGATAGGGAGCACTATGGTGTATAATGGGGATCCCATACAGCCATGAAGAACGGGCCCACTGAGAGGCATGAATCCATCCAGTTGTTTCAGTAGAAGTGGAAATGATCATTACTGTTAGTATTTGGTGGATCTGTACTTCCATTGAGTCAGACGGTGATAGATCAGAATACATGCATGGGGTGACTGGAGAGGGTTAGAGAATCTTTTTGTTTTAGTTACTTTCTGATTCCAGTGGAATGCAGGTTGTAGCAGGACCTAACAAATGGGAAAGGTTTCGATGGACCCAAAAACATCTATCGCCCTAGGACTAGCCTAGCTGAGGACAGAGAGGAGAGGCTTATCTGCAGATGCTTGAACCCATGATGATCAGTGTTTGAATTCTGAACATTCACCTAACTAAGGAATGGAGGGATTATAAACTGCATTGGGAGGAGGATGAAACTTTGAATTGCTTTCAAAGAATTACCATTGCGCTTTGTGGAGTTCTTAAAGCTAAAAAGATAGGAGAGGCTTACATAGATGGGATGTGTTTGGAAATATCAGAAGAACCACAACCGAGATCCACTGGAATATGAACTTTGGAGAGGCCCCATATTCCTCTGGGGCTCATGCAGCTGGACCTCCACTCAGTGATTCATGGGAGAAAGGAGGGGCAGGAGGAGGCAGGATTAGTTCAGTCAGGACAAACTTCCCACTTTCCTCCTATTCCCTCCTCCCCTATAGAAATGAGCACAGTCACAATCTGACTTTTCTGCCCCTCCTCTTTACCAAATGTGATTTTCATTTTAAGCACCTTTCACATATATATGTATGTATATAGTGGGTAGGTGAGAAGGGAGGTCCTCTACTCTCCTAGGGATGGCTCTGAGAAGTATGAAAATCAGAGCACTGATCACAGAAATGAGATAAAGGCCATAATTTATACATTTCCCAGAATTTCATGCAAAAATGCAGTCAGAAATAGCCTTTTAGCAGCTAGGTATCTCAGTGGGTAGAGACCAAAAGTCCTGGGTTCAAATTTGGCCTCAGATATTTTCTAACCGTGTGACCCTGGGCAAGTCACTTAACCTCTGTTGTCTAACCCTTACCGCTCTTCTGCCTTAGAACCAATAAACACTATTGATTCCATGATGGAAGGTAAGGGCTTAAAAAAAAGTAGCCTTTTGGAGCTTTGTCCAATCAACTTGAGGACCCTCTGACCTTAGTCAATTTGCCTCATTTATTAATGGACAAGACAAATGAAACAATGGCGTAAGGGGGACGGGGTATAGTTCTACCTAATTCTTTGAGGTTTTACTCTCCCCAGGGCAGAGACCGTGTCTTATTGTTCTGCATTTCCTCAGCAGTGTCCTGTGTTGAGAACCCTCACACATGTTAGACATTGAATAAATATTTGCTTAATATTCTGCATAAATTTGGGCCAACAAAATGAGCCAGCATATGCCCAGGACTCTTGGCATGCACGTAAGTGGATGTTGCCTAGATGTTAACTGTCGCCCCCTCCCTCATTGTGATTGAGGACATAGAGTAGTTTGAATGAGCATTTATTAAGTACCAACTGTGCTCAGTGCTACAGACAAAAAGACAGGAATGAAACAGTTCTTTCATTCACATACAGTGACATTTAAAAGGCCCATCCTAGCTCTTGGGATGGAATAGTGGAGAAAGCTTGATCTGAGCTTTAAAGGAAACTAAGGTTTCCAGGAGGCGGAACAAGGTATAGCGTTGTATGTGAGGAACAGCAAGGAGGCCGGCTGGACCAGAGGTCTCAGGAGAGGGAGTGGGGAAAGGAAGGTTGGAGACTTAAGATGATCAGTAAAGCAGTTTGCATTTGATCCTTCCACTCTGGGCACTTACTAAGACCCGACTCCCTCCTAGTGACAAGGTCTCTGTCCCTTAGCTGCCCTTTCACACATTCCTCCCATCTCACTGGGCCTTGTCCCTCATGGCCACATCCAGGCTCAGTAATCTCTTCTCATGGAGGTTCACTCAAGTCATACCTGTCACCAGTCAAGATCCTGGTGGCTGTTGCCTACCAAGCCCCAGGATACTCTCCTTCCTCCCTCACAATGAATTCAGTGCCTGACTGGCGGTCTTTCCCTCCCCCTCTCCCCAAATCCTGCCCGCATACCCTGGGCCAGCGGTCGGCAACGTATGGCTCTTTCTGCAGGAGCCATAAAGTCAACACACAGTAACTAACAGTTTACGCATGACATCGTGCGTCACGTGATACGTCACGCGATCCTTTCGGTACCCAACTCTCTCCTGAGATAGAAGCTCCCTCATTAATATTGCCACGCGAGGCGAATCCTGGTCTTTAGTCTAGCTTGGCGGGTGTGCTGTGTGTTCCTCCTTCTGCCCTCCTTTTCCTCTTTCCACACCTGTTACTGACATCTTGGGGTTCTGCATAGTGATGTCTACATTCTCTCCCCCTCTGCCTCTGATTTACATGGCTTTATCTCAGCACATTCATGGGGTCTGCACTCCCTATTTGTGGGGTTGTTATTGTTTTTAACTTTTCTACCTGCTCCTAAAGGGGAACTAGAGTCAGATTACATCTTTACATAGGCTTCATTAGTGAGAAGCATTTCTCCCCAGAAGTTGTTTCATTTGATACAGAATGATGGAGTAGGCAGCACTGATAAACACCTGTACCAGGAAAGGTGTGTGATGTGTCCTGGCCAGTTTTCCATGAAAAGGTACCCTCCTCCCCTCTACTTACTAATGCTTGCACACAAGTCATGTTATTTTCTGTAATCTCCTGATATCCTACTTAATTTATGTGGCCAAATGGCTTAACCAGCAGGCCGGCAGCTTTTTCTTCTCCTGTTGCCTGACTCGAGAGAGGGAGAGGAAAAAGTATTCTTCCCTGAATTTTTCTCTCTATATTTCAGCAATTTTCTTAGTGTAAAGGAGTTTGATATGTATGTGTGCAGTTATATCAGTACTATAGTGCCCCATTAAGTCTTGTTTTTTGATTAATAATCAAAATAATTTTGATTAATAATCAGCAAAGCCATGCAGCACCAGAAGTCACATTAATGTACTTTATTCATCATTGGTTAGCACATCATAACGTTATTAAAAATAGTTCAGAAAATCTGGCCTCGGACACTTCCCAGTTGTGTGACCCTGGGCAAGTCACTTGACCCCCATTGCCTACCCTTACCACTCTTCCACCTATAAGTCAATACATAGAAGTTAAGGGTTTAAAATTTAAAAAAAAAATAGTTCAGAGACTTATTGTACTTTAAAAGTGTTGTTCTTACATAAAATGCACATATTTACTTGTATTCAGTGTTAAACATATTGTACGGCTCTCACGAAATTACATTTTAAAAATGTGGCATTTATGGCTCTCACGGCCAAAAAGGTTGCAGACCCCTGCTCTGGGCCTTCAGCATCCATATCGATGCTCCTAAAATACCCTAATCCTCCAGTTAGTTCTCCAACTTTTAGCCATTGCCCATGAATTCTTCCTCTGCCCCATTTCAGCCACACACAGGAATGGCATCCTTTTGATCTTGTCATCACCCACAAATGCCCCAATTTGGTCTTAATGAACTCGGAAATTCCATGATTTGATCACAATGTGTTCTCTGTCTCTGGAATCTAACTGAAATCCCTGCACTCCTCACTTCTTTCCCCGGCTGTCAGCCCTGCCTTGGCTCCCCTCTCCTCTCTTCCCCATCTTGACCCTTTGGTGAACCAGCTTAAATTCATTCTGTCCTCTGGAGCTCCTGGCCCCTTGGTTCTAGTGCGCATCTGCTAAGTGCCAGCCTTGGATTACTCCACCATCCCCTGCCTTCTTCTAGGGGGTGCAGCGCAGGATAGAGCTCTGGGCCTGGAGTCAGGAAGACCCACGTTCAAATTCAGTCTCAGATATTTACTAGTAGTAGGACTTGCACAAATCACTTAACCGCCATTTGCCTCAATGTCCTCAAATGTAAAATGAGGATCATACTAGAGCCTACTTCTCAGTGTTGTTGTGAGGATCAAATAGACATCCTAAAATGCTTCACCTGGTACACAGTAGGTATTTAACGAATGCCTGTTTCTCCCCCTCCTCCAAAGTAATTAAGGAGTTTTATGGCAAGGTAATTAAGATGATTAAGGAAGGATGGACTAGAAAAGACACAGAGGCAGCAGATGACAAGGACTGGTTCGCTGGGGAAACTTGCCACTTAAAGGAAGGAGACAGCAGCCTCGAGTGAAGATGAATGGGCTTGAGGTGGAGGTTCTGGTGCCAGGGAAGAGGGAGGGAGCTGGGAGAGGCCAGGGTTTATTCATTTTAAAGAAAAGTGAGTGGAGGTGATTTAGACTCTTGAGTACTTTAATGATCAATAAAAAAAGGTGGCATTTACCTCCAGCATGAAATAGAAAATCCTTTTAGGTTTTAAGTGCTTCATAGCCTGGCCCTTCCTAACTTTCCAGTTTTCTTTCACTTCATTCTCCTTCAAGGACTCGGGGATCCAGTGAACTGGTCGGTTGCTCCTTCCAGGCCCAGGACCCTCCATCTCCCAGGCTCAAGCATTTCCCTTGGCTGTCCCCAAAGCCCGGACCACTCCCTCACACCTCCACTTCCCCTGACTTCCTTTTGGTCTGCGCTGGTGTCCCACATTCTGCAGGAAGCCTTTCCTGATCCTCCTGCATCTTAGTGTCTTCCCTTTGAGGCCGCCCCATGTGAATTGTGGATCTCTGCTGTCCTGTTTGTGCGTGCTTGTTTGCTGTTTGCATTGGACTGGATGCTCCTGCAGTGCTGGTGGGTTGGTTTTTGTCTTCTTTTGCTTCCTGTTCCTTAACGTGATGTCTGATTCCCAGAAGGTGCCTAACAAGTGCTTGTAGACATGTTGACTTTTTCAAGAAAGTAGATCTTCCATAGACAGAATTGGAGCTTGCTAGGTTTTGGTTCCACCAGAGGAAAATTGTCCAGAGCAGGACAAGACTCCATCGAGTATCCAGCACAGGAAAACCAAAAACCATCCAGTGAAAGGCCTCTCCTAGGTTGTCATCTCCTGCAGCCCTTTCGCTCCTTCACCTGAAGAGCAGGCAAAATCATCATGCCACCTAGAAGGTGATGCCCGCCACTCAGAATCTACATTATCGAAAAGCTGAATCAGGCCAGTCTGTAGGTAGCTCCTGGTTTTGTTTGGCCTTGGGGCTGGGGGAACCCCCTTTGCCAGCTACCACGGTGTGAAGAACAGTGCCCTCCCCTTCCTGAGTGCCAAGCCTGGGCATGGAAGGGAGCCTCGGAAAGCCGGTGCCATTTCCCATGATCGTGCCTGATGGGAGAGCACGACTTCAGAAATGTGATACGCTGGGAAATGCTTTGTTTCTGGTTTTCTGGCTGCGTGTGCCAGAGAAATGGCATGTTTTTCTTTCCTTTTGTTTTTTAAATGGCAAGTCCTTGTTTAGTCAAGAAAAAAACCATTTTGAAGTAGAGAAAATAGTGTTCTCAGTCCAGGTATACCGCAAATAAGGTTGCCTCGAGCAATATATTCGAATAATAATGTAACGAATGCATTTTTATTAAATCCCCCTCGACAACAAAGTGGTCCGGTGTATCAGTCACCCAAGCAGGACAGTGTTCCTTTGGGCTCCACTGTCCCTCGGAACAGTGTTTTGTCTAATTTAGGTCTGAGAACTAAGGGACGTCCCTAGGCTGGGAGCCTGGGCGCTTTCCACCTAGCCTCTTAAGAAAGACAATTCGTCACAGTTTTTAGACCGTCCTAAGAATCCCTTCTAGGGGCGAACGTGTGTCCGCACTTCTAGGGACACAAATCGTGTTGGAAATAATCCCCCTATTTCGTGGCTGCTGTCTGCTTAGCCCTGGGTTGGGTGCGGGCTCAGTGAGGACTGCTGGGCGAGCTCTGGTGGCGTCATCCCTTAGCGGGTGCAATGGTCACTGAGGGCAGGGATTGTGGTCCTTCTTGACCGCCTGAGATGACCGCCCGTGGTGTGCTCATTGCCGCGGCGTAGTGAATGGCCGACGCTGGAGGAGGCACTTCTCAGCTATCTCAGGAGCTGATGAGTGCTAGAGATAGCCAAGTAAAGGCTTCCGATCACGGAGGCTGCCCGCAGGACATGGGCCGGGGGATGGAGGAGACTTTCGTGGGGCCCTTCCCTGGCTGCGGGGCTGCGATCCCGGGGAGAGAACCAGGGCAGGATCATTCCATTAGGAAGGAGGTCAAGCACAAGGAGCCAGCAGGAAGGTTGTAAGCAAAACACAGACCAGAACTCCTAAACGGGCGGCACTATTCTGGCCCTTGTCGTGGTTGTGGGATTCAAAGAATGTCACTTTGCAGGACTTTCTAAAATATGGAACTTTTAAAAATGTAATTTGGGTTCCTTGAACCAAGAACTCTGCATTCCAGAGAGATGGCAGAATCTTTGGACCTTGTCACGGGTCTTTAGGACTGAGAGAGGCTTCTAAGGCTGAAGAGCAGTGAATCAGCGAGTACCCCCTGCCTGCCAGGCACTGTGCTAGGCACCAGAGGTGCCCTCAAGGAGCTTACTGGAGAACACAACAGGTGCATGCTAGGTACTTGGCGGGGAGGGTGCCAGCACGTGGGGAGATCAAGGTGGACCCTGTGTAGGAGGTGGCATTGAGCTGAGCTTTGAAGGAAATAGAGATTCTAAAGGGAGAACATCCTAAGCCCAAGGGACAGCCAGCCTGGACAAAGGCAGAGGGGCAGATAGTATTGTCTCATGTGGGTAGAAGAGTAAAATCACTAATTTGTCTAGAGGGTTGTCATTCAGTCATTTTAGTCATGTCTGACTCTTTGTGACCCTAATTGGTGTTTTCTTGGCAAAGATACTGGAGTGGTTTTCCATTTCCTCCTCCAGATCATTTTACAGATGAGAAAACGGAGGCCAGTAAAGTTTAATGACTTGCCCAGGGTCACACAGCTGGTTAAGGGTGTGAGGCCAGATTTGAACTCAGATCTTCCTGACTCCAGGCTCAGTGCTCTATCCACTGCATCACGTAGTTGCCCTCTCTCTAGGCAGTAGTCTGGCAAAGGTCAGTTTGAACCAGGTTGTAAAAGGCTTTAAAATATCAAAAGAGTTTATATTTGACCCCAGTGGTAATAGGGAGCCCCTAGGGTTTCTTGAGCAGAGGAGTATCACAATAAAATTGAGACTTTAGGAATGTCACTTTGGCAACTGGATTAGAGAAAGGAGAGGCTGAGAAGCAGGGAGGCTAACCAGGAGGCTGGTGCAACAGTGCAGATGAGAACTTGGGTAGGTCTGACTTAGGGTAGCAGCTGTGCGCGTGGAGAAAAGGGACAGATGAAATGCAATGTCAACAGAATCAGTAAAACTTGTGAGCTGATTAGAGAGAGGAAGAGTGAAAAGGTAAGGATGGCCCTTTGATTTTATACTTGGGTCCCTGAAAGAATGGCAGAAACTTGGGGGAAATATGGAATTGGGGAAGAAAAGCAGATCAGGAGCTGAAAAGACTTAGTTCTTGGTACCTGATGTCAAGTTTGAAATTACTGCAGAATATCAAGTGTAAAATATTTAGTAGAAAACTGGTGTTGGAGGCCTGGAACTCAGGAAAGAAAGAGACAGACAGGCAGACAGACAGGCAGACAGACGGAGTAAGTCGATTTGGACATTATTTGCAGACAGATGACAACGGAACCCAGGGGAGTTGATGACATCACCAAGAGAGTGTGGAGAGAGCCAGGACGGAGGTTTGGCACGTATCTACAGTTAGGATCTGGGATAGCCAAGAAGACGTAACAGAGGAGGCTGCGAAGGAGCATCAAGGCAACTGGGCAGAAGCTAGCTGAGGCTTTGGTCTCGGGCTGGGTCCAGCCTCCCAGCAGGGCTTGGCTCTGCTCAAAGCTCAGGACGCTAACAGAGCCCCGAGTTGGAGCTGGGGTCGGGGAGCCCAGGCAGGGGAGCAGCCCGGGCAGGGGAGCAGCGGCGTCGAGCTCACCGCTTGGGCCGAGGGCTCACCTCATGCAGCCTCTTCCTTTTACGCGGGAGGAGCCGATCTGCAGTTGTGCAGAGAGTGAATGACAGTATTTGGGGGAAGAAATCGCTTATCATTAGTTGCAGACCTTCCTTCATAGGCATCATTTCACAGAGTAAGAGTTCTAGAGCTGGAAATCTTAGCCGCCTTCTACTCATAGGCTCGTAAATTGAGGTCTGGAAGGGACCTTGGAGACCATCACATGTGGATTCGGAGGTCAAGGGAGTTTTAAGTGACTCGCCCAAGATGACACGGGTAGCCAGAGGTGGGATTCTAGTTCAGGCCCAGTTCCATAGTTAATGCTTCTATTGTCCCATTTGTGGGTCCAACCACCATTCAGAAAAGATCCCCACTGAATCTTTTCCCAATCCCAAGGACCTACCTGACACTGGCCATCCAGCCTCTTCTTCTTTTTCATACCCTTCCCTTCTGTCTTAGAATAATACTAAGTATTGGTTCCAAGGCAGAAAAGCAGTAAAGTCTAGGCAAATGGGGGTTAAGTGACTTGCCAAGACTCACACAGCTAGGAAGTATATCAGGTTGGATTTGAACCCAGCTCCTTCTGGCTCCAGACTATAAACTTTCTATCCACCAAGCCACCTCGCTATTCCTCATCCAGCTTCTTAAAGACCCCCCATTGAGAGGTAACCCACTCCCTTCCTGGGCAGTTCTTTCTCCTGTTGGACAGCTCCAGAAATTAGGAAGTTTCCCCTCCATCCTACTGAACTTTGAACACCATTTGGAAATTGGAAAAGGTAAATTCTATTCTCCAAACCCTCTACTTGGGAGGCACAGATATAACTACCCATCCTGCCCAGGAGCATTTCCATTAAACTGAATTTTAACCCCATTCCTTAGGAAACCTTGGACCACATTCTAATTATGAGTCCCCAGCATCCATTCATTTGTATTTATGGCCCCAGTGCTTAGCACAGTGCATGGCACACTGGATATGCTTAACAAAATTTTTTTTTATTCATTCACTCATGTTTTACCCAAAGCAATTCTTCCAAGGGGTCAGGCGGTTAGGAGAGAGGCATAAACTTTTATGGCCAAGAGCCTGAAACTGATTTTCCAAACATCAATGGAAATAACATTCTCTTTCTTGGAAAGAGAAATGAGAAATATAAAGTACCCCAAAGGATATTTTCTAATTAAATATTAACAGACATATGTGTGTGTGTGTGTGTGTGTGTGTGAGAGAGAGAGAGAGAGAGAGAGAGAGAGAGAGAGAGAGAGAGAGAGAGAGAGAGAGAGAATGGAGGGGGAGGGCAGAGGAGGGAGGAGAAGAATACAGGAGGGAGGGAAGGAGAGGGGAGAGAGAGAGGGAGAGATATTGAGGAGGAGAGAGAAGGCAGAGACAAGGAGGGATACAGAAGGAAAGGAAGGAGAGAGGGGGAGAGAGAGAGAGAGAAAGGAGGGAGGGGCACAGGAAAGAGAAGAGAAAAGAAGAGGAGAGGAGAAAAGAGAAGAGTCAGAGACAGAGACGGAGAAAAGGAAGGGGGTAGAAAAAGAAAAATCCTTATAATTGGACTCCTGAGAGCTAGACTCTGTTCCTGCCCTAAAAGTCATTCCAATTCTCTGGGAGAATCCTCAGCCATAATCACATCAGTATCGCTAGAGTGGGTTGTGGCGAGGGAAGCACTTTGATATATACAGTGTCTTGAACACAGTAAATGTTTAATAATTCCTTGTTGACTCACTGTTGTGTATAAAATACTTTATGTAATAATAATAATTAGCATTTTTATTGCTTTAAGGTTTGCTAAGCACTTTACAATTATTATCTCCTTCCATCCTCCCAACAACCCTGTGAGGAATGTGCTATTATTATTATCCCCATTTCACAGATGAGGAAACTGAGGCAGATGAATTAAGTGAGGTGTTGAGGGTCACATGTCTAGTGAGTTTTTAAGGCCAGATTCAAAGTCGGGATGTCTCCATGCCCAGGAGTTTATCTGCTGTGCCACTGAGCTGCCATCTGTGTGTTGATTATGAGAGAATTATTCAGTTCTCGCATAGAGTCCTCCACTGTGCCTCAGTTAACAAATATTCATTATTTTATCATCTCCTTTTGATCAGATTTGTCACCTGTGATAATGACTTCCTTTAAGACATTGTATATCTGGAAACCTTGGCCTTGAAGTGGCAGAGTAGTTGTTAAGTGAAAAATAGCACTCAAGACACCTGGATCCCCAGGCCTGCTCGTAACTCTTTTTGTGAATGCAGACAGGTCCCTTCTTTAAGCCCCAGGCTTCTTTATAGAGTAGAGGATTCGGCCATCTGATGCTCTGAGTTCTAAGGTCTTCCCTTCCCCAGATCCCCAGCCCTGACACCCCTGCTTCTAAGCCCCCCCAGCCCTGACACCCCCGTTCTAAGTCCTCTCCCAGCCCTCCTCAGCTCCAGCATGCTCTGCTCTGAGATCCTTTTCAGCTCGGACATCCCGTGGATGTTTGCAGAATCTCTGGGTCCCGGCTGGTCTTGGCTGAAGCCCAGCCTGGGGCTGGTGGGAGCCGCCGGGGCTGCCCCTTCCAGAATCCCACCTCCAGCAGGCGGAGTCCTGCAGTAAATTAGCTTCTGTTCCTGGTTGGCAGTTGGCACTTGCTTCATTTGTCGATGCTAATTGTAAGCTGATGTTATCAGCAGCAGGTAATTGAAATGGGCCTGATGAATTACTTAATTTCTTTTAATAGCTGAGTCTTCAAGAACTGAGCAAGGAAGATAAGATGATGAGAAGGCAAAGACAACAGCTCTGTCTTTCTAATTAGTGCTCGGCGTTTTCTTCTTCTTCACACAGATGATTATGAACATGTGAGGCTCGATGGTTTAGGAGGCAAAAGGCCCTGTGGGCCATTTCCCCCTAGAAAGCCCAGGCCCGAGCTTGGAGAACATTTCTATTACTATGACAGGAAGGAACCCCTGAAAAGGAGCTCACTGGAGACGGGGCTTCGCAAGCCCGGCTGCCCGAGCAATTCCCCTCCAAAAGAAACCGAGATCCTGTAGGATTTGGCCTCCTTCTGTTTCCCTGGCCTTGGCATGGGCCTTGGCACTGGGGCCACTGGCAGAGTCAGCCCCTTTGAGACGGAGGCAGAAAAAAGCAACGAACTGGGGGCAGCTGGCTGGCTCAGTGGTTTGAGAGCCTGGGTTCAAATCTGGCCTCAGACACTGCCCAGCTGTGTGACCTTGGGCAAGTCACTTAACCCCCATTACCTAGCCCTTACCACTCTTCTGCCTTGGAGCCTATACACAGTATTAATGCTCAAATGGAAGGTCAGGGTTTAAGAGAGGAAAAAAAGAAGAAAACTCAGCACCAGACTCAGAGTCAGACTTCTGTCCCCATCCCACCAGCAGGCTGACTCTGGGGGAGCTGGGACGGTTTCTCTAAGGGACTGAGTCTGTTTCCTTTTAATAAGTCTGGGCTAAGAGGTTTGCCATTCTCTGTAGCCTGGAAAGCCACTGTGAGAATCCCAGGAGACATACGTCCTCCTCCTCCTCCTCCTTCTCTTCCTCCTCCTCTTCCTCCTCCTCCTCCTTCTCTTCCTCCTCCTCTTCCTCTTCCTCCTCCTCCTCCTCTTCCTCCTCCTCCTCCTCCTTCTCTTCCTCCTCCTCTTCCTCCTC
>NC_058130.1:774634470-774644465 GCF_016433145.1 Gracilinanus agilis | reverse complement strand
TCCTCTTCCTCCTCCTCTTCCTCCTCCTCCTCCTCCTCCTCCTCTCCAGCTAGAAGGCCTCCCTCAGAGATTTGCCCTGAGTCTTCTTCTACTAGATGGGGATTTCCGGAGATGGAGACATCCAGAGATGTCCCCTGAGGAAATTCCTCTGCCAAGCTTCTCTAGTCTTAAAGAATTGCCTCGTACCCAGTGGGTCAGCGATGTCACAAGGCAAATCAACAAGCATTCATTAAGCGCCCACCGTGTGCTAGAAGGCAGGAGCCCTGGAGATACGAGGAAAGGCCCCCAAGGCAGCAGGGAGCTATTCCAGAGGGAAGGAGGAACCCAAGAGGCTTCTTACAGGCTGGGACTTCTAATGAATACTTGAAAGAAGCCAGGCCTGGGAGGGAGAGCATTTCAGGCATGAGGGACTGCGAAGTGAAGCCCCACAGAAGCAGAACGTAGCTTGTCTTCTTCAAGGAAGGAAGCTGGGTGGTTCAGTGGTTAGAGTGCCAAACCTGTTGTCTGAAAGATCTGCCACTCAGTGGCTGTGTGTCCCTGGGCAAGTCACTGAACCTTTCTGGGTTCCTGTGCCCCATCTGTAGGAAGATGAGGAAAGAGAGACGTTTCTGCTTAATAACCTCTTCAGAGTATTTGGAAAGCATCAAACCCTATAGGAGTGTCCCTAGTACTTATGGGCCCTTCCCAAGGCTTGTCAGCTTACCTCTACTGATAATTAATAGCTCTTACCTTACAGGGAATGAGAAAAGGAGAGGGAAAGTCACGGAGCTTCAGACTTGCCCAGGATCACCCAGTGAACAAGTATTAGAACCCAGATCTCCTGGACGCCAAGGCTGGTGCCTCATTGCGATGCCTGGCCACAAAACCCTCCGCAGAGGGAAGCTGCTGCTGTCGTTTCCTGACCTTTTCCCAGGCTTCAGCTCTCTGCAGTAGCTTCCTTTCTTCTTGAGTTCTGGCTGTTGTCTGTGCCCTGGGCATCGAGAACTTTGGGAGCTCTTTGTCATTGGCTTCCTCTGCTGCAGCTGGCACCCACCCCCTGCACCTGTGTGTCCTCCAGCTGGTCCATCTGTGGTGGCTCCTGTTCAGCCTGTCACTGTGCCAGCTGGGGCGGGCAGGTGTGGTGTTGGGGTTAGCCATCTGTGCAGGGCACGAGCACGGGCGCACTCTGCCCGCTCCTTGGGACTGAACTTCCTCTTGGAGTATCTGTCCTCTTTTGGAGGGCGCATCACTGACCCCCATGTGGTTCTGCTTCTAATTTCCCATTAGAAAAACCATCTTCGATATTCCCAAGGGTCTGCCTAAGGGCTTGAAGAGCTCACTTTGAACTGTAGACTTGAGAACAGAAGGAGAATGGTGAGTGCTTTGGGATTTCACCCACAGGTGCCTCCTGCATCTACAATGATACTTTCCGTCCCTTCAGATTTTATAGTCACAGAACTTAGAATGTCAGGGTTGGGAGGGAGCTTAGAACAGGGAGTGTCAGGGCTGGGAAGAGTTTTAGGTAAAGCAAATCAAATATCTGGGCCAGAAGGCTCCTTAGATCATGAGCTGGGAGGTACTTTACTCCCCCTCAGCCATTATAGTCTGGGAGCTGGAGGGGCTGGGAGGCTATAGGGAAGGCTTTTCAGGATGCTCAGATTAGCTTTGGAAGGAACCAGCAGAGAGTGAGAGATTGGAGATTAGAAGAGGAGGGGACGTGTTTGTGGTGTCATTTGGCTGGAGAAGACAGTAGAGGAGAGGCCCAAGAAGCCTTTCAGAGAGGTCAGGATCTTCATCTGTAAATGAGGATCAAAGGAGATCGTATTTCTAAAGCTCTCTGCAAACTTTAAGGCACTATATCCGTAGTAGCTATAATTGGGTCAAACCCTAGAATGCAGAGAATTTGTTCATTTCAGAATGGAAAATTCTAATAGGCAGAGTGGGAGAGCGTAGGTGTAGGACCTGGGCAGAAAAGGGTTGAGGAGGAAGACTAGGATAAGGGGGCTGGAGATACTTTACTCCTAATCAGTCAGTGATTAAATAATCTTAAATTAGAAAAAGAAACAAGAGATGGACATTTGGTAGCCATCCCAAATGGAGGGCGACAGACGAATCTCTGATGCTCACAGTGTCTATGGGTGGTTTTTGCCATGGGGCAAAGCTCAGTGGGGCCAGGCCTTGGTCACCTCCTGATCCTCCAGGCTGGGTAGAAGGAGGAGAGGCACTCTTCTGGATCCTCTATTTCCAGCGTTCTAACATATCACTGCCCTCTACGTAGTCTGAAGTCAAGCCAAACTGACCTCCTTGGTCAGCCTCCTACTTTGTACAGGTAGTTCTTCCAGCCTGGAATCTTCTTCCTCCTAATCTCTACCTCTCAGGAGCTCAGGTCAAGCACCACCTCCTCCAGGCAGCCTTTTCCTGTCCCTCTAACCGCCAGGAGCTTCCTCTTTAAGGCTAGTGTCTATGTAGTCTGTGTTCGTCTTGTATATATGTGATGATGTCTTCTTCGCTGGAATGTCAGCCCCCGGAGGGTAAAGACTTGCTTTGTCTTTGTTTCTCCAGCACCTAACATGGTGTCTTGTACATAGTAAGTGCATACTAACTCTCTTGGATTGATGAATCAGTGGGTTTCAGGGGCAGAAGAGGGCACAGTGGAAGGCTGTCCCAGCAGAGCACTCTTTCTACCCTTCATTGTGTCCCTGCTGGTTCCCGTCATGCCTTCAAACATGGCCAAGCCTTCTCCACGCTAACAAAGCCTTGAAAGATCCTTCTCTCCACTCAGGCTCATTTTCCCCCTCCTTTTCTCAATCTCCTAGAAAAAGCTATTGATCTATACTTTGCCCCTCTGCTTCCTCTCTTGTCACTCACTCCACAAGCCTTTGCAAGCTGGCTTCTGAGCTCACCTGAAACTACTTGCCTGGTATTATTACGTGTATCACTATTCGTTCCTGCTTCTCCTCTTACCTGACCAGAGGCTTCGTCTCCCTGGAGTTACTGGTTATGTTTCAGTTGTTGAAATCCAGTGGGTTCTTTTCAGTCTTCATCCTTCTGGACTTCTCTGCTGCATTGAACAGTTGGCTACTCTCTCTTCCTAGCTGTACTCTCTTCTCTGGGTTTTCATGTATCAGAGCAAGGACAAAGAATCCTATCAAATTTAAAGTGCCAAGATGCTAAGCCCTGATCCATCAGGCAGGTGAGAACACGTCTCCTTATTTGATGTGAGCAAGATCGTATTGAATACCTCCTTGAATCAGTCAAAAACCTTTCTTTGGACTTAAGGTTTGAGTGAAGACCTGGCCATGACCTGAGGATGCTGTGTGAAGGAAAGAACTCATTTAGGACCAAAGAATAGTTTGGTCATGGAGAGAAAGGCATGAGAGCATCCTTGACTGAGCCAGAATGAACGAGCAGGCCAGGGGCAGCCAGTAGAAGAAGGAAAAAAGGCAGGCAGGAGAAGAAGGTGCCGAGGAGAGCTGCTGGCCCCAAAGGCATCAGAGCTGATGACTCGGGCTGCCTCACTAGTTGTTCCCTCTTCCTCAAGGACTGAGGATCTGAGCTGAAGACTCAGACTGCCCCCCCCCAGTTGTTCTCTCTTCCTCAAGGACTGAGGAAAGATCCAAGATTGTTCCTAGTAGCAAGCATTGTACTATGTTCTGCTACTTCTCTACAGAACTTTATTTGCCTCAACCACAAAGAGGCCAAGTGGTAGCAAGACACAATGTAAATGTCATTTAAGGCAGAAAACTAAATCTCTTTCTGAGTGTTAGGAATTTTCCTAGCTGGGGGCTCAGAGAGATTGTGGTGATATTCTTAATTCATTTAATATAGACACCCTGTAGCAGCAAAGAAGGGAGCTATATGGACATGCGGAACCGTGATATTGCCCTTGGGCGCTAAACATTTTAACCTGGTATTATTGCATTGGCACTCCTGCCTCCTGGGCCCCCTCCCACTAGCCTGAAGGTTCTTTCTTATTCTCCTTTGCTGGATCACTGTTCCTATTATGCTCCCTACTGTGGGTGTTCCTTAAGACTCTGTCTCGGGCCCTCTTCTCTTCTCCCTCCAGGTTCCCTCACTGGGTGATTTCATCCTCTCTCTTACATCTTTTATCATCATTATGTGGATGGCTTGTGGATCTAGATATCTATCTCCAATCTCTTCCTAGAATTTCAGGCTCATATCACCATCTCTTGGAAATTTCAAACTGGATGTCCTAGATTCCTCTGAAACTCAGCAAGACCAACAGAGAACTAACCAGTCCTTCTTCCTCATACCCAGCTGGCTTCCAGACTCCCTTAATTCTGTTGTAGACCACCATTCTCCCAAGTTCATAATCTTCGGTGTGATTCCTCCATCCTTCACACTCCCTTGCCCAACATCTCCATTCATCCTGCCGTTTCTCTCTCTCCCCATCATCCCTTGCATTCAATGCCACTGTACTCATGCAGCTTTCTCCTCAGTTCATGTCTATCATCTCTCATCTAGATGAGTGCGGTGCCTCCTAACTGGTCACTTAGCCTAAAGGATCTCTCCTGTCCAATCCATCCTCCCCATGACTGCTCAAGTAATTCCCCATAAGCACAAATCTGACTACCACTTGCATACTTCATAAACTCCGGAGATTGCCTGATTGGATTGATACTAGGATCAACCACATGAATTGATGCAGAGCAAAATAAGTAGAACAGGGAGAATATTTACAGTGACAGCAATATTGTGGGATGATCAACTGTGAAAGACTTGGCTACTCTCAGTGATACATTGATCCAGAACGATTCTAAGGGATGTAGGACAAAGAATGCTCTCTGCCTCCAGAGGAGTCAGATGCAGATCGAAGCCTACTGTCTTTCACATTGGTTTATTTAGGGTTTTGTTTTGTTTTGTTAGGAGTATTCTCTTACAATAGTGACCAACACCAAAGTATGTTTTGTATGATAACGCATGTATATCCAGATCAAATTGCTTACCGTCTCTGAGAGGGGAAGGAAGAAAAGGAGGGAGACAATTTAGATCTTTTACTTTTGGAGAACTTATATTGAAAGTTGTTATTACATATGATTGGGAAATGTTTTTGTAAAGAAACTAGGATCGAATATAAACTTCTTTATTATCTTTTCAAGCCCTTCACAACCTGGTCCTAATCTCATTATTCATTAACCCCCTTCATGTGCTCCACAGTCCAGCCAAACTACTTTCTCTGTTCCTCATACAGGACATTCTGTCCCTAACATCACCTCCTGTCCCTATCCATTTTGCCTGGTCGTCCTCCATAATTGGAATGTTGTCTCTCCTCACTTGTGCCTTAAAGTCCTTAATAATGCAGCCCAACTCCATCATCGTGTACATGAAGCCTTTTCAGATCCCCCCAACTGCTAGTAGGCTCCCTCCCTCTCAAACTATGATGGATTCAACCACCTACGCTTTATTTTGTACTCACTCAGTGTATAGTTGTATGGTTCCATGATGCCTTCTTGATTGAATAAAAGCTTCTTGAGAGCAGAGATTATTTAATGTTTGTAGCTGTAATCCTGATACGTAGTACAATGACTGGCACATAGTAGGTGCTTAATAAATACTTACTGATTGACTTAAAAACTGGCACCCAGAGACATGAAATTTGTCCAATGTCCTACCACAGGTTAATTATAGCCTTGGAGCCAGAACCAGGGGCTCCTGACTCGGGAGAATTGTGTACCCCAAGTGTCTGTAGTCTGGAGACTTTCCATACTGCCACCACAGGTATGGCAACAAGAACCTAGCTAGCAAAGAGCAGTTGGGGACAAGGTTAAAATTATGAGGCCAATCAAACAGGATGAGAAAAAGCCAAGAATTAACCCTCAGAACTCACTTTCCAATGATTCTTTACCTCTAGGTCGTAGCCCTCTCTCTCATGTTTCTTCATTCTTGTCTGTGGCTGTCTCCTGCCAACCTTCTTCCCATGCAGCTCTCTTACCTGCTGCTCTCCTTATTCCCAATACACAGGAAGGTTGTTTGGGGGTGATGGGAACAGCAGCTTGGTATAATGAATTTGATAAAGCACCTTGACTCATCAGAGGAAAAATCATGTAAAGACAAGATGGAACGTGGTTCCAAGAGTCTCTTAAATGAACTCAAACCTGAGAAATTGGTAGTTAACCCAGCAGACAGTGATTAGATTTTATGACACCTTTTTATTTTTAATTATTACTTTGAGTAAGGCTACAGCATCGAGCTGATTCTTTCCCTTCCTTGCAATAGTTCTTTGCCCCATAGCAACATGAGGCCGAGAGATTAGCAGGCTCCCCCAAATGATAGGTTAACCTTTTTTGGGCTTTAGCCAAGCCGCTCACAAAGCATGACTCAAATGGGGGTCTTTGTGTGAGTTTGAAGAACCCTAATATTTATGACTTCAGGAGCAGAAAGTCAGGGTGCATCTCTTTGTTCCATCTCTAACACATGAACCTTAATGGTATATTTTCCCTCTGTGTTTAACTTCTAGCCTGAAGAAAATGTGTTATCATCCATGTTCTTAGTATTCAAATAATAGGCTCCAAAGAGTGTATTAAAAGGAGCTGGTGTTCTTCTCACCGATAGAGATTCAGAAGCGTGGTTCCAGCCACGTCACTGCCCTTCTCAGGGAGCTCCACTGGCCCCCATCACCTCCTTGATCAAGTAGAGAATCCTGTGTTTGGCGCTCAAACCCAGCTCCCTCCTACCTTTCCAGTCTTCTTTCACCTTAATCTCTGCCCCCCCCAATAGTCTTTTTGGTCCAGTGACACTATACAAGATACTCCTCCCCTTGGCTCCGGGCATTTTCCCTGGCTGTCCCCCATGCCTAAAAAGGCGCGCCTCCTCACTCCATCTACAGACTTCTTTGGCTTCCTTGAGGTCCCAACTAACATTCCAACATCTCTCATTCCAGGCTTTTCCCTCTGTTCGTGATTTCCTGTTTATTCTGCCTAGAGCTTGCTTTGTATAGGTCGTCCCCCCAGTTAGATTTTAAGATCCTGAAGGGAAGGGACAGCTTTCCCCCTCTTTTGTACCCCCAGTGCTTAGCATGGTGTCTGACACATAGCAAGTGCTTAATAAATGTTTATTGATGGATTGCTTTGTAAAGGGCTTTGTAAGCCTTAAAGGACTATGGAAATGCCAGATCCTGTAAAGCTACCAAAATGCAGTTACCTCCCCACACCCCATTATTTGCACACTGGCCCAGTGCCAACTCCAAGTAGGGCAAAGAGGGCAGTTCACTCCACAGGGAGGATATTCCAGATGGGGCTCTAAGGCCGAGGGGACTTCATCCTGCCATAGCCTGGATTGTTGCCCACAGCAGGTTGCTCCACTGTGTCTTGGACCACAGAGGTCCAAGGTGAGGCTCATGTCTTTCCTTCTACAATGGCTCATGGTGGTTCTTAGAGGCTACACTCATGGGACGCAGCCTTTGGCAGATCTTAGTGGCTAGGAGAGGCTTGGAGTACAGGCCCCACAAAAGCCTGGGAGTCTTTGGGCCAGAGGAGCAGTGAGACCCCTCAGCAAGCAGTTCTTAGGAGAGATTTCCCATCCTGGCCCTGACACTGCTGCTCCCTGATGCCTGCATGTGATGGTGTGATGATTTCAGGAAATAGAGGTGGGAATAAACAAGGAAGGAAGGAGCTAAAGCCGTGGCAGAGGCCAAGGACAGAATGCATCTGTGTATTCCTCTTTAACCAAAGATTCCATGAGTCCCCATTCCCCAATCCCCATTGGCAATTAGGATTTCAGAACCATGAAGAGAGGCTGCATTCGAGAAGAAGGCTATGTTCTCTTACATTATACCTCGACTGTCCCCTCTTTTCTAGCATTAAATCCACAGAGGCTAAAGTGTTCAAGGCTTTTCTTAGTATAATTAGCAATTTTATGGAAGCTTCAAAAAAAAGACCCTTTTATTGAGAGACATTTTCAGCATATTGTTCCAGAAATTCTTTTCAGGCCCTGTGAGAGCTCTTTGGTGCAGCAGAAAATGTATTTATTGAATTGGATTAAGGCCTGAATGCAACTTTGAGTCAGAAATGCTGACTCAGCCTCTCTCCATTTCACTCTGAAATAGCCTTGTTTGCTGCTGCTGCTCAAGGCTGGATCTCAATTTCCCTCGGACTCCTTAGGGGCCCTTTCTGCCCTCCTATCTCGAAGAGTGAAGCTGCCCTGAGAGCTGAAAGCGCGCACCTCTTGTTGCATTAATGTCATTTAGAAGGAATCCAATAGCAATTACAGAGTAAAGTAAATTCTTCATTGGCGTCTACCTCTTAGGAAGCAAAACTTGGTAGGAATCCCCAGGTGGCCCTCCTCCTGGAGCCCGCATGCTAATGGAAGCCCCCATTGGCTCTCACCTGCATCAGCTCATAACCCATCAGGTGTCCATAGCTCTGGTCTCTCAGAGTCACAGTCACAGGATTTCAGAGTTGGAAGGACTCTCAGCCACAATCTTCTCCAAACCGTGCCTGAAAGACAATCCCCCTACAACATACCTGGCCCCTGGCCATCCAGCCTTTGCTCAGATCCTTCCACATGAGGCAGCCCATTCAACTTTTGATAATCCCAATAGCTTCCTCACGGGAAGCCCAAGATGCTCTTGATTCTCTTCTCTATGACAAAACAGGACAAATATCATCTCCTTTTCACATAATGATCTTTCTTTTACATTTATTTATTTATTTGGTCTTGTTTTTTATAGTCTTATTTTTTCCCCATTTAAAATTTTTTTCAGATATAATTTTTGACCATCGTTTTTTGACATTTTAAAATTTAGATTCTCTCCCTCTTCCCTCCCCACCGTCGAGGCAGTGAACAGTCTGATAGAGGTTCTACCCATACTTTCATGTAATGCATTTTTCCATATGGTTCATGTCATGTTGGAGGGCATGTATCACACAGACAATAAGCATCTCATGAAGGAGATCTAGTGGAAGATGGCTTGCTTTGATGTGCCTCAGATTCCAACAGATCCTTCTTTGTCTGTGGAGAGCATTTCTAGGCATGATGGCCTTGCAAAGGCAGTTTGTTCTGTTACCCCCAAGTCTTTGTTTCAGGCTAACTTTCCCCAGTTCCTTCAAACAGGCCTAATCTGCCCCATAGATAAAGGCCAAGTGAACAGTTCCCAAAAGAAAAAATGCAAACTGTCAACGATCTCCAAATCCCTATTAATAAGAGAACTGCACAGGAAAGCAACTCTGAAGTCCTAACTTGCATCTATCCACCTGGCAGAGGTGACAGTGATGGAAACTGGCCATTGTCAGGGGCAGTGGGAGGACAGACATGCTGCTCTACTATTGCTGGAGCTCTGAAGTGGTCCAGTGATTCGGGAAAATGATTTGGAATTATGCCCTCAAAGTCACGAAATGATATGAATCCTTTGACCCGTCGATATCGCCCCAAGGTTTATAGCCCAAGGAGAATGAAGGGGCCCATGTGCACAGAAATTCTTTATAGCTGCACTTTTTATTGTAGCGAAGGACTGAAAGCAAAGTTTGTGCCCATCATCTGGGGAATGACTGAACCAGTGACAGTGTGTGCGTGTAATGAAATATTACTGCGCCATTACAAATGACAAAAGGGATGCCTTCAGAGAAGCCTGGGAGATTTGAATGAACTAATTCAGAGGAAAGTCAATAAAACCAGAACAACAATTTGTATGTGGACTACATCATTATAAATAACAACACTAAAAGACCTGATCAATTGAATGACCATTCAGGATACAAGATGAATAACGATCTAGCATGCTTTCCATCTCTTGGTAGAGAAGTGATGGACTTTAGGTGGAGAAGAAGACATACCTTTTCAGATCCAATAATACAGCACAAATTTGTATAATAGGTCAATTATACTTACACAAGGAAATGGTTTTGATTGGGAGAAAGGGGGAATGCTATGGGGACATAGTAACAGTATTATAGGAAGGAAGGAAGGAAGGAAGGAGGGAGGGAGAGAGGGAAGTAGGGAAGGGAGGGAGGGAAAAAGGGAAGGGAGGGAGGGAAAGAGGGAAGGGAGGGAGGGAGAGA